>NC_025701.1:33761460-33813860 GCF_000633955.1 Camelina sativa | reverse complement strand
GAATACGTCAGCCTCTTGAAATCGAACGATCCGATTGGATTCAACATCGTTGATGTTCTTGCTTGGGGTTCTATTGGACACATCGTTGCTTACTACATCTTGGCTACTTCCAGCAATGGATACGACCCTAGCTTCTTCGGCTGATTCATTCAATATCTCTCTTTTATCTTTCTCTCGTATATGTATATGGTTGACTTGTTTCGCAAGCTATCTAATCTATTCCCTATCTCTGTTTCTCCATATTCCTCTGTTGTTGCTCTTGTCTAAGACTTGTCCCTCTTTTTGCAACTGTTTTATTTCGCCATTTACAAAGATGGGTTTGCAAAGTTTTTACAAAGAACATATACAACGCAAAAAGAGATTAAGATTACATTTTCATTTAGGCTCAAGATTTCGATTTAGTCATCGTTTTTAAATTGTTCGTGAAGCTAGTTTGAAACCTTAAGAGTCTAGATGTAAATCTGAGAAGAAATCCCTTCAAGTATGCAAAAAAAAAAACAAAACAAAAAGAAGCCTTTAAGTTTAGATCAAGTTATGGCTGCAAAACAAAAACCATTGTAATACGGAGGGTAGTAGTGTCTGTAGAAAAGCAAGTCTGAATCCTTATGAGTCACATTCTTCAGTAAATAGGAGTTGGCATGTTGCTGAACCTCGAAAAGAAAGTGACAACTCCTGGATCATCTCATCTCTTGTTTCGTGAGAATAGTCTGGCGAAAACAAGATTGTGGCAGTCTTCAAGCAGCGAGCATTTCTCAAGATATATTTCGCCACATCCATCTGGTTCCGCAACCCAAAATATCAATCCACCTGAACGTTTCCACACTCGACAACAAACATCTAGGAACTCTGTTGTTCAATTGTCTGTCCCAATTATTGGGTAGATCCGAAAGCCTATCTGGCTCATGCTGAGATCAAACATGAGAAGATCTGGGTTATAACAGTATATATAGTAAAGTAAACCCAACAGAATATGTCTCTAACGAAAAAAAAAAACTTACATATATCAGATTGGCTTCGATCTCTCGTAAATTAGGAGAATCCTTGAGTAACCGAGCAAGTAAAATTGACCAACTTGAATCACATGGACATATCCTCAAATGTTCAAGTTGGTTGAAGACAATACCCTCTTGATAAAAAGCCTGCAACACATGATAAACAAAAAGATTCAACCTCAAGAAAACAAGATTGATAGAGATACGGATGGAAACAGATTATACCTCTTCGGTGTAGACTCCTAAGCATAAGTAAAGCCGCTTAACAGATGTGATTTTCGTAAAAAACTTTTTGATATTTTGGAATGTCAATACAAAATTAGCCACCTCCAACTTAGGCATATCTCCAAAAGAGTAGGAGAATCGAGGACTATCACTGTCACTCTCATCATCACTATCACTCTCTAGTCTTTCATCGCTGACTTCCAGATACTTCAGAGAAGGTGTATCAATCATAATCCCATCAAGATAACAAGAACTAGACATCCTTAGAGTTAGTCTCTGCAATGACTTGACAATTACTCTTAATATTCCCAAGTTGTCGATGTTATCTCGTTCCACAAATAGATTCTCAAGGACAGGGCAATTGGAAAGAAGTCGGTGAAGAGTGTTTTCAGCAGAGTAAGTCACACGTCGAAGGGACAATGTTTTGAGAGAGGGGAGACATACCATACGATGAACTTCCACGAGAACCTCGTCCTCCAGTTTCAAGATCACAAGCGATTTGCTGACAAGCTACTAGGCAGTTTAGTTTTACGCCTCGCAAAAGAAGAAAGCTCAAGACTTAACTCAAGGACGCAGAAATGCAATGCAACTGAAAGCCATTTTTCGATATCTTCAGGTTTGATTGATCCAACTGCTCCATTGCTAAACTTGAGACGTAAGCTTTCGATGATCGGAGCTTGATGTAAAGGCAGATTCAAATCGATAAATCTCTGCAAACTCCGGCCTTGAGACACTGAATAGTCACTATAACCGTAGTCCAGCTTAGGCAGCCACATCCAAAGAAACTCCCACCGCTTCGATAAAATACTTGTGCTTGCAGCATCTTTTGTTGGAAGAAATGATAGTACCTTCACGAGCACATCATCAGGCAACTGACTGATCTTGTCCATATCTTCACAATCTCCACGTTTCTTTTCCTTGGTTAAATTATAACTAAAAAATTCATTTATCCTTAGACACAAACACCAACTTGGAATCTGTCCGAGTAACCAAGAAAAACAGTGAACACAAGAAGAAAGAGTATAGACAAGAAATAATAGAGAAGAAACAAGTACGCTTCTCTAGGACCAGCTCTAAAAGATCTCTATTAATTGCCATGCCTAGGGAAAACGAACAAATTTGTTCTCTTAGTTTTTTTTTTAATAAAGAAAACTGTGCAATCAACAAAAATGTCATGGGAAATGCTCACTAAAACATTTACTGCGCATGATAATTGGTACTGTCCCATTCATGTAAATCTTGAATAAAAACATACATATCTTACCTACAAGGGTTCACATGTTCTTTATAGAAAGGGTTCACATGTTCTTTATATTCTATAAGCCTACTTGAAATCGCTAAAACTTTTCATGTAAAAAACTCTTGGACACGAACTGTTTTATATTTGGAAAAATGTTTGCCAGCTACGCCAAGTATTGGCCAACACATAGCCACACATACAAACAATATAAATGTTTTGTTAGCTACATGAACTATTGTCATTACATAAGGACATGCATAAACAAACATGAGTTATGTGTACAACACCATAACCATCTAATTCCGATGATTTGTTTGCCGGAATCCGGTGTTGACCGGTATTGACCGGCATTGACCAATGTTGACCGGTATTGACCAAAAAATTAAAAAATTTATTTATTTTTTACAAAAAACAAAAGTTTAAAAAAAACAAAAGTTTAAAAAAATTACATAACTTTACTAAAAATTATATAATAAATTTTTACTACAAAATAATACAACAAATATACATTTTCCTTTTATAAATTCAAAATTTGGTTTTTAATTTTATACCATATCATTTGTATACCCTATTATATTTTATTATGTAGCATGCTATTAAATATTTTTATATAACAAGTATATAAAAATAATGGTAAATCAAAGGTTATATAGCAAGGTACAATATACTTTAACAAAAAAAAACAAATTAGACTCAATTATAAAAAGTCTATGAACATTTTTAAGCCAAAAGATTTTAAGAAAAAATTATATGTCTCATCATTTGTTATATATCATATTATATTTGTTATATAAAAGGAAATTTTTGTATATAACAAAATTTTACTACAAAGTATTATAACAAATATACATTTTCCTTTTGTATATAACAAATATAATATGGTACATAACAAATATACATTTCCCTTTTGTATATAATAAATATAATATGGTATAAAATTTAAAACTAACTTTTGAATTTACAAAAGGAAAATGTATATATGTTATACTATTTTGTAGTAAAATTTTATTATATAATCTTTTAGTAAAGTTATGTAATTATTTTGTTGATTTTTATTGTTTATGAAAAAAAAAAAATTGGTCAACGCCGGTCAATATCGGTCAACGCCGGATTCCGGCAAACAAATCATCGGAATTAGATGGTTATGGTGTTGTACACATAACTCATGTTTGTTTATGCATGTTCTTATATAATGACAATAGTTCATGTAGCTAACAAAACATTTATATTGTTTGTATGTGTGGCGATGTGTTGGCCTATACTTGACGTAGCTGGCAATCATTTTTCCTTTATATTTCTATGTAAACATTTCTATGTCCGATTAGCTCCGGGGCGGAGGCAGCTTAGTGCTTAGAGTCATAAGGGTCAATTGACCCTGGTGAATTTATAAAATTAGGTGAAATATTAGGAAAAACATCAAATTGATCCCTATAAAAAAATTTAATAACACAACTAACCCCTTGAATATTCAATTTTTTTTTTACCCTGATAAACTGAATTCCTAGCTCCGCCACTGGTTTAGCTTCCTCTATAGACTATAGGTAATCACGTTCCCTAACTTAGTACTTAATAGATGGAGTGTTGGTGTTAAAAAGTAATCAAATACATAAGCTCACCTCAATTTCCCCGCGAAGAGGTTTAGGTTGGAGAGATGACTCTTGGTAAGCAACAAATGTCAATTCAGGTTTGGGATTGTGGTGTTGTAACGAGGATGATTTTACTGTTGGGAGCAAAATGTCTTAATTAGACGCAGCTCTTCCCTCCTTCATTTCGGAACTAGAAACATTGTTATGGCCATGGAGAGTATCCTTTCTAGAGGTATTGATTGGCAGAGCTTGGAGACAGATTGTACAGAACTAGTCGCGGTGTAACCCTTTGAAGATTGGCCGACGTTCTCCAACCTCTCGATGACTTCTATTTGCTTTGAGATTCTTTTCCGCCCTTTACCCTGTTGAAGATTCCTCGTTTATATCACTCGATCTTCCAAATCGCTAATTTAAGAAATGGTTTGGACTACCAATTTTGAAATTCTTTTCTAATTAATGTTTGGTTGACCAGAAAAAAGAAGTATACGGATGTGATCTCGCTTGCCTTCTAATTGTGTGAAATTTGTAAAACACAACATACTCTTCTGTCCATAAAATTCATCATATTTTTCTATAACTTTAGGGGAGGTTTAATTTTCCCCAACGTCCATTTGAGAAGTAAAGAAATTTAAGACATACTATAAGACTGTTTTTTTTTTTTTTAATAACATGGCATCATTATAAGCATTATATGACAGTTTGGGATTTTTTTAAAAATACATAACGATTTGATTCACAAAGATATAGTTAAAGTAGACATATTTGATATTATTAGATTTAAAGATATTCAACTACTTTTAGATACGATAAAAAAATAGAATTTGTAACAAAAAAAAATCAAAACTATGAATATATTTAGTATGAATTATTTAGTCATACAATATATAACAAGTAAGCGGTTATGCTTATAGAAAGCCTTTTCTAATGTTAAAAAAGAAATGTAGATGCCTATACTGCCTACGTAACCCACAAGAAAGTTGGTTTAATTTATATACAATCATCAATCATGCTACTTTGAGAAACGGCATGTCTCAAGGTAGTTGGTGTGTTCAAATTTGGAGTCTAGACTTATAGAGGATCAACAATATTGTTAGGACGAGCTAACTCAACTCTTGAAGCACAATGTTTGACATTTTAGATTGCAAAATTATAGTAATAAAGGTAAAAATAGAACAAAATAAAACAAAAGTTCTCATAACAGAAATAGTTGAATGAAAAAGTTGCATATTGCCAGTTCTACAACTTATTATTAAAGACGGAAGTTCTCATAAAGTTCCAACAAATAAATAAGACAACAATAGAGAAATTAACACTACTCACTTGCCTCATCCACAGTCTCCGATGCACTTGCACTTGCAGCTGCATCAGTCGCAGCTACAATTTCCATTGCATCAGTCACAGCTACAGTTTCCGCTGCATCAGTCGCAGCTACAGTTTCCGCTGCATCGGTCTCAGCTACAGTTTTTGCTGCATCGGTCTCAGCTACAATTTCCATTGGATCAGTCACAACTACAGTTTCCGCTGCATCAGTCGCAGCTACAGTTTCCGCTGCATCGGTCTCAGCTACAGCTTTTGCTGCATTGGTCTCAGCTACAATTTCCATTGCATCAGTCACAGCTATAGTTTCCGCTGCATCAGTCTCAGCTACAATTTCCATTGCATCAGTCTCAGCTACAGCTTCCGCTGCATCGGTCTCAGCTACAGCTTTCACTGCATCGGTATCAGCTACAGTTTCCGCAGCATTGGTCTCAGCTACAGCTTCCGCAGCATTGGTCGCAGCTACAGTTTCCGCTGCATCAGTCTCAGCTACAATTTCCATTGCATCAGTCTCAGCTACAGCTTCCGCTGCATCGGTATCAGCTACAGTTTCCGCAGCATCGGTCTCAGCAACAGCTTCCGCAGCATTGGTCGCAGCTACAGTTTCCGCTGCATTGACGGCAGCTACAGTTTCTGTTGCATTGGTCTCAGCTACAGTTTCCACTGCATCAGTCGCAGCTACAATTTTCGCCGCATAAGAATACTTTGAAGCTTTGTCCTGTGACAACTCCATCTTGTACCTCTCCTTATCCTTAAGAAATATCTCTTGATAAACCTGGTTAAATATAATAAACCAAATCCATTAAATCTCATTCGAGAAAAATGGAACTTCAAAACGTTGTTTAATATAGAAATCCTCATTTTTATTTTTAAAGCTTAAGATAGAGTTTAAATAAGTTTTTATGTGTTTACCTTTTTATCAGATTCAGAGAGATTCTTCCACATTTCCGCAATTTCCTTGGTGAAAGGTCCCTTTCGTCCACCGCCCTCAGCTTTAATCCTCACGTGTTGCTCGGCAAAGAAGAAGTTATAACTGCTTCTTGGGAACTTAGGTCGTCCATGAGATGACTTGGCTCTCTTATTCCTATGAGTTGTAGGATCCTCTTGAGAAGAAGTGTGGAATATCACTCCTTTGAACTCTTTTGAGCCCATCTTCATGGTTACCAGGTAACCGCTTCCGAACTTCTCATCAATCCTCCCAGTAACCACGGCGCCAGGTTTCATTTCTTGATTGTATATATGAATGAAATTCAGAAAGCAAATCTCAAACACTCACAAATTCAGATAAAAGAAGAGAACCTAAAGAAACATATTAATTGGACTATAATATACAAAATTAAAACATTGAAATTTTTAAGTACCCATGCCATTGCCCTGAAATGTAGAGCGCGGAGCTTGGAAGTACGCATGCTCAAACTGAAGGAGCGTTTTACGATAATTAGTCTTTAAAACATGTGCTGCATTTGTTACTGCTGTCTTAAACTTAAATACTTCAATCACTTCTTTGCATCTGCGATTGTTGATCACCTAGAATCAAATATGATATAATTATTATTAAACATATAAATTGTATAAATTATTTTAATAAAACAAAGATAGCTTCAAAAGGAATAATTTGTTACCTCTTCAAGACCACCACGAGATGTGACCTCAATGAACAGCCGATGCAGATCGAGACGTTTTCCTTCCACAACAGGAATCCTTGACAAAAGCCAAAAATATCAGAAATATTCCATGATCAACTGAAATCTTATTCAAGAAAATAAAACAATATTGCATTAACGGTATCCCCCCCAAAAAAAAAAACATTCTTAAACCTATTCATGGATTAGCATTTCAAAATTTTCTGAAAAAAAAAAAAATGATATCTGACTAACAGATTAAGAACAAACTAGATCCAGTTCCATAAGCCACACATACTTCCTTGCTTTAACGATTCCCAAACCTAATGAGTTTTGCTTCAATCTCGCCAAATAAATTTTATCAAGCCGTTAAATTTTGTACAACAAGATTTATTGTTTTGTTTTTTTTTAACAACAAAAGATCAGTTCATATGAACAAATAACATGAGTAATTGTTGACCCAGAAAAACAAACAATAAGATTTATTATTTTTCAAAAATAATTATTGGGCCAAGGCCCATTTATAATTTGTTTTCATCGCTTTTGGATTTTTCGTATAGAAAAATCACCACCCTACGAGGGTTTTTCGAACATAGGGAATCACGTCTTTCTATTCCTTTCGAAAGACCATGTCTACGCCACTCGACCAAGCAACACTTAGTATACAAGTCATTTATAACCCATCACACACGGGATTGCGAACAAAATTGCTTGAAGTGTATACTAGGGGTTTAACATTCACAATCATAATTTGTAAACCAGTAATTTCATCACAAAATGTATAATCTAAACAAAAAATTTCATATAAGGAAAAAAGAAAAACTCACTTAAGTTCTCCACCAGAAGATTGGAAAAAATCTCGGAGCGTATCCCAGAAAAGTTCAGAATTTTGGACAAAATCCTCATACGTAGATGTACGAGAGGAACTGCCTTTCTCTAAAGTAGAAAATCCATTAGCTGTAACCACTTCAATTTGTGATTTACCTGTCGACATCAGTTCCTTTTGGGTGTTTTTGTTTGAGAGGTAGAAATAGTGTTCAACTTTCAGAGATAAAATGAGCATTTAAGCATAATTTTTTTATATAATCTTCTTCTTATCCGGAGTTAGGGGATATACAATTGTCCTTCTGTCTACACCACATAAAAATACATTACATTTCTTTCCCTTTTCTACATAGTCCACACGTTAATTAATTTTAATTTACAGCTTATAGCATAATATTGAAATAATTGTATCGGTTTTTGGAAAATGTTTTAAATGCAATATTAAGAGAATAAGATTTTATTAAAGTTAAAATATTAAGTAAAGTGAACATTTTTTGCTTTAGTATTCAAATAAAATAAATTGGCCATTATTGATTTTTGGTTATATCGTAGTTGATTTGTGGAGAGAGAAATTGCAATGAAAAAGTTTGTAACTGAATTTATTTCTCAAATAAAATAGATTTTTCTATTAAAATATGATCAAAAACTTTTTGGTCAAAACTTTTTCAATGTACAAATAGTCAATTAAAACATGGAATTTAGAGAGTAAATTTTGCCAAATAATTATTTGAGGAGCAATTATGAAATGCTCTAAGAAATCAGACTCTGCAAAAGTTGGTCATATATTTTCCCATTGAATTTGTTTAAATTAATCATATATATAAAAGTAAGGTTTCGATATAATTTTTTACTAGTCCATTTGGTATTTAATTTTTAAAACATAATATTTATCCTTCATTAAGAGTAAAAATATAAGTTGAGCTTCACACTAATAAAATCTTTTAAATATAATAATAAAAAATCTTTTAAATATAAGAAAACATATATAATATTGTTATTTCTCAGGAAATGTTTCATGGTCAAATACTAATCGGCGGTGTAAATCGGATTTTCTGGCCTTTAAGACGGATATGAGTAAAGCTTATGATCGTGTGGAATGGTCGTTCATGGAAGCGGTCCTCACGCAGTTGGGTTTTGATGGTCAATGGATTACGTGGATTATGTGGTGTGTCAGTTCAGTCTCTTATCAAGTCCTTCTTAATGGTCAACCTCATTGTTGATACCACGATAATCCGTCCCGGGTTATGTAATTGGATCCGGGTTAAAGGACATGGGCCGAAGCGAGTTATTTGGGCTGGCCCACTAAACTCAACCAAGGAGAAGTGAAGGAGAAGCGATGCGACGATGCAAAGTCGCCTGGGAGCTCGGGAGTCGACCGTAGATTCTATCGGGTCAAACATATTAAATTAAGAACGGAATTAACGGGATGAATTGATTCGGTTAAATATAATTAAATGTAATAAAGCAATATAAGTACGGGGGAGAGGATTGTAATGGGGGATCAAAAAATTATTTTACATGCAATAATACACAAAGTTTACTTGGAAATAGCGATAAACACTCATTCAGTTCGGAACTAAAACAATGGTAAGTGTCCCCACACGTACATCACTCCGGGAAGAGAAAAGACGTTTTTGGGTCTCACACTTATGGTTCTGTTCTTCTAGAATAGGGTTTACGCTAAGGGAATCCTCTGTCTCCGTATTTGTTTATTCTTTGTACGGTGGTTTTGATTGCTAGTACTAAAAAGGCTGAGCGGGAAGAAAAGATTATGGGAATCATGTTAACTCAGGATTGCCCCCAAGTTTCTTATCTGTTATTCGCAGATGATAGTCTCTTCTTTTGTAAAACAGAGGAGAAAGAGTGTAAGACAATTATGGATATTATTGGCAGTTATGTTAAAGCCTCGAGACAAGAGGTCAATCTTGAGAAATCCTCTATTTTGTTTAGGAAGAAAATCCCGAACCATACTAGAGAGCATCTTAAACCCGTCATTGGTATTACTAAAGAAAGGGGTTGGGCTCTTACTTGGGTATCCCTAAAAGCCTTGAGGGTTCTCGTAATAAGGTGTTCAGCTATGTTAATGAGAAATGAAGTGATCGGGTGAATGGTTGGTCGGAAAAATATTTATCTAGTGGTGGGAAAGAAATTATGATTAAATCTGTGGCTTTGGCTCTTCCAACTCATGTCATGTCATGTTTTAAACTTCCCCATAATTTGATGTCTAAGTTAACAAGTGCTAAATCAAATTTTTGGTGGAGGTCAGTTGAGAAGGAACAGATTTTACATTGGGTGGCCTTGGAAAAGCTGTGTGATGAAAACTGTGATGGAGGTTAGGGGGTTTTGAGCTTTGGATAAATTCAACTAGGCCTGGGCAAACGGTTCAAACCGAAAGAACCGAACCGAGAAAACTGATTTTTTCGGTTTCGGTTTTTGTTCATTTAGGAAATGATAACCGATCGGCGAAAATATAATTAGAGTTCGGTTCATGGTTCGGTTTGGTTCGGTAGGTGATAACTGATTGTCAGTTGGTGATGACAACAGCGCAACTTTGGTGTTTTTCTCTTTTTTCTGAAAACCCTAAATTTAAATGGGTTTGGGTTTGTAAATTGGTCCAGGGCCATTATGTTGTTAGATGTTTTTGACCTTTTTATCATTGGTCCATTATTTTTACCAAACTTTTTTCAGGTTATTTCGGCAGGATTTTAGGTAACTGGAACGTCAAAAAGTCAAATAAATCGAACCGATTAAACAATGTGATGCTTGCTAAACAGTATTGGCGTTTGATTCAATTCTCAATTTCTTTATTTTCCCAGGTGATGCAGGTTCGTTATTTTATGAACAAACGTCCTTTGATGGCTAAAAATCCACACTATCCGTCTTTTGGTTGGCGGAGTATTTTTTTGGTTAAGAGCTTAGTAGAGAGTGGTGCAAGGTGGGTGGTGGGAACGGATTATAACATTTCGGTATGGCGAGATCCTTAGATTCCTGATCAACATCCTCTTCCAGCAAATGGGAAGGGTAGACTTTTGCATCTGAATATAATGGTTAATCATTTAATTAATCTTGTCACTAGGGAGTGACATTTACCTATCTTTCAGAAGTTTATGGACCCAGAGAATATTCAGATTATACGTAGTATGGCTATCAACAAGTCTTATAAGCCGGATCGTTTGGTTTGGCATTATTTAAAATCCAGGAAATATTCGCTGAAGTCTGTTATAGTTTAGCAAGGGATATGGTTCTAGAGGTTGAGTGTGGTCCAACTTGTACTGACTTACGAGCCCATGCATGGAAACTACATGTTCCATCTAAAATTAAGCATTTCTTTTGGCAAATAGCATGTGGTACTCTCCTAGTGATAGAATGATTAGCTCATCGTGTTGTTCAGTGTGGTACCCGGTGTAAACGTTGTGAGTCTGCATGTGAAACAATTAACCATGCTCATTTCGAATGCCCACACTCGGCTCAAGTTTCGGAACCCAGAGGGTTTTCCTTACTCTTCATTGTTTTCAAATTTGGATTGTATCTATTGGAGAGGGACGCCTCAATCAAAGGATACACATTCTCTCCTCTAGTTACCTTGGATTTTATGGTCGATCTGGAAAGATAGAATCAAAAAAGTTTTTCAAGGCACGCAGCTTGTGTCTGTTGAAGTAATTAATCAGGCTATCACTGAAAAAATATTATGGGAGGAGGCACAGTCTCAGATTGAGGTGTCTTCTGGTTTAGGTATACCAGATTCCTTGGATCATGCGGGGAGTCAGGGACAGGGTCCCTATTGTCAATTTGATGGTTCCTGGAAAGCCACATATCCTAATTCCGGTTTGGGATGGTGGTGTTATGCTGGTGATGCTGGGACTTTGTTGTTGGGAGCTAGATGCCTTAAACGAAGTCTTTCCCCGCTTCACTCGGGGTTGGAGGTCCTGATTTGGGCCATGGAGAGTATCCCTTTCATCAGCGACTTTTGTCAGAGATTCGAGATGGATTGTGCATAACTAATCGTGATGATTCAAGCCCAGACGACTGGCCAGCATTCTCGAATCTTCTAGATGATTTCCACCTTCTTTGGGCGTCCTTTCCTCTGTTCTCTCTGTCTAAGATTTCTCGCTCATCAAATCAACAGGCGAATTGCCTCGCCCGGTCTTCTCGTTCTCTTCTCTATGATATTTCTTTTGAAAAGTTTTTCCTCTGGTTTTGGGTTACCACTCCTGGAGTTAATTTCAAATTATTGTTTGGTTGACAAAAAAAAAATCTTTTAAATAATCATTAGTTTCTAAAAAAAATCATTCACTTTCTCTCTCTAATTAATTGTGGATGAAAATTGCTAATTTTTTGTATTGTTAACTAATCAAACTTAAAAAACTGAGATTTTTATATTATACCATATTATTTATTTTTAAGTTTTGTAGGTATTTAGAAAAAAAAAATAAGATTTAATTTTATGATTCTCCTATCATCTTTCTTTGATTTTATTTATAAACTAGTATTTGACCCGTGAATACACACGAATTATTATTTGTGATCAAATAATATATATATATATACATATTAATTTGTAATAAGTAATATATTTTTAAGTAGTTTACAATATAATTTATTGGTTGAATATTAACAAAGGTGTTAAAAGTAAATGTATTTTGTGAAGTGATCTTAGTGCAGTGGCAAATGGTAAATTCTTAATGCACAATGCACCATCACACCAGAGATCAAGTCCCGCTCCCTACGAATGTACCTTCAAATGTAAGAATTTGGCTAATGGACCGGTATGTTGTGGTCCAATTGTTGTTAAAAAAAAAAAGTAAATGTATTTTTGGTTCTATAACTTTAGGCTTATAATCAATTCAAAGTTGAAAAAGTTAAAATATATATTAAATAAAGTCATTTTTCATAGCAACGTTAAAATGAGAAAATAAAGTTGGCAATTTTGTTGAGCAAATCAGAAAAGAAAAGACCCAACAACTATTATGCTTAGCCTTCCAATTTTCCATCATCCCAACAACTATTATGCACATATTATTTTAATTTCTAAAATATATTTTTACTGTTATTAATACTCTTATATATAAATGGATAGAATAAGATTCGTATGATTTTAATAAAAATAAGCAACTAAACAATACTACACGAATTGTAAGTACATAATTGACCATTTTTTATGTGTTTATCTTTTCAAAAATACAAACACTGCTCTTAAAAAGAATTTTAGTTGCTCTTTTCTGGGCAAATTTTAGTTGCCTTTTACTACTTCCCAAAATTTAGAGATTCAATTGAATAAAGATTCAATTCAGAGATTTAGGCCCTGATTGGTGATGACTTTTAAGACTTTAAAATCATTTAAAAGTCTTAAAAGCATTTTATTTGCCAATCAAACTTTAATGACTTTTTTATTTTTTAAAGTTTCTACAACCATTTTAATTTTTTCCTTCTTTTTTTTCTTTCTTTTTTTAAAGCTTCAAAATGATCATTAAAACTTTTAAAACTAACAAATTTACAAAACTTTTTTTTTCTTTCTCCATCATAATTAAAAACTTTATATAATTTTATATATATTTTAATACAAACATTTTCTTATAAATTAATTATCAGTATTTTTTTCTTTTTCTTTTGATATCCACTTCTCTTCACAAATTTATTATTTTTATCATCACTTTTGTATTTTCTTATAATTTTGTTTTTAATAAAATTACAGTCACAGTTTTAAAAGTTTATTGTTTAACAATCAGATTTTAACAGTTAAAGTATCTACAGCCAAAGTCTCTACAGCCAAATTTTATACAACCAAATTTTTACAGTCAAAGTCTCTACAGCCACAAATAACAGTCGTTACCAATCGGGGCTTAATTAAAACTCTCTTCTTCCTCAAGCGGCCAAAAGAGATTTAAACGAGAGGAACACTAAAAAAAATCTGAAGTCCTAAAAGAAGACAAAATAGCAAGATTCTTCTAACTTTTATTTTTGTTAACGCCTCAGCTTCCGATTCTTTCTCAGTCTTTCTCTCCTTTCTTTTTCCTCTAAGAGTTGAAGTTCTCTTTCATCTTTCTCCCTTGCGATTCTTGCACTGCATTTAAACAATTCCACATGAATCGTTAAAGAATATCAAACAAACAAATTCCACATGTACCTTCATCTCTCTTCCTTTTGGATATCTTCAAAGCCTGCTTTCATGTTTATGTCATCATCGTCATACCTAGAAAAACGCTTGCTGGGTCTGAAATGGAAACATAAAACCCATATAAGTATTACGAGACATATTATTAATGGATTTGAGAGTAGGAAGAGCAGTACTTACAACAAATGTCTAAGCATGTTGAAAGCTTCTTCATCCTCTAAACTTATTGCAGCCTCTTGGGCGCTGGTTTACTCATCATCTGTACATATTACTTGAAAAATTAGTGTCCTGCTAGAGAAAATACATAAGAGAGAGATGTGAAAGATCATGATCATGATCATGATACCTGGTGTTTCGAGTTAGGCACTGATTGTTTTGGTATCATTCGGGGTGGTGATGTCACGTGAAACTGATAGAATAGGAATACTGTAATATTCCAATTATGTCCTTATGTAAACCTAATACACTTGTATATATACTGCTGAATCAATACAATAGGATACGAGGTGAATTACTAAGTTACATGGTATCAGAGCCTAGGAGCAGAGAAATAATAGATGAAAGGAGGGAGGCGGCAGTTTAAAAAAATAGGGTTTTTTTTTTAGGGTGGCTCTGACTGGGCGGGTTGTCTTTCGACCCGGCGCTCCACCTCCGGCTATTGCATTTTTCATGGTGACAATCTCATCTCATGGTCTTCCAAACGGCAATACACGGTTTCAAGATCAAGTGCTGAAGCGGAGTATAGAGGTGTGGCCAATGTGGTCGCTGAAACTGTGTGTCTACGCAACTTAGTCCTTGAGCTTCATTGTCCCCTTACCACCACCACTCTTGTCTACTGCAACAATGTCAGCGCCGTCTATCTCTCCTCCAACCCGGTGCAACATCAACGTACGAAGCATGTGGAAATCAATATCCACTTTGTACGCGAGCGGATTGCTCTCGGTCACATCCGTGTTCTTCACATACCTTCGTCAAGTCAATATGTTGACATCTTTACAAAAGGTCTTCACACACCCCTATTCATGGAGTTCAAGTCCAGTCTCGGCGTCATAAACAATCAGGCTTCGACTGCGGGGGAGTGATAGAATAGGAATATTGTAATATTCCAATTATGTCCTTATGTAAACCTAATACACTTGTATATATACTGCTGGATCAATACAATAGGACACAAGGTGAATTACCAAGTTACAGAAACTTTCTCTTTTCTATTACCGTTGTCTATGATCCGATGACATTGGTCTTGATGAGGACTGTCTCTGAGCATTTTGAATAGAACCTTTGACGAACAGGCTGCAAAGGACCAAAGAAAAAAGGAAATGTTAGTGAAAGCTTGATTTTGATATATATATTGATTTGAAGGTCAGTTGATGAAAGAGTTTGAGATGTTTTTTAGACGATCGTGGCAACAAAGAATTGAGATCGTGGGGAACCTTTAATTTTGTTCAGTTTTTTTTTTTTTTTAATCTTTTTCCAATCGTCGGGGTAAATGATTTTTTTGTTTGTTTTTGTTTAAATTAGAAGAAGAAAAAAATATTATGTGGCAAAACCTAATTGGCCAGGTGACTTGTGTTTTATATTATAAAGGATTATTTAAAATTTTTACATAATACATATGATTACTAATATGTATTTTTGCATATGTTTTGATTTGAATTTTAAAATGAATATATGTTACTCAATTTTAAAAAAAAATATGGATTCAATGTTTCACATGGGCGGGTTTGTAAAATTAAAGTTTCGATGGATAATAAAGGAATAAGTTTTATTTCCTCATAATTAAAATATTATTTCTTTCACAAAAATATTTGATTGCTCGGTATAATTGTTTTTAAAGCTTTTGATTTCACTTCATATGATTTTATAGGAAATATATATAATTTCTAATTTGTTATTTTCAAAATATTTTAGATTTTAATCTTAACTAATACTTTAGGTTTGTGTTACTTTATATGAACAACAATTAAATATTTGAATATCATAATAAATTTTTCATTTTTATCATTAATAATAATTTTTTTACCTTAAATGGTCAAAAATACAAATGAATTTTTTTTTTAAGGTGAACAATTGAAAACAAATAAATGCAAGAGATATGTATGTTTGATTATATTTAAACAAGTTATATATTTTAGTTTTGTATAGTATGAATAAATAAAAATGTAAAAAATGCTATTGACATTTAAATTTTTTTGTTCTGTTTTTTTTTATATAATGATTAATTAACATAACATTTTACACAACAACCCATGCATATATGTGTAGGATATTACCGTAGTATATGCCAAGATGGAGCAAACATATTTGGTTTTACACAATGAATATTATGGTTATTCTTATTCCTAATTATGGGAAAAAAAACTGATCAATAGAATGTAACAAACCAAACCGAACCAAAATGGGTATACTACTAGAGTACTAGAATAGATAGTAAAATTTAAGAACCGAAACCGAAATAACCCGATCAAAGCTGAACCACAATTTTAAGAGCACCAAATGGATATAAAACTCAAAATCAAAAATAATCCAAAATACCAAACTGATATCGAATGAAACTTTATAAAAAAAACCCTAACAGATTAAAGTCGAACTTCAAATGATCCGAAAACTGAAAATGTCGAACGGATTACAAACCTAATATATGAATGCTATAAAGACTATTTATTCGTGTAAATAATGGTTTCTTTACATAATACTAGGTTTTGAATCCACGCTACGCGTGGGTTTATTTGATATATTTTGGTAAAAGTTATATATGATTGACGACAGTTATAAAATATTATCTTATAGAAAATTTAAATTTCTATTAAGGCAAAACTTTTATTTCAGATACACAATTAGAAAAAATATATATATAAATCAGTTGTGTTAAAAAATCAAATTTAATCAAAAGAATCATGAATTTAACTGGACGTCCATGCAAGACGGATTGAACATTCAAATTGGTGACCTTGCATATCCTAAACCATTTCTTTGACCATCAGACAAACGAAAATGTTAGAATCATGAATTAATCTTGTTTCTCATATTTAATTGACCGTCACCATCTATGTCTTCGTGTTTTATTCACTGTTTACTTACTATTCATATCCTTTCTCGTTATTTTCATTGTCAAATTTTCATGATAATTGTCATCATTACTTTTATCCCGGTTCTTTGTTATACTCTTCTTCTTTCTCTTCCTCATCAGCTTCCTCACATTCTTCCACTGAATGATCATTTAAAACCATTTTTTTAGAATACCAAAAAACTTGTTAACCCATCAAACTCCAAGACAAAAATCATTGCCTATTTTCTCATAAAATTTCATGGATCAGCAGTCATCACATACACTCAATTATTGATACTTTCACCTATATAATTATTCGGTTTTAGATCCACATGCATTTAAACTTCTTGAACCAAAATCTTTTACTACAAAATTGCAAATTACTTGCAGAGAAAGTAATATGAATACATATATAGCTAATAAAATTGTGTTTGTCGCTGATCCTTTTTCTTTAAACCTCAAAAATTAACTCAAAGAACATCAAATCAAGGTCTTGCAACGTCAATCCTTCTTCCTTAGATCCAAAAATTAAAACAAATTACTGAAACAATATCAAATCGCCTATAAAGTCATACACAAAAACATGTTTTACAGTTCATAAGAGATGTAAAGCACAAAAAAGAGATAAATGATAGTTAAACTTTTGATAGAGTTTGAATATTTTTAATATTTTAAACTTTAAAAAATGTTAATCAGTGACATATTGAATCCCGATAGGTTGTTTAAAATCCTATGTGGACGGCTTAAAGAGCTTATAGCTCCAACTTTTATTAGTATATATAATTATAATATTTTTAAATTTGGATGCCTGATAAATCAAGGTTTCTTCTCATTCGTAGTTGGAAGACTATTAGTCTTTTTTATAATGGTTCACAGCCATTGTCTAAAAATTTTCTAGCCGATGTGGGACGTTGTACATAAACTTATTTATAATTGTTTTAATATAGAAATTTTACATAATTTCAAAAATGTTAAGTATTGAGATGTCTGATCCCGATTGGTTATTTAAAAAAAAAATCTGAATATACAAAATTCTGGAAAATTTTAAAATGTTAATTAGTGACATGTTTAATCCCTATTGGTTGTTTTAAATTCCAAGTGGACGTCTTAAGAAGCTTCTAGCTCCTANTGTGGACGGCTTAAAGAGCTTATAGCTCCAACTTTTATTAGTATATATAATTATAATATTTTTAAATTTGGATGCCTGATAAATCAAGGTTTCTTCTCATTCGTAGTTGGAAGACTATTAGTCTTTTTTATAATGGTTCACAGCCATTGTCTAAAAATTTTCTAGCCGATGTGGGACGTTGTACATAAACTTATTTATAATTGTTTTAATATAGAAATTTTACATAATTTCAAAAATGTTAAGTATTGAGATGTCTGATCCCGATTGGTTATTTAAAAAAAAAATCTGAATATACAAAATTCTGGAAAATTTTAAAATGTTAATTAGTGACATGTTTAATCCCTATTGGTTGTTTTAAATTCCAAGTGGACGTCTTAAGAAGCTTCTAGCTCCTATTCTGGTTGTTTTGCAGTTTCATCATCGTCTTCAGTCCTTTGTTTTTGATCATATTAAATCAAACAGAGAAAAAAAAAAAAAAAACAGAAACTAAAGCATGTATCATCCAAAGCCAGGATCAGCAGGAGCCATCTCAAAAGCCATCTTATAAGCACTGATGTGAAAAGTATCTGCAACAATCTCAGAACCAAAAGTTACTATAGTGGAGATAAGAAGCAAAAGGTTTGTTTTGATTTAAGTTATACAAGTGAAAAAAACAAGAAATATGGGCAGTGGCATCTACCTTGAAATAAATGAAGGGGTAGAGAAAACAACTTGCATCGTAGCTGCCAAGTAGCAACTGGCAAAGGAAATGAAATGGGCATAAGACATCAACAAGGAAATGAAATCCCTGAAAACAAATATCATCACAAAGAGTACCTGTTCCAAAGATTGACAAGTCGTCCGGTTATCCAGGTCCAAAAACTGGTACCAATTCTTTTCCACTCTCTTGTATACGGTTCCAATCAAAATTTGTATTTTGATCAAGTTCTCTTTCGGCAGTTGTCATTTCAGTCTGTGAACATTAGTACCAAACATCCCAAGAAACTTAAAAATTATTCAGATGAAAGCTGTTCTATCAGTATAGGATATCTTTTAGCAAAGAAGATGATCAGGCAGTATAAACTGGAAAACAAAGACAGGTGAACTATAAAACCTATGCTTTGAGAAATGAAAGCTCTTAACTTAAGATGAACATGCAGCGCAAGGAATAGTGAGAAGCAAAAAAAAAATTATCTTTGGCTAGATGAATTTCTCACTGATTGTGAAGTTGTGTCCACAACAACCATCACTTTCCTCCCACTCTCAACTTGAACTGCTCCTTCACCATTCTTATAAGCTTCCTCTGCTTTCAGATTCTTACTATGCTTTGAACCGTTCTTTCTTGAACCAGAAGCACTTCCTTCATCTAATGATTTGCTCGACGATGATCCTCCTTTGAATGATTATCAGTGCCATAACATGAGAATCAAAAGTTAATAACTCTAAAGCCCTAAGCCCTAACAGAGATGAAGTTACAGATCATGCCTATAAACCTAGGAGCCTAGGACCCAGAAAGAAAGAAAAAAAAAGGTTAAAGAACACGAAAAAAACTCCCAAAATACGCAGATCCGATGAATAAGTAAGGTAAAAGAAGAACTTAAGGTTTACCTTGAGCTTCTAACCAAACAAGACAGTCGATTACACAGAAGAATACATGAAAGACGATTCCTTCTCACTGGATGAGTAAAAGAAACAAAGAGAAGATAGTCAAATCCGATCGAGATACTACAAAACCAAATCCAGAGATTTTCAATCAGAAACATGAGAAGTGAAGGAACAAAGGGAATCACGCTCTCAAATTCCAAATCAAACACTAGTAGAGAAAGAAAAGAGAGGGAGAGAAAGAAAAAAGAAAAGAAATCCCTGACAAAAGTGTAGTATTGTGTTTCTTTGTATCTGAGAACCAAAGTACGTTCAAATCCAAATTAACACAAAATCTAATGGATATTGAATAACCCTAGATTTTAATGGATTTTTAAAAATACACTATTCAATAACACTGGATTTCTAAATCTATCAGATTCTTTTAAAATCTACAATTCAATAACACCACCTTAGTATAGATTTTTTTATATCAAAAAATTACTATTGTAATGTATCCAAAACTAGTACGAAGCCCGGACTACGTCCGGAAAAAAACATAATTCAATAAAATTTTAATGTTAATTTGTTTTGAGAACATTAGTGTGCTTAATTAGAAATCAACACATTCGATAAAAAAATTTAGATGAAAAGCACTCACCATTTTAAACCGGGAATGAAGTCTTCAAAAAAAACTTGGATTTGTGGCTAAAGTTGTTGCATGTTGTGCTTGTGTGGCTTGGTTTTCTTTCAACTGTAATTTTACCAAATCAAACAGTCAAAATCGTTAATATATAGAAAGCACTTGAGTTTACGTTTAAAACTATGACATCAATTGTTAACTGAAAAAAAAAAGGAAGAACTAAATGAGAATTGATAACCTTGGGTAGGTCACAAACGATATAGATATTATCGATTTGATTTGTGTTAGAGTTTTCGTTTCTAAATATGTTTCACACGGAACCTGAAAACAAAACCATGTCTCTTCTCACAGTTAGTTTCTCAAACACTTTTTCAAGACCAAATTAATAATGGACAAAATGATGTAATAAGAACGAAATTATAATCATTTACAAAGTATAAAGTAAAATGATGTTAAAACGAAACCAAGAGACATGCAAAATATGCAAAACCAAGAGACATGCAAATTAAATCTCGGAAATACAAACTTGATACCTTAGTTGGAATCATAAAAGTTATCTTTGTTCTCTTAGCCATAAATGATCTCTAAGGAAAAGGGAGAGCGAGATGAATTCTGGTTTTAGAGGAGAAAACGGACAAAAATAATAATACTATAAGAATTGTTAATCTGCCATGGCGGCATGGAGTAAAACTGGTGGAAGAAAAAGTAACTGATTAACCCGAAGGTGAGAAATTTAGAACTGGTAATTAAATAAATCGTTTAGAAGATGGAACAATATATAGATTAGCAAGAAACGGTTGCAAGACATGGGGACTATATTTTTTTTGAGACGGCGAGAAAGAAGGCAAAGGTTTAGGGATTATATATATTTTTTTATTATTTGCTTTCACATTAGTTAGATTTAATTATCTTTTTTAAAAAATGTTAGTATATCGTTTATAAAGGATATCGTTGTAAGGTCTTACGTCATTACTTCATCTCATGATTCGGTAGACGATTAGAAAACAAAAAACAGGACAAAACAGAAATAGTACTAAAAATGAAAGCATGACCGGGACATGCGAAAACGAATAACGTAATAAACATAAGCGTAACATTGTCAGCTCCAATGAAGAAAAGAGGAAGGAACAACAACATCTTTTTCTTGTACAAAAAGGTCGTCTGAATTCCGTACGACGGCGTGGACCAAACAAAGCAGGAAGCTCGCAGCGATGCCAAGGACCAGACTTTGGAGGCAGTTTGCGAACCACAATGCCGAAAGCGAGCCAAGGATCAACCCGAGGGCGATCACACGGTCGTTAATATGTCGACCGCACAAGACCAATGGATGGTCTCGATAGAAATATAGAAGCAGCCACATGATTGCAAAGGAGGCAACGGTGAGAAGAGAAGTCGGATCACCGATCAAGAAGAGTGTGACCGAAGCTGCTGTTAATAGAAAGTAGTTAACCGAAAAATGGCGGAGGTTGAGTTTAACGCGCGAAACAGCGGAGGAGAAAGAGACCGGACGGTCGATGTAACCTAATGCTAGGAATTCAGACCACCATGGACGGTAGCTAGAAACAGAAGCTATTAGATTATGCATCGACATGGAGATGACATCAACGGCAGAGAGACTTGTCCCCTCCACCGTGATTGGAAGAGTCTCCACCGGTGCTAACATTGCCGAACGTCACTGTTGAGTTCTCTAGTCAACCAATTTAAACCGAAATTAAAATGTTTTCAAGTATTGATTAATACATATTTTAAGCAAACTTAAAAAAAGTGGTTCCCACGTTGGCAACGTTATGGGCTGGGCCAGCTTGATTTAAGAGCCCATCTAATTCGGGTCGGATCCTCTTCAGACGTGTGTGATTCGTTTCGGCGATTTCATTCTCTTCTCAGTTCTCAAAACAAAGAGCAGAGAGGCAACAAGACGACTGTGAGTGGAACACTTGATTGATTGATTCAGGTTCGTTTTATTTACCATTCTACCCTCTTCAACTCGTCTCCTTCGTCGATTTCAGATGGAAACCTAGATTTCAAATTTGCTTTAATCGCCGGAATATAGTTAGATGGGTTTTCGCGATTTTGGGAATCCGAGGCTCGCGGTGGTGAGATTTGCGTCTTTGAATTTAAATTTAGGTTTCTGGAGTCTGCTTAGTTCGTTTAAGTGGAAGAGATGATGAAGAGACATCAGTTTTGGATTAAGCTCAAATACGATGAACGGTGTTATTCATTCCGGTAAAAGTGTTGTAGTCCGTAAAGCTTATCGATTTCTCTTCACATCGAGGAAGTTTTGCAATGGTAGTAGCATCGGTGGTGATGTAACCGAAGAGCCTATGAAGATAACATGGGAATCTTCTGAGATGGATTGTGGGGTTTTTGAGGAGGAGGAGGAGGAACATGGTGAGAAAATCTCTGTAAGGAGAAGTTTTTTGGAGAGTGCTAAGCTCGGTGCGTCTCGTGTTCTCGATACTTTACAGCAAGATTGTCCCGGTTTCAATACGAAATCAGCTTTAGATGAGTTGAATGTTACAATCTCAGGGCTTTTGGTTAGAGAGGTTCTCGTTGGGATCTTAAGGACACTGAGCTATGATAATAAGCCTAGGTGTGCTAAGTTAGCTTACAAGTTCTTTTTATGGTGTGGTGGACAAGAGAGTTTCAGGCATACGGCGAATTGTTATCATTTGCTTATGAAGATATTTGCAGAGTGTGGTGAGTATAAAGCCATGTGCAGGCTGATTGATGAGATGATCAAAGATGGTTATCCAACTACAGCACGCACGTTTAATCTGCTGATATGTACTTGCGGTGAAGCAGGCCTTGCTAGGGATGTCGTGGAGCAGTTCATCAAGTCGAAAACTTTCAACTACCGACCTTTCAAACACTCTTATAACGCTATTTTGCATTCTTTGCTTGGGGTGAAACAGTACAAGCTGATTGATTGGGTTTACGAGCAGATGTTAGAAGACGGGTTTTCCCCGGATGTTCTCACTTACAATACTGTAATGTTTGCAAACTTTAGGTTAGGGAAAACAGATAGGCTTTACAGATTGCTTGATGAAATGGTTAAAGACGGGTTTTCTCCTGATTTGTATACATACAATATTCTCCTCCACCATTTAGCAACAGGGAACAAGCCTCTCGCTGCTCTTAACCTGCTAAATCATATGAGGGAAGTAGGAATAGAGCCTGGTGTGATCCATTTCACTACTCTGATAGATGGGCTGAGCCGAGCTGGGAAGTTGGAAGCTTGCCAATACTTTATGGACGAAATGGTGAAAGTTGGGTGCACGCCGGATGTTGTTTGCTACACTGTTATGATTACAGGGTATATTTCAGGCGGGCAGCTCGAGAAAGCTGAGGAGATGTTCAAAGAGATGACGGAAAAGGGGCAACTCCCGAATGTTTTCACGTACAATTCCTTGATCCGCGGGTTTTGTATGGCGGGAAAGTTCAAAGAGGCGTGCTCGTTGCTCAAGGAAATGGAGTCAAGAGGGTGTAACCCTAATTTTGTTGTGTATAGTACTCTGGTGAACAATCTAAGAAACGCAGGGAAGCTTTTAGAGGCTCACGAGGTAGTCAAGGACATGGTGGAGAAAGGGCATTATGCCCATTTAATTTCAAAGCTGAAAAAATATAGAAGATCCTAGTTTTTGGTTTTTGTTTTATAGGCGATTTTGTGATATTTGATTAAACAAAATGTAGCTGTTCTCAGTTTTGGCCTTCATTATCCTATACTGTCGCAGATATGTTTCGACACAGTGATGATCTTCCAAAACAATCAAATAATAACTACTGTTTAAATTGATATGACCAACAAAAATTTAAGAGAATGGTCAAAAAATGCAAAATGAATCGTCGACAGCAGGGTTCGAACCTGCGCGGGCGAAGCCCAACAGATTTCAAGTCTGTCTCCTTAACCACTCGGACATATCGACTTATTGTGATAAAGCTAATTGCGAGTATATAAATTAATTAAAATAGAAAACTGAGCCCAATAAAAGGCCCATAAATTCTGGCTTGAATCTTCTAGTTGACACTGAAGGTTCTCTTTACGTAAGCTCCTCCTGCCGCGTGTTTCGTTATCGAGACGGTAAAAAACTCTCGGAATCTGAATCCGATCAAATCTGAACAACACCGGCGACGAATCTCTGAGCCATAGACTTATATTTCTTCCCGGAGAACGAAATTGATATTATCGTGAACTATCACGGCGAAAAGATCATGTGTTGGTAACGGCCAATTGAAATAAGATATGTCATCGGCAGGAGCCGGAGAGTATAACGAAGATAGGCATCTGTTGCGATCCACCGGCGTTGAAGACGGCATTGGAGGAGAAGATGGTGATCTCGATGTTGAATCTCAGTCTCCGGCTGTCAGAAGTGGAGCTGGAGGAGTTAGGGATCTGTTTAAGCATCTGGATCGGAGATTTTCACTCTCAGGGCGTCGTTTAAGCTTCAAACGGATGGAGAATAACAGAGTCGATAGAGAGCGCCACAATCCGTCCTCTTCTTCTTCCGCGTTTTCGGCTGGAGAAGAAGATGGCGGTGGTGGTATCAGTAATTTACATAACGTCGATGATCGAAATGACGAGTACGGGTTTGATGAGGAAGTGCTCGGAGATAGTGCTCCACCTGAGTGGGCTCTGCTTCTCATCGGATGTCTTATAGGTGTTGCCGCTGGGATTTGTGTCGCCGGCTTCAACAAAGGGGTACGATCATTTTATCAGATCTCGATCTATGTTGATTCCATTTGAATTAAGCTTTACTTTTTTTGAGTGCTGATTCAATAGAGTAGTGTATTTGTCTAGGTTCATGTCATTCATGAGTGGGCATGGGCTGGTACTCCCAACGAAGGTGCTGCATGGCTTCGTCTACAGAGACTAGCTGACACTTGGCACCGGATTCTTCTAATTCCGGTCACTGGGGGTGTTATAGTAGGGATGATGCACGGTTTGCTCGAGATCTTAGACCAAATCAGGCAATCCACTTCTTCTCAGAGACAGGGACTAGATTTTCTTGCTGGTATTTATCCAGTGATTAAGGCCATCCAAGCTGCTGTGACCCTTGGTACAGGATGTTCACTGGGTCCTGAGGGACCTAGTGTCGACATTGGAAAGTCTTGTGCCAATGGTTTTGCACTCATGATGGAAAACAACAGAGAAAGGAGAATAGCTCTCACTGCTGCTGGTGCGGCTTCTGGGATTGCATCTGGTATAATTTTACGCCCCACCACTTTTCTTATGCACCTTATGAATTGGTATTGATGTATACTTGGTTTGTCAAGGCACGGAAACAGAAACATAGCTCCTTTACTCAACTCAAGTATATTGCTACTTAACATTAGCTTTAGCCTGATGACTTTTATCAATAATTGTCTATACTAGGTCCTGGTATCATTTTGACTTATCGCAATATTTGTGGCCCCTCATTTTCGCTCACTCTCTTGGTCCCAGAATTGTGTATGTAGTATATAGCCTGCAAATGTGCCTATGGATCTTAGGTTCTACTACTAGACAAATCATCTTGCTGGGAGTAACTATTAAATAATAGCATACGTATGGCTATTTAATGTATGATTCGTAGGCAACGGTATTTCTTACTAAAGATAAGAGCAGTAAGAGAGGCTCTATGTTTCTTTGTTTTTCCCAGCCATGAGCTCAATTCGCTGCACTTTCGCTTGTTTATTGTGAGAAATCTGATGTCATTCGACCTTTATCCTCGTTACAGGTTTCAATGCAGCAGTGGCAGGTTGTTTCTTTGCTATTGAGACCGTTTTAAGACCTCTACGTGCCGAGAACTCGCCTCCGTTTACCACTGCAATGATTATATTGGCCTCTGTTATATCTTCGACTGTGTCAAATGCACTGCTTGGGACTCAATCAGCTTTTACAGTTCCCTCATACGATCTGAAGTCCGCTGCAGGTATGTTTTTTTCACTCTTAAGTCTGTATTGCAAACCTTCCAGTTAGTCTTATGGTATGATTTTTTGGAACTTATGATTTAGTGTCCTGATGGATAGGTGATAATGTGATATATCATAAAGAATCTTGGTAGCTTTAAATAATGAAGGAAAGGTCAATATATATATTTGCTTCATCGATCATTTTGTCTCTAAATTTACAAACATGTATTCAATTGTCTCCAGAGCTCCCTCTATACCTGATATTAGGCATGCTTTGCGGTGCTGTCAGTGTTGTTTTTTCTCGCCTTGTCACGTGGTTTACCAAGTCATTCGACTTCATCAAAGAGAAATTTGGTCTTCCTGCTATTGTGTGCCCTGCACTGGGTGGTTTAGGAGCTGGAATTATTGCACTCAAGTACCCGGGTATTTTGTATTGGGGGTTTACAAATGTTGAGGAAATCCTGCACACTGGAAAGAGTGCTTCAGCTCCTGGAATCTGGTTATTAGCTCAGTTAGCCGCAGCCAAAGTTGTGGCTACAGCTCTTTGCAAAGGCTCTGGACTTGTTGGTGGTCTGTATGCACCAAGTTTGATGATTGGTGCTGCTGTTGGTGCCGTGTTTGGGGGTTCGGCTGCTGAGATTATTAACAGAGCTATTCCTGGTAATGCTGCTGTTGCTCAACCACAAGCTTACGCTCTGGTATTGTATTTCCTTTGTCGCAGGCCCTTGCTTCAGTGCAGTTTTCTAAAATATATTTTGTTACTGTCCAATTATTCTTCTTTTGAAATCTGACTCATTGAGATGCTGTCGTTTTATGTGATGCAGGTTGGAATGGCAGCGACACTAGCTTCCATGTGCTCTGTGCCCTTAACATCAGTATTACTGCTGTTCGAGCTAACAAAAGATTACAGAATTTTGCTTCCCCTCATGGTAAATTTTCTCTTTCCCGCTCAGTTTTAATGGTGCGTATCTTGTAAATTCGCGTAAGGTGGGCGGGATTCATTAAGATAGTCCTAAGTTTGCCCGTTTAACCAATCAAGCAGTAAAACCCTTGTTAAAAGTGTGAAATATTCCACTTAAGATGTCGCTGTAATATTATGTTTTTAACTAAAGGTCCAGAGTTAGTTTGATAGTTTGTATGTAGATAAAAACATTATGTTTCCACTTGACATGCTGCATTCTGGTTCATATTTTGATCAAGTTGTTCATGATCTGATCTCACTGTTGATTTCTCTACTAACAGGGAGCGGTTGGTTTAGCTATATGGGTTCCTTCTGTGGCAAACCAAGGCAAAGAGAGTGATTTATCTGAAGGTCGCAACACAGGAAGAGGATACTCTTCTCTTTCACCTGCGGAGCGTAAAACCGAAGGTGTCTGGAGACACACGGATAATGTTGACTCTCTTGAGCTCACCGTCATGGAGAACCCTGACCATAAATCCTTTTTGGATGAAGAAACTATTTTGGAGGACTTAAAGGTTCTGCGGGTTATGTCAAAGAACTACGTGAAGGTTACTCCGGGAACAACTCTAAGAGAAGCAAGAAATATCCTTAAAGACAGCCACCAAAACTGCCTTATGGTGGTCGATGAAGATGAATTTCTAGCCGGGATCCTAACACACGGCGACATCAGAAGATACTTGTCAAATAACGTCTCTACAATCTTAGATGTAAGAAGTGAAACAAAACACACTCCCTCAGTCTCATCTCATCACTCTGCTCTTTAAATTACGGTTGACTTGAAATAAGTCTTTGTCCCTTGGCAGGAGGATACATGTCCGGTTTCTTCAGTGTGTACTAAGAATATAACATACCGAGGCCAAGAACGCGGTTTGCTTACTTGTTATCCAGACGCGACGGTTGGTGTAGCCAAAGAGTTGATGGAGGCAAGAGGTGTGAAACAATTACCTGTCGTAAAACGAGGTGAAGTAATTCACAAAGGGAAAAGAAGGAAACTGCTTGGCCTTCTTCATTATGACTCTATTTGGACTTTTCTCAGGTAAAAAAAAAAAAAACTAAATCTGTTTTTACTCAACTCAAAATTTTGTTTGACCAAAACCAAAGTTAATTGATTTTGGGTTGTTTTTTTTTTTTTAATATAATCACGCAGAGATGAAATGAGTCGTAGGAGATCGATCAACGACCGGAGAAAAGACAAAGAGGTTGGTGCAAACGGGCATTGATTGGGTTTGTGCCCATTTGGTATAGTTTTTTTTTCTTTTCTTTTTTTTTTTTCTCTTCTTCTTTTTTAATTTTTGAGGTCCAATTGATTATTACAACGAGGAAAACATGATCGTAAAAATAATATTAGTATACCTCTTTTTTAGTCTGAAAATTATGATTCCCACCAAAAGTAAAACACACTACTTACTCATAGTCTCATATCATATACAGATATACTCCATCAAAATAGATTCTACATTTGTTGGGCAATCTCCACTTTTAAAATTCTTGTTACTAAATTTTGGATACGACAATTTATATAATCGAAATTTTTTATATCGCAATTATTCACCGTTTAGGTCAAAAAAAAATTATTCACCGTTTCGTTAATTTACTAATATATGCTAGCTCATTTATTTGAAAAATTTCACGAAAATTACGTTTCTTTTGCATGAATGTGATGTACAACTGTTAAAGTAAAGTTGGGACTTAAAAAATCTTTAAAATGATTATTCTTGATGAGTAAATCATCTACAGAACCAAGATCCACAAAGATAGCGTAATGACTGATAATGGACCCATGATTTCTACTCAAAAGAGCTTTTACAGTTAAATTTTGTTAAGAAAAAAGGGGCAAAAATTATAAACAGTTGACTAATTGATTGGAATGTGATTGGATTTTGTTGGTCATATATTGGTAAGTGGGTGTGAAAAAAATTTAAAATTGCTTAGCCTTTTCTTCATTATTAGGTCGGTCCTTAATGTCAAACAAAATTATCAAAATGTATAAGCGTAATCATTTTCGATATGTTATCTAAAACAGCTATATATATATATATGTGAACCTTTTTTATATGAAAGCTTGAAAGATGTCAATAGACATGCATGAACTATTTGTCAATTTCCTTTTACCTAATTTAAATAATGATACGTTGGAGACCATTAAAATGTCTTTTTCCGCCTTTTTAATTTCTTCTTTTACAAGTTATGGATTAATAAAAAAAAGCAGAAAATAAATATATACATAAAAAAAAGGTGATTGTAATTTAGACAAATAAGACGAATGATACTGGATTGATTAGCATATGGGTCATCATTAGATTTATAGTCGTTTTCATCAAGTCATCATCCACCTTTCATTACACACACACACACAAAACCAATTACATAGTTTGGTTAAGGATGGTTATATATATTAAACATGCAACTGAAAATTAGAAAATAGTTTGAAATATAATTTATGAGAATACTGATCAAGATTTTTCATATTTTTATATTTTATTTTTAATTAACAACTAGTTATTAAAAAATTTAGTTGATAAAGGAAAAGAATGAAGAAGAAGAGTCACAGATTCATGATTGTTTTAGCTACAAAAGTCTCATCTCATGTTTTAGATTTAAGAGATTAGGAGAGTGCGCAAATGTTTTCTTTCAAAACACTATTTGACTATTTGTAGTCCTCGAGTAATTGAATAATAATCACACTATACATAAAATAATCTACTGTATATATACAAAAATTAGTGAGCATGGGGAGAATCTTTTACTCTTTAGAGTAGAAATAATATGCGCTCGTGCGGATGAGAATACTGACAAAATCGGTACCCGGCCCAACCCTACGGCCCACGCGCGACGAAACATGTTTCCAGCTTTTCATAAAAACCCCTTCTTATTTTATTTCTCTTGTTATCTAACCTATTATTATTAAATTGGTTTTCTAGGACCTTGTCTTTTTCCTCCTTAATTTTGTATTCAAAATTTTCCGACCCCTATTGTCATTTACATTGGACATCACGGAAGCTAAATAATTTTTATATCATAAGCTATTTTGTTTTCCTCTGTTTTCTATGTGTATAATAAACTGTTCTTTAACATTTCAAGAAGTTTTTTTGTTTTTTCCCAATAATTTGTACTTTATAGCTCATTTTTAGAAGTGAATGTTACAGATTATAATAATTAATGTTCTCTTTTTTATTCATGCATATAGTGTAAAAAGTTTATCCACAAAATTATAAATTTTACTCACAAACTTAAAATTTACGACATTTAGAGTAAAATTTTCTACAAATGATTTATTTACATAGAACTCAAATTGGACTTAGCAAACACTTATTCAACTTGTTTAATCTAATTAAATCAAATGTGTATACATGTATTATAAAGAGATATTTAGGTGGCTTCTCTTAGTTTATTAATGCACCTTGAATAAAAGACTAACTAGTATATCTATATACTCCCTTCGTTTCAAAAATATAGGATGTTTTAGTGAAAACACGCATATTAAGAAATAATTACTTTTTAAAAGTTTAACCAATCATAAACAAGTCTACATAATATAAAATATAAATTTAATCTAAAAGTTGCATAGAAAGTTGGAAACATTCTATATTATGAAACAAAAATATTTCTCTAAACATCTTATATTATGAAACGGAGGGAGTATGTGCTAAGGTAAGAAATTGGATTAAATGCTAAGGTGGCAAAAAGTTAAGCGGCAACTACATAAATAAATACAAAACGTCGGGCCACAAAACTATTAAACAAGAGGAAAACTAGGACCAAAGAACAATATTTGTTGAATGCTTTATGATAGTACTAAAGCATTCGTGCCGTGTAGGGTTAGAAAGTTGCATAAATGCGTAGAAACATACGAGAACTAAGGAAAAAAGTAGGCCTTTATCGTAATTATCGTCAAACTTATCATATTTTATGTTCTTTGTATTAGGTTAGGGGGGTTACTATTTATATATGGGAACGAGAGACCTACATATCTATACCACCTATACGTGCCGGTTAATTCATCTAACCCCAAAAAAGTGAAGATAAAGGCAGATAATTATTTATTAGTAACGTTATTGAATCGAATCCAAGTGTTTCAAAAAGTCCAATTTGAGATTTGTCACCAACGGGCAAAACAGAAAAACAAATAGCTGTTGTACCACATTACAGATTATCAAGAGTGTTCGTAAATGTAGGAAATTGTAAGTATCTCACATTTTTTTGGTCAGAGTTAAATTTGATTTGATGACAACTCATTATTAGTACTTAGTAGAATATGTTACACGAAAGAGTCTACGATAAACTTTTTGTAAACCAACCCAAATACATTCATTCGTGAGTTAAACCATATACTGTTTTTTTTCAGATTAAACTAATACAAAATTTGATAATTAGAAAGAGATTATAAAGAGGAAATTAATCTTTAGTATCATGATTATGTTTTCTCTTCTTTTCCGTAGGATAATATGTCCTCATTTTATTTTATCTACTTTTCCTTTTTCTCGCCTTTTTTCTTCCTCTTTGCCATTTTTTCTTATTATTATATTTTAAATTTTGTTCTCTGTTGCTTTTGCAAATTACCCCACACAGAGAAAATAAAAATAAAGTAACTAAAAGAAATAATTAGCTTTACAATTAGACCTTTGATATCTCTTTGTAAACAGAGCTATAAACTCCTCAATTACGCAAAAGATAAAAAGAAGATTTTTTTTTTCTTTTTCTTGTTTTTTTTCTTCTCATAATCTTTTTTTTCTGAGTGATGTTGTTCATGCTAAAATAAAGTTTCTTCTCTATGTTGTAAAACTCACGAGAGTTCTCTCTTTGCTACGAAATCTTAAACCATCTGGTTTTGGAAAGATACTAAAAAAAAAAAAAATCTAACAAAATCCGACCATCTCTGCAACATCGTACTTGATCAGAAACCGTATCTAAAAAACGACCTCTGTTGTCTTCTTCATCAGCGAAACTCTGTCTGCTTCAGTCACCGTCAACCCTTAGTTTCTACTCTTTCGTCATCTTCTTCTTGAACAAGGTTCCCTATTCAGAGAATCAACTTTTTCATTGATAAAGATTGCTTTTTTATTTTTGTTGCTATTCTCAAATCAACTTTCCTCACTCTGTTTTTTTTTTTTTCAGAGGAGATTAAACTTTTTTTTTTGGGTTCATTCATGTCCGTAAAAGAAGATCCTTTACTCCTTTGAGTTTCAACCTCTATAAGGAATTAAATCGAACACTTGGGTGTGCCAAATGAAGCAAAAATGGCTGCTTGTGTTGATCCTCTGTTTCTTCACGACTTCTCTTGTGATGAGCAAACACCTAATCAACTCCGACTTGGACGAAACTGCTCTTCTAATGGCGTTCAAGCAACTCTCTGTGAAATCTGATCCCAGCAACGTTCTTGGTAACTGGAAATACGAATCCGGTCGCGGTTCATGTTCTTGGCGAGGCGTTTCTTGCTCTGACGACGGTCGTATCGTCGGATTAGATCTCCGAAACGGTGGAATCACCGGAACCCTAAACCTAGTTAACCTCACTGCGTTGCCTAATCTCCAGAATCTTTACCTGCAAGGAAACTATTTCTCCTCTTCCTCTATAGGAGGAGACTGGTCTGGTTCTGATTGTTATCTTCAAGCTCTGGATTTGTCTTCCAACTCGATCTCAGACTATTCTACGGTGGATTACGTTTTCTCGAGATGCTCGAATCTGGTTTCTGTGAATTTCTCAAACAACAAGCTCGCCGGAAAATTAGGGTTTTCTCCGTCGTCGTCTTTAAAGAGCTTGACGACTGTTGATCTCTCTTACAATATCTTATCGGAGAAGATCCCGGAGAGTTTTATCTCTGATTTACCGGCGTCGTTGAAGTATCTTGATCTCACTCACAACAACTTATCCGGCGACTTCTCCGATTTAAGTTTCGGGATCTGTGGGAATCTCACCTTCTTGAGCCTTTCACAGAACAATATCTCCGGCGATAAGTTCCCGATTACTCTACCGAACTGTGAATTCCTCGAGACGTTGAACATCTCTCGGAACAATCTCGCCGGAAAAATCCCCGGCGGAGAATATTGGGGAGGTTTTCAGAACCTGAGACACCTCTCTCTAGCTCACAACCGTTTCTCCGGCGAAATCCCACCGGAGCTTTCTCTACTCTGCAAAACACTAGAGGTTCTTGATCTCTCCGGAAACGCTCTCTCCGGCGAGCTTCCTCCACAGTTCGCCGCCTGCGTCTCGTTACAGAACCTTAACCTCGGAAACAACTACCTCTCCGGCGATTTCTTGACCACCGTCGTGAGTAAAATCACCGGAATCACTTACCCATACGTTGCTTACAACAACATCTCAGGCTCTGTTCCCATATCACTCACCAACTGTTCAAATCTTCGTGTTCTTGATTTAAGCTCAAATGGTTTCACCGGAGATGTACCGTCTGGTTTCTGCTCTCTGCAAAGCTCGCCGGTTCTTGAAAAGATTCTCATAGCCAACAACTACCTCTCAGGAACAGTTCCTATGGAGCTTGGTAAATGCAAGAACTTAAAAACGATTGATCTCAGCTTCAATGAGCTCACTGGTCCGATTCCGAAAGAGGTATGGATGTTACCTAATCTGACTGATTTGGTCATGTGGGCGAACAATCTCACTGGAAGTATACCAGAAGGTGTTTGTGTTAAAGGTGGAAACTTGGAAACTCTCATCCTCAACAACAATCTCTTAACCGGTTCTATCCCTGAATCGATTTCGAGATGCACCAACATGATCTGGATCTCTCTTTCAAGCAACCGTTTGACCGGTACAATCCCTAGCGGAATCGGTAATCTTTCCAAGTTAGCAATCTTGCAGCTCGGGAACAATTCTTTGTCCGGGAACGTTCCACGCCAGCTAGGGAACTGCAAGAGCTTGATTTGGCTCGATCTTAACAGCAACAGTTTAACTGGGGACCTCCCGGGTGAGCTGGCTAGTCAGGCCGGGTTAGTGATGCCAGGGAGTGTTTCAGGTAAACAGTTTGCGTTTGTTAGGAACGAAGGTGGAACAGACTGTAGAGGTGCAGGAGGGTTAGTAGAGTTTGAAGGTATTCGTGCGGAGCGGTTAGAGCGGTTTCCAATGGTTCATTCGTGTCCTGCGACAAGAATATACTCGGGCATGACAATGTACACGTTCTCAGCTAATGGAAGCATGATCTACTTTGACATCTCGTACAATGGGGTTTCAGGTTTTATACCTCCTGGTTATGGTAACATGGGCTATCTCCAGGTCTTGAATCTGGGACATAACCGGATAACCGGAACCATCCCGGATAGTCTTGGAGGATTGAAAGCGATTGGTGTTCTTGATCTATCTCACAATGATCTTCAAGGCTACTTACCCGGATCGCTGGGATCGCTTTCTTTCCTCAGTGATCTCGATGTGTCTAACAACAACCTCACCGGTCCAATCCCATTTGGAGGTCAGCTTACAACCTTCCCTGTCACAAGATACGCAAACAACTCTGGTCTGTGTGGTGTTCCTTTGCGTCCATGCGGTTCAGCTCCTCGTCGGCCCATTACCTCCCGTGTCCATGCAAAGAAGCAAACTGTTGCAACCGCTGTGATTGCTGGAATCGCGTTTTCTTTCATGTGCCTTGTGATGCTAATCATGGCGCTTTACAAAGTTAGGAAAGTTCAGAAAAAGGAACAGAAGAGGGATAAATACATTGAGAGCCTTCCAACTTCCGGAAGTTGTAGCTGGAAGCTCTCTAGTGTCCCTGAACCGCTTAGCATCAACGTTGCTACGTTCGAAAAGCCTCTGAGAAAGCTTACTTTCGCGCATCTTCTTGAAGCTACAAACGGGTTTAGCGCAGAGACTATGATCGGATCTGGTGGGTTTGGAGAAGTCTACAAGGCTCAACTCAGAGACGGATCTCTTGTAGCAATCAAGAAGTTGATTCGGGTGACGGGACAAGGTGATAGAGAGTTCATGGCTGAGATGGAAACAATTGGGAAAATCAAACACAGAAACCTTGTTCCGCTTTTGGGATATTGCAAGGTTGGTGAAGAGAGGCTTCTTGTCTACGAATACATGAAATGGGGAAGCTTAGAAACCGTTCTTCACGAGAAATCATCCAAGAAAGGTGGAATATTTCTTAATTGGGCCGCAAGGAAGAAGATAGCGATTGGAGCTGCAAGAGGGCTAGCGTTTCTGCACCATAGCTGTATTCCTCACATAATCCACAGAGACATGAAGTCGAGCAATGTTCTTCTAGATGAAGATTTCGAAGCACGTGTCTCGGACTTCGGGATGGCGAGGCTGGTCAGCGCTCTAGACACGCATCTGAGCGTGAGCACGCTCGCGGGTACACCAGGATACGTTCCACCGGAATATTACCAGAGTTTCCGGTGTACAGCCAAAGGGGATGTTTACAGCTACGGAGTGATACTTCTTGAGCTTCTATCCGGTAAGAAACCCATTGATCCAGGGGAGTTTGGGGAAGATAATAACCTCGTCGGGTGGGCAAAACAGCTCTATAGAGAGAAAAGAGGAACTGAGATTCTTGATCCGGAGCTTGTGACCGAGAAATCAGGCGATGTTGAGCTATTTAATTACTTGAAGATCGCGTCTCAATGCTTGGATGATCGACCGTTTAAGCGGCCGACAATGATTCAAGTGATGGCAATGTTCAAAGAGCTTAAGACTGACACAGAAGAAGACGAAAGTCTCGATGAGTTTTCGCTTAAGGAAACTCCGTTGGTGGAAGAGTCCCGAGATAAGGAGCCTTAGAGAGGACTGAGATTGCTTTGTTACTTGTTCCAAATTTTGGTGTCCAGTGTATATAACCGACGAAGCTTGAGAAAGACGGTACGATTGGGAAGATGAGGTAGACAGACATTGAAGAGTTATTGTCGGCAGCTGTTACTGTTAAGCTCTTCTGATTTGGCTTGGAGGGTTTTGCCTTTGGTTAACTTGCTTGTCATACACGGTAATAGAAGTTTCCTCACCTTTGTAAACCTTTGTACGTTTCCCAGTTAAGAAATTATTTGATCATGACGTTTACTTTCAGAACTATATTTTGTTAGAGATAGCTCATTTATAAGAATTTTNTACAGCTACGGAGTGATACTTCTTGAGCTTCTATCCGGTAAGAAACCCATTGATCCAGGGGAGTTTGGGGAAGATAATAACCTCGTCGGGTGGGCAAAACAGCTCTATAGAGAGAAAAGAGGAACTGAGATTCTTGATCCGGAGCTTGTGACCGAGAAATCAGGCGATGCTGAGCTATTTAATTACTTGAAGATCGCGTCTCAATGCTTGGATGATCGACCGTTTAAGCGGCCGACAATGATTCAAGTGATGGCAATGTTCAAAGAGCTTAAGACTGACACAGAAGAAGACGAAAGTCTCGATGAGTTTTCGCTTAAGGAAACTCCGTTGGTGGAAGAGTCCCGAGATAAGGAGCCTTAGAGAGGACTGAGATTGCTTTGTTACTTGTTCCAAATTTTGGTGTCCAGTGTATATAACCGACGAAGCTTGAGAAAGACGGTACGATTGGGAAGATGAGGTAGACAGACATTGAAGAGTTATTGTCGGCAGCTGTTACTGTTAAGCTCTTCTGATTTGGCTTGGAGGGTTTTGCCTTTGGTTAACTTGCTTGTCATACACGGTAATAGAAGTTTCCTCACCTTTGTAAACCTTTGTACGTTTCCCAGTTAAGAAATTATTTGATCATGACGTTTACTTTCAGAACTATATTTTGTTAGAGATAGCTCATTTATAAGAATTTTCTTCATATCTTATTTCGTTTACCGTATCGTCCAAGCTGCTAGTACATTGAACATAATATCATATCACTCTAATCAAACATATAGATATCATAGTGCGTCTCTGTATAACTGTATATAAAGTCTTTGATTCCCAATTCACGCTCTGAGTTAGCCGACTAATGTAAGAACTACACAACTAACCAGGTTCTGTTTCAGGAAGGATCACGTTACGCTCAAAAATTCAAGAACATAATTTAGGTTAGTGCTAATGCAGAACAGAAGGATTTGTATCTAGTCTAGTGCGATCATTGTCTTCGGCAAACGGGCTATTATGGGCGGAGATTCTAATGCCGTTATTGAGAGGCTGAGGGAGACACATGCTTAGGGTCCGGCTCACCCAAATATAAGATTCTGTCATATGCACTAAGCAGATGCAGTTGTAGGAAAAGGAAACACCGCCATTGACTACTAACGATCGTAGCATATATGAAACCTTGAACTTCTATACAAGATTAGCTTTAGCTTCTCTTCTCTTGCCGAACCAATGAACTAGAAGATCGATCGGCTTCAAAGCATATTTTTACATGGGGAATAAATCATATTAAGTGGATTTAAAACATTATCAAAAAGGAGATACAATAAATAGAGGTATCAAACCTAAGACCTTAAAATTAGCATGAAACAACTTGTACAAATTATATAAAACCAAAAAAAAAAAAAGAAAAAAAAGAAAAGAAAAAACATCTATCAATTAACCTAGAAACACATTATTTGCTTTAGCTATTTGTTGATGTCCAAATCGGTCACAATTAGAGATTTAGTTTGGTGAAAAAGATATCAGAATTCTCTTTATAATTTGGTGTCAGGCATATAAAAGTTGAGCTACAAAGTGGACTAGACGAGGTATGAAACCAAAAGAAAATAAGTCGAAGAGAAAAGACGAAGCCAACTAGCTCGTACAACTTAAGCTACTGACGAGTCTGCCGTCAATTACTTGTCGTTTCTCTAACCGTTTTCTCCTCCTTTTTCTGATCCCCTTTTTCAGGTGCCGTACGCCCATATTTATAGGAAGTTGTGTCGGTTCGTTCACCGAAAAGACAAAAATGTCCCGGTCGTTACTCTGATGGCTTCTCGGGCTTTCATGGACACTTTTGGACCGGGCCTTGTGTGAGAGTAAGGATCCACCCCTAACAGTATTCCCTCCATCTTAAGTTCGTAGCTTTGCGGAGAGCTTTGTCACAACGTCCGACTATTTATTGGTCGTCCGGCGAGATCTACTTTGCCAGTCGCCTTTTCTCATACTAATTGTCTTCTGGCTGGTACTAGGCGACGCGATAGATCCGAACCGAACAAAGAATGGACATCTGAAAGGTCTTTCGGGTGGACAAATATGGGGAAAGTGAAGAGTAGCGGGTGAGATCTCTAGGTCTTCGAGGGGCGCTGTCAAATCGTCACGCGTAAACCTTATGGCGCGTGAAGTTCGGAAACTAAAATGTCGTCTAACACCCAGATCCGTAATGATGACACCTCGGGGACCTCTCCTTTCTTCATATAAATACCCCGCTTCTCCTTCTTTTTCCTCACTTCATCTCCGAATTACTCTCTCTGCTCTCATCTTTTTTACTGGTCTATTCTTTTCCGTTTTCAAGGCTTGTTCATGTTTCTCCGGTCCACTTCGTCTGATTCCTTTGCAACGAACCACCTTCGGCCAAGATACTTCATCTGATTCTGATGGTTTGGCTAGATCCGATCATCATAAGGCGAGGTCCCCAACACCGAGTCAGCTCTCTTTGGATTCGTCGTCATCTAACTCCGATATGGCCAAGTTGTCCGAGCTTCAGCGCTGTATATTTTCTGGTGCGGCTACCTCTAGCTCGTCTCATCTTTCTTGCAAGATTCCTTCTCTTATTGACAAAGACTTGGACGATTCCGACATCCTAGCAGATTGTGTTGTTAGTCGCGGATCACTTCCAGTCATTACCGACCTTCCTGGGGCTAGGAGGCACATTCTTTCCTTCGTTCCTAAATACACCTCCAAGCTCGCCTCGGCCTTGAAAGCAGTCAACATCGGCGGACTGTCCTCCCAGCTCGCTATTATTAACCCAGAGGGGAACCATCGACCTTGGAATGTTCTGGAGGGGTTCATCTGTCTCTCGGAGAAGCTTTAAACCGAGTGCGGGATTACTTTTCCCCTTCCCTCCTTTCTAATGGCGTATTTTGCTAATCGTAAGGCGGCGATTTATCAATTTGCTCCGGCAACTTTTGGAAACGCGGTCGGCCTTTCGATTCTGGTCGAGGCAGGTGGCGTCAAAATTAATGTCGACCATTTTGAAGAGCTTACCTGATTAATGCCAACTAACAGGACGAAGAAATCCGGTGTTTATTACGTTAGCTCGAAGAGACTATTGCTCCTCGAAGGGGCAAAAGGGAAGACTTATAACTGGGGAAGATCCTACTTCTTTCTGAAAGTGGTTATGGGGGTCATCAAGGATCCTACGATTCCCTTATTTTCTGGGTGGAACCTTTCGCCCGGTAGCCGTTTTTGTTCTATAACTTTGTTTTTGCTTCTCAGGTATTGCCATTGATCTTATTCTCTTCTTATTTTGCAGTTGCTGTTCTGAGGTGCCTTCTCCCTTATCCTCCTGCTTTTCGAGCTGAGATTGACGCGATAAAGATTGTGAGTCCCTACATATGGCCAGGAACTAAACCGAAGAAGAACAAAGCTCCGCCAAAGAAGAAATCCACTCGACTAATGAGTAATTTATATGCTTCTTTTTTTTTTTTTTTGAAACAAAAGAGCAAGCTGTAGGTAGTTGAGCTCGTCTTTTTTTGTTGCTTCCCTAAATGATAGTCCATTTGCAGAAATGGGAAGGCTAAATATGGAGATTCCAAATGTTTCTGCTCATTTTCGCCGGGCTTCTAAGACCTCGTACACACCTCATTCAGACCCACCTCGTTCTCGCGGCCGTTCAGACGGCCCATCATCTGAGGTCGGCTCGTCTAAAAAGGCTTCCTCTCTAACTCGTGATGCTCATCTCGTCGATGCCCGTGAGGGGAAGCAGGTCGTAGCACCCTCTCCTTTACCTCCTAACCGGCACATTGGTCTGGTCAAAACGCTTCCTTAGGGGAATATGAGGGATAACTCTGGTCGCCCTGACGTCGTCGTCGACCGGGCTGATGCTATGACTCCTCAAAAGAGGAAGGAAGGTGGGAGCCCGGTCTGTCCTAACTCGGCAAAGAGGCAAAAAAAGACGGACTACCAGTGGGACTTTAATCATACCACCGCGACCCGCTCTCTTCCCTCTGATCCTCTTTCTTGCGCCAAGCTATTCCGCAGGATTCATTTCGGGTCACTGATGTTACGAAGGCTTCTTTCGAGGTTTGTCTTTGAACAGAAGACTATTGGTATTATTTTTTTTTAATATATTTTGGCTTCCTGCATTGAACTCCTCTGAATTTTTGCAGCTCGTAGCTTTGATAAATCGCACGACCTCTCGCTATGAGCGTCATTTTCATGACTTGGAATCTTTTCGTTCAGCATCCACTGTGCGCCCTGATCTTTCTTCTGAGAAAGTAAAGCGGCTCGAAAGTCAGCTCGAGGAGGCTCTTTGCTCGAACCAGAAGGTTAAGCGACAAAGTTTCTAAGCTTGAACACCATCGAAGCGGGTTGCTTGCTAAGAGGGACAAACTTCGCTCCAAGCTGGGAGAATCCGAGACCTTGCGCGACGAGTTAAAGCTTACTCTAGAGGCCGAGACTAATAGACAGAGGGAGCACCGAGAAGAGTTTGGCTATTACTCCTTGGTCCAAATCGTTGATGTCCAAATTGTTGATGATGTCCAAATCCCTACCTAACGCGCCAAATTATTGATGTCCAAATCGGTCACAATTAGAGATTTAGTTTGGTGGAAAAGGTATTGAAATTCTCTTTATAATTCGGTGTCGGGGCACATAAAGGTTAGGCTACAAACTGGACTTGACGAGTTAAGACAACAAAGGAAAATAAGTCGAAGAGAAAGACGAGCTAACTAGCTCGTCCAACTTAAGCTATCGACGAGTCTACCGTTAATTGCGTGTCGTTTCTCTAACCGTTTTCTCCTCTTTTTTCTGATCCTCTTTTTCAAGTGCCGTACGTCTATATTTATAAGAAGTTGTGTCGGTTCGTCCACTGAAAAGATCAACATGCTCCGATCACTACCCTGATGATTTCCTAGACTTTCATGGACACTTTTGGGCCGTGCCTTGTGTGGGAGTGAGGATCCACCCCTAATACTATTCATCAAATTTATAATAGCCAAAAGAAACTGATTTATAGTAGAAATTGGTCCTAACATAAAATAATCTATTCCTAAATCCTTCTTCTTATTTAGTTACTAGTTGTGGGTAATTTTAATAGATCAACGGTGGATGGGCAATGCATAGGATATGTCATGCTAACATGCACTTGCTTAGCTATTTAAAGAAATCAATCTTTCTCATAATTTTTTTTTTTTTTTTGACCTCTTATAAAATTTATTCATTTCCAATTTTCCTTGGTCAACATTTGGATTATATTTATGTAATTTCCATATTTGTAGTACCGACTTAAGATAGAAACTGAACCAAAAATAACCAAAATGTTTTTGTTTACAATATGATCAAATCGGTCGAATCCCTAATACTAATTCATATGAATTAGATCTTATTAGTTTTAATCTAACTAGAGTTTAGTACTAAGCAACACTTTGAAAAATGAGTAATACTCTAGATGTTTTTGCTCACCTTCTTTTGTTTTAACCAACGAAAAGGCACCATGTCATACTATATATAAATAAAATTAAAATTTAAATAAATAAACATATTAAAACAAAAATTATTAACAAAAATATTAATTTCGTTAAACCCAAATCAATATATAATCTCTTTCAGTTATAAAATATAAACTCTAACTCTCTTTTATAAACTCAAACCTACATAGAAACTCGTTTAATATTATAAAATCTAAACTCTAATTCTCTTTATGAAACTCAAATCGACATATAATCTCGTTTAATTATAAAATATAAATTATAATATTTCTTTATAAACTTAAACCGAGACATAATCTCTTTTGATTATAAACCATAATCCTCATTTATCAACTTAAACCGATATAGAATCTCGTTTACTTGTAAAACCTAAAACCTAAAACCTAAATATTTATTTGTAAGCTAAAACCGACATATAATTTCGTTTAATTGAAAATTGAAATCATAATCATCTTATATAAATTCAAACTGATATTTAAACTCATTTAATGAAAAGTCTACAGATTTTGTTTTCTTAATTTAATTTATTTTTATGATTTTAATTTTGATTAAAAAAAAAATTGTATTACATGGCATGTTATTATATTTTGGTTGACTAATTAAGAGGGGGTGAATCCAAAAATACTTTTTTAAAATTTAGTAGTATCTTTTATATTTTTATATAAAAATTGACTGGACTAATAATATTCAATGGGGTTTAAAACACTATTTTATAATATAAGTAAATAATTATATCAAAAATGGCAATTGTTCTAAAGCAAATCGTATAGTTTAACTAATTCAAATTTATGTATAATTTATTTTTTTGTTATTCTTTTTAATTTAATTTACCAGATATAAGACTCTAGTAATATTGGGAAGTGTCTTTAGTCAAATGGTTATAACACCACTTTTGCGAAGGATTTCACCGGAGTTTGACTCCACTAAGTCATGTTATCTCGTGTAGTAGAGACTGATTATGAATTGGACCTTGTCGATTCAGTGACGACAAAAAAAAACCATGGTAATATTTAATCTACTTTTACTTGTTATATTAATAACATTACTTCAATGATGTTTGATTAATAACATTACTTGAATGATGTTTAGATACATCGATGATATAAAAGTATAAAACCAAAACTAATAACAACTGATAGGTGGATATTTTTTTTAATATGGTCTAAAAGAATTAAAATATACATATGTTTATGTTAATATGTGAACTATAAGATTTAATAAATATAAGATCACGGTGATACTCAATTTAGTTTAGCTCCGCTATATTAAATAACATTGATTGGATTTGATGTTTCAGATACATATAGATAATTTTATTTAAAACGGTTATTGTTGATAGGATTTAGATTGACCATGAACATTAGAATTCAGTGTTTTATTATAAAATTTAGTTTAGTCTACTATTTAGCAGATGATGATAAACCCATTACCTCTCCAAAAAGAGAAAAAAATAAAAAAAGAGGTAGAAAATAGAAATAAGAAAAAACACATTAGGGATTGTTATACTTGGATGACGAAAGTTTGACCAGTTAAAAGTGTTACCAAAATAATATGGGTTCGAAGTTTATTATATAAGAACACCAACTTCCTCCTATGTGCAAAACGCATCCCCTTGTGTATTCTTCTTCTTAGTTTTCGGCTTCCTCTCAAGAAAAGGTATCTCCTTTTTACATCCAAAACCTTTTCATTAATTTACAACTCCTTCTTTTTTTTTTATTCTAAATTTCATAAAAATTTCAGTTTTAACATTAACACTGTATTTCTTGAAATCTTATAGATTTTTCCAAAAATGAGTGATTTTGATGGCAACTTCGTGGAAATGACGTCGTGTTGGACTCCACTGTCCACTCCTAGCCCAAGAACGATACTGGCGATGATGGGTCAAACCAACGATGGTCTGAATCCAATCTCTCAGATCTTCCCTCAAACCAACTTACCAAGAGACCATGCTGATCAGTCCGGACAAAGACCTGGTCTCGGCGAGAGATTAGCTACAAAAGTAGGACTTAATCTTCCCAGACTCGACATAGAAAACAGAAGTCCTTTGGGTGCATTTTTCAGGAGCTCGGCTGCTCCTTCTCCTATCGGTGCAATCACCCCAGGATTTAGCCCATCAATACTATTGCAATCTCCCAAAATGGTCACTGATTCATCACAGGTACGTAGGAATGTCTTTTGCGTTTATGATAAACAATTAAAAGAATATAATTATATCATAAAAATAGTTAAATGAATCCGTGATTAAATCATTGTTTGGGAATATGTTTATGTATGTTATTTCAATTGTATTATATATATATATATATATATTACTATCTATATATTGGTAAACAAAGAATCTTTTCTTTCCTTTTGTTTACGTTTTAAAAAAATATCATACCCATTTGCGTTTACAACTAAGAAATGGCTGGTTCATGAATCTTGTTGTCCCAGACTGGTTTATATTGTTATGACTGAATATATATTATGGGAAAATTGGAAATAAAGGATATTCGGATAGATTTTGAAATGGACCATATAAAACTTTATTGCATTTCATATATAAGAAGGTTTCAAATGTTTTTCTCTTAATCTTTGTTACATATTTACATAATTAATAAGGTTGAAATCATCGGAATCTTTGACTCAATCCTAAACCCTAACTGTAATTGTCTTTTGTACCTTCTTATATCCAGATCATTCCTCAGTCTTTAGCCACAACTTACAAACCTGAAGAGATGGTAAAACCTTCCGGTGAAGACAATGCAACGGCGATGATATTCAACAACGATCTTCCTTATCAATCTATAAGTGTTGATCCGCATCCTCTAGACGGTAATAGAATTTCTTTTGTCTCAACTGTGCTTCCATTTTCTATTTTATGAATCTTTAATTTATTTGTTTGTTTTTTTTTACATGTGAGACAGCTTTTGATGACATTCTAACGGAAGAGTCAATTTATATGCCATCTTATGAACCTCATGTTGAGCGCCCAATTGGTGCTCCGTTTGTCCCTTCCTTTGAACCTGAGATCGTTGGCGATACCAATGTCAACTTCAACTCCATTTTGGAGAGTCAGAGCGAGGATGAAAACGAAGATGAAACAGACTTCGAAGATGAAGATGAAGATGCAGATGAAGATGAAGATGAGGAAGAAGATGAAGATGAAGATGAAGAGGAAGATGAAGATGAAGAGGACGAGGTAGAGATAGAAGTAGAGGAAGAGGACGAGGAACAGGAACAGGAAGAGGTTGATCATGTTGACGACTTTGCTGACTTTGATGATGCACCTCCATCTCCGAAGAGAAGGTTCCAAACAAAAGTGATTAAATAACATCGTAATTTATAATAACTAAACATCTTATATAAGTTAAACCATTGCATTAACTCTTGCAGGCGATTTGAGGTATCCTCAAACATGATTGGAGCTACAAGAACAAGCAAGGCACAAAGGATCATACTTCAGATGGAAAGCGATGAAGATAATCCAGAAGATGGCTTTCGCTGGAGAAAATACGGACAGAAGGTTGTCAAAGGAAATCCTAATCCTAGGTTGTTCTTTCCCCCACCATCTTCTTTGTCTCTTGTCTATAGTGATCACTTGGACTTTTTTATTTTATTCGTAACGACTTTGTTTGATATATATATATATATATATATACGTTTTAGTTAAACCAAATTAATATGTTTATTTTTGTTGTATGTGGTATATATATGTTAATCGCAGGAGTTACTTCAAATGCACAGTCAATGGATGCAACGTGAAGAAACATGTGGAGAGAGGAGCAGACGATTTTAAGATACTTGTGACTTCGTACGATGGTATTCACAACCATCCTCCCCCACCTACACGTAGTAGACTCACTTCCGGTCCAAGAAATCGGTCTGGTACAACAATGACTCAAAATCATGGCAATCGAACCAGTCGGGCTCCTCTTCCTTCTTCTTTAGACATCACATCCATGGAGATGATGCCTATCACTTCGTTTAGTACTCCACAAGTTGATCTGACTCGGGTTTATAAGACCGGACTCTCTAAACTGCCGAACATACCAGCTTACGATCAGAATCCCGATANTTCTTTATTTTATTCGTAACGACTTTGTTTGATATATATATATATATATATACGTTTGATATATATATATATATATATTAATATAAGATTAGTCAGACGTTTTACCAAATTAATATGTTTATTTTTTTTGTATGTTGTATATATATGTTAATCGCAGGAGTTACTTCAAATGCACAGTCAATGGATGCAACGTGAAGAAACATGTGGAGAGAGGAGCAGACGATTTTAAGATACTTGTGACTTCGTACGATGGTATTCACAACCATCCTCCCCCACCTACACGTAGTAGACTCACTTCCGGTCCAAGGAATCGGTCTGGTATAACAATGTCTCAAAATCATGGCAATCGAACCAGTCGGGCTCCTGTTCCGTCTTCTTCAGTCATCACATCTATGGAGATGATGCCTATCACTTCGTTTACTCCACAAGTTGATCTGACTCGGGTTTATAAGACCGGACTCTCTAAACTGCCGAACATACCAGCTTATGATCAGAATCCCGATAATACGTACCGAAATGAGGAACCGATGATGAATGTGGCACATGATGGTTCAGGGATATACGGTGGAATCATGCATCGTCTATTTAATGGTTTTGGTATGAACTTTGACTTGTAAACCATTTTTTTTTTTTTTAATTTTGATCTGCAGTGAAAAACTATTAAAAGAAAAAAAAAACTATGTACTCATCATCAGCTTAATTTTAAAATATCCATCAATAAATACTTTTATATTTTTGACTGAATTAGTTTCTAAACAGTTAGATGTATTGTCAAAATTTTGGTGTTTTTTTTTAATCTTCTTTTGAAACGTCTGAAAAAAAAAATCTAATTTTCTCTCTCGCCTAAACACAAAATCAGCCACCATCCATCCAAGATCTGGTTTTCATTTGCCCTCTCCGGTGACCGGCACTCCTCGCCGCAGCCGTGAGAGGGTACCCAGTAGTTTCCTTTTCTTTTAGCTTTTGTTTTCCTCGATTCGTCTTACCTCTGGTGGTTAAGTAGAGAAGAGTTTCGTCAGGCTGTGACGGTGGTTCATCTCGGCGAGCTTTGGAGGCATGGCAGGTGGTCAGCATCTCCAGAGAGAGTTGTCTGTTTGGGCTTCGAAGATCTGTAGATCTACTGTTTGCTCTGTCTTAGAAAGTGATTTGCGAATATGTGATCTCTTTGGTCCAGTAAACCGACTATCCAGCCCTTCTTCTTTGCTGTTTTGCTAGGGTTAGATGGAATCGATTTGGTTGTTTCAATTAGTAGGCTGGTTGAGTTTCAAAGATGGTGTTGTTTACCTTTTCTTCTGCTCCCATGGTACGGGATGTGGAAAAGGCAATATCTTTCCGGAATTAGTTGATTAGGTTTCATATTGTCTTTTGGATAGAAGTTGAGTTTCCCAGTTTATGCTTGTTGATGAACGAACGAATCCTTGTCGTGGTGATTGTCAGGCCTACAAGTTCTTTTGCGTCCTTTAGAGTTCTATTTGGGTTCTTTCTGGTTTGATCTTCCGCTATCCTTGATTGAGAATTGTGGTACCCAGTTTAGACTTTTCGCTCCTTTTCTCTGCTTTTCAGATCTGATCGAGATCTGGTCCAATGGGTTTTGCTTCTACCTAGGTGCAAAAAAAGTCGCCTTGTATACGACGTCGCCGTATTCTGAAGAAAGTGTGAAGAACAATGAGTGGTTCTTTCTTTGAGGATTATGAAGATTAGCATAGGAGTCATATTACTTTTAGGCAGTTTCTTAGAGGAGGAATGGATTTTCGAAGGTTAGCCGAAGGCATATTCGATTTGTACAAGCAAAGGATCTCTTGAAGTTAGCATTCCTTGTTGGGCTTGGTCAGGCCCGGCTCAAAACAAAATTGGACCTTGTGCCAAAATAAATAAATAAAAATTTTATGCTATATATTTTCTAAACTTGGAAATTTTGGATCCTAAAATGCTTAGTAAAATTGTTGAAAAATGATGGGACCCGGTTCTTGTGCACCGTCGGCACACCCTTAGAGCCAGGGCTGGGCTTGGTATAATCCTTCTTTGTCGAGGTTTTCGTTTTGGTATGTTTCTATTATTGGTCTCTCCTTCTATCTCTGTAATAGCCTTGTATATCCAGTTGTTAGTTTCCTTTACATAGGACTTTAGACTCCAGGGATATCTTGTTTTTCCGCCGGATTTAGACTCCGGAGAGATATCATGTTTTTCCACCGGCATATGTTTGTAATCCTAAGTTGTAATGGTTTCAATAGTAAAATTTTCGATGACAACAAAAAAAAAGTTTCTAAGGGCATCTCCAACCCACCTCTATATTTGCTTTTTAACTCTATTTTAGGGTAAAATCTACTCCAACCCATCTCTATTTCTACCTCTATAATAGAGATCTCTATTTTTTCCTCTATATATAGAGGAACTCTATTTTTTCCTCTATAATAGAGTTGAACTTTTTTATTTATAAAATGGTCCTTGAACTTTTAACACTTATATATTTATGATCAAAATAAATAAAATATATATTTAAATAGTTTAATAATAATTTAATGAAGTATATTAATAGGATAATTGATTATAAAGTTAAATTTGACTAATTTTAATATTTTGGTTTAAAATTTTTAAAGGTTTTCGTATAGAAAATTTTTAAAGGTTTTTGTATAGAAAAACAATTTTAAAATTTGAGACTATTATTTGCAAAAGAAATTTTTTATAAAATCTTATTAAATATAAATAACTTAAATATTTTAGTTTTTATTCATGCCATAACATTATTTTTAATACAACAAAGACTAATTATTTAATATTCTGGTAAATTACTTCTGGATCCACCAATAACATTATTTTTATATGATGCAATGTATTTCTTTTAATAAATGTGATATTTAAATAATATTTATGAATGTTAAAAATTTAAATAATTTCATAATTTTATGAAAGTTTCACAAATACTAAAATAAATGGGTTAGTTTGCAACTTTTATAAGTAAAATGTATTAATAGTAAAATAAAAAATGAATCTCTACGGAATATTCTTTTTTAGAAGAAAAAATAGAGGTTACTATTGGAGCAAAAGTCACCTCTATTATAGAGTTCCTCTATTTTAGAGGTAAAAATAGGGAAAACCATTGGAGATGGTCTAAGGGCATCTCCAACCCACCTCTATATTTGCTTTTTAACTCTGTTTTAGAGTAAAATCTACTCCAACCCATCTCTATTTCTACCTCTATAATAGAGATTTCTATTTTTTACTCTATATATAGAAGAACTCTATTTTTTCCTCTATAATAAAGTTGAATTTTTTTATTTATAAAATGGTTCTTGAACTTTTAACATTAAATAAATTATATATTTAATGGTCCTTAACCTTTTAACACTTTTATTATTTGATATGATGCAATATATTTCTTTTAATAAATGTGATATTTAAATAATATTTATGAATGTTAAAAATTTAAATAATATCACAATTTTATGAAAGTTTTACAAATATTAAAATAAATGGGTTAGTTTGCAACTTTTCTAAGTAAAAGGTATTAATAATAAAATAAAAAATAAATCTCTACGGAATATTCATTTTTAGAGGAACAAATAAAGGTATCTATTGGAGTAAAAGTAACCTCTATTATAGAGTTACTCTATTTTAAAGGTAAAAATAAGGAAAAACATTGGAGATGTTATTATTTGGAATATGAGTGGTCGGTCATGTAATAGTTTCCACAAGAAAAAACTAACCATGATTAATCCGAAACGAACTAACCATGATAAATCCGAAACGAAGTTCAAACTGAACCGGATTACTGTATATAAACCGATCGCCACTGACCCGGACAAGTCGGGTAAGGATATGAATATTCCTGCGTCCAAACAACCCCTTTCGTCTTTAGATTCGTGTCAACGGCTCAAAAGGGGAAGAAAGATTGAAAAGAACGTAGCAATTGGAGAGAAGATTCTGGAAATTGAATTGAAAGGAAGAGGAGAATTCACCATTTCACTCATGGAGGAAGTGACTAGATCCGTGTTAGCGGAGGAGATTCTGAAGCGTTTAGATCTGGAGAATCTCTGTTCCGTCGCCTGCGTTTCCACCACCCTCCGCTCCGCCGTTGTCTCCGGCGTCCTCCCTTCTCTTACCTCTCTCGATCTCTCTGTGAGTTTCCGATTCACTGAAATTTGTTGGAGATCGTCTTTCTCCGGAAAAGAGATTTGAAATTTATCGAATTCTGTTTTTAGGTTTTCTCTCCGGACGAAGAGACTCTGAATCACGTGATGCGTGGTTGTATCGGGCTTAGTAGCTTAACTCTGAATTGTCTCCGCCTTAACGCTGCTTCTGTGCGTGGGGTTCTTGGCCCACATCTCCAGGAACTTCACTTGCTCAGGTGTTCACTTCTATCCTCCACCGTCCTCACTTCCATTGGCAGCCTCTGCCCAAATCTCCGGTATTGATTCCGTCTTCCCCCATGAACTTTTCAATAAGGTGCCTCAATGAGAATTCTCGTGCTTTTGCTCCATGTTTATTTATCACTTCATTAACATGATTGAATCCTCAGTGTTTCCATATTGGGGTTGGATATGGCTTTTGTTAGTCACTCTTTCTTGATGATCAGAAGCATTGAGTTTAGAGCTATAGAGTTGAAGTTGTGATAGTGAGTAAATTAAAAAGTTTGTTTTTTTGTTGGGTTCGGTTATTATGACAGGGTTCTTACCCTGGAAATGGCAGACTTGGATTCTCCCGCTGTGTTTCAGTCTAACTTGACGCAGATGCTTAACGGGTGTCCTTATCTGGAGGTAATTTGTTAAAAAGCTTGCTGAGGCCATTGGTCAGAAGAAGCGAGAAAGTGTGAAAATTGAATTTGGGTTTTTATATTCTTGTGATGCTTGCAGTCTCTGCAACTTAATATCCGAGGTATCCTAGTAGATGCCACAGCTTTCCAGTCTGTTAGATTCTCCTTGCCAGAAACTCTCAAAGTTCTAAGGTTACAACCACTGCTTGAGTCTGAGGCCATTCTTCTCATGAACAGATTCAAAGTCACTGGAACTTGTTTATCTCAGGCTAATTATAGTGCCTTGCTTTCTTCTTCACCCTCTTTTACTTTGCAAAGCCTGTCTCTTGTGCTGGACTTGATATCTGACAAGCTAATCATAGCTATCACAGGATCTCTTCCTCAACTTGTCAACCTGGACCTTGAAGACCGTCCTGAAAAAGAGCCATTTCCTGACAGTGACTTGACTTACACTGGGCTTCAGGCTCTGGGTTATTGCCAACAACTCACAAGCCTCTCTCTGGTTCGAACTTGTTATAACCGCAAGATATCGTTTAAGAGGATAAACGATATGGGTATATTTCTTCTTTCCGAGGCTTGCAGGGGTTTAGAGTCAGTGAGACTTGGTGGGTTCCCAAAAGTCAGCGACGCTGGTTTTGCATCGCTCCTTCATTCATGTCGGAACTTGAAAAAGTTTGAAGTACGAGGTGCCTTCCTGTTGTCTGATTTGGCATTCCATGATGTCACAGGGTCTTCCTGTTCTCTTCAAGAGGTCAGACTCTCGACGTGCCCTCTCATAACCAGCGAAGCCGTGAAGAAACTGGGGTTGTGTGGCAATCTTGAGGTGCTCGACTTGGGAAGCTGCAAAAGTATATCAGATTCTTGCCTCAACTCTGTTTCAGCCCTCAGAAAGTTAACTTCACTGAATCTCGCAGGAGCTGATGTAACCGACAGTGGCATGCTTGCACTTGGTAAGTCAGATGTTCCCATCACGCAACTGTCTCTCCGCGGCTGTAAGAGAGTCAGTGACAGGGGAATATCCCATCTGTTGAACAGTGAAGGAACCATCAGCAAAACATTATCAACACTTGATCTTGGTCACATGCCAGGAATCTCAGACAGAGCCATCTATACAATCACACGTTATTGCAAGGCTTTAACAGAGCTAAGTATCAGAAGTTGCTTTCACGTAACAGATTCTTCGGTAGAGTCGCTGGCTACAAGGGAAAGACAAGCAGAGGGAGGAAGCAAACAATTGAGGAAGCTCAATGTCCATAACTGTGTGAGCTTAACGAGTGGAGCACTGAGATGGCTCAGCAAGCCGNGACGCTGGTTTTGCATCGCTCCTTCATTCATGTCGGAACTTGAAAAAGTTTGAAGTACGAGGTGCCTTCCTGTTGTCTGATTTGGCATTCCATGATGTCACAGGGTCTTCCTGTTCTCTTCAAGAGGTCAGACTCTCGACGTGCCCTCTCATAACCAGCGAAGCCGTGAAGAAACTGGGGTTGTGTGGCAATCTTGAGGTGCTCGACTTGGGAAGCTGCAAAAGTATATCAGATTCTTGCCTCAACTCTGTTTCAGCCCTCAGAAAGTTAACTTCACTGAATCTCGCAGGAGCTGATGTAACCGACAGTGGCATGCTTGCACTTGGTAAGTCAGATGTTCCCATCACGCAACTGTCTCTCCGCGGCTGTAAGAGAGTCAGTGACAGGGGAATATCCCATCTGTTGAACAGTGAAGGAACCATCAGCAAAACATTATCAACACTTGATCTTGGTCACATGCCAGGAATCTCAGACAGAGCCATCTATACAATCACACGTTATTGCAAGGCTTTAACAGAGCTAAGTATCAGAAGTTGCTTTCACGTAACAGATTCTTCGGTAGAGTCGCTGGCTACAAGGGAAAGACAAGCAGAGGGAGGAAGCAAACAATTGAGGAAGCTCAATGTCCATAACTGTGTGAGCTT
>NC_025701.1:33743995-33760733 GCF_000633955.1 Camelina sativa | reverse complement strand
ACCGACAGTGGCATGCTTGCACTTGGTAAGTCAGATGTTCCCATCACGCAACTGTCTCTCCGCGGCTGTAAGAGAGTCAGTGACAGGGGAATATCCCATCTGTTGAACAGTGAAGGAACCATCAGCAAAACATTATCAACACTTGATCTTGGTCACATGCCAGGAATCTCAGACAGAGCCATCTATACAATCACACGTTATTGCAAGGCTTTAACAGAGCTAAGTATCAGAAGTTGCTTTCACGTAACAGATTCTTCGGTAGAGTCGCTGGCTACAAGGGAAAGACAAGCAGAGGGAGGAAGCAAACAATTGAGGAAGCTCAATGTCCATAACTGTGTGAGCTTAACGAGTGGAGCACTGAGATGGCTCAGCAAGCCGTCTTTCGCGGGTCTGCATTGGCTCGGATTGGGACAAACACGAATGGCTGGTCGAAAAGAGGCGGTCACAGCTACAATTTGTGGGCAGAGGCCGTGGCTCACATTGTGCTTCGACGGGTGTGAGCTTGGATGCTATGATGGTTGGGAATTCCACACGCCACAACGCCATTGAAGTATTCGTCGTCTCACTAGTTCATGTATTGTATAAAGTCGTTAAGAAACATGATTCAGTAGGTTGTGTAATTTATTTGAATTTTTTCAAAATTTGATTGTAATTTGTTAAATAGTTAATGTTATTTATCCCCGCTTTACTCATAAATCATAATGACGAAGATAGTCTTTTCACTTATATTTATTCTTATATTTTTTGCATCTTATGATTAATTTATGAAGTAAATATATCACTGATCACTGAAAAACATCATTAACTTGCAACATGCTATAATAATTGGCACAAAGTAATAAAACCATGTGATTCATAAATAGTTTGAATCTAATTGTGATTCATAAATAGTTTGAATCAAAACAATTAGTAGAAAGAATGATGATTAAAGTGCATATTAGCCTTCGCAGATGGCAGCAGCATACACTTAAACTCTGGAGCCAAAGCCAAGCCAACTGCTGAAGATTTGACTAGTGATTGGTTAGTAGTCAAATTGATTAGTTAGATCACTGTGAAATACAAAGGATACCCTATTTTTTGTTATTTAATTAATTAAGAATGGGCATTCACATATTTACACATTAACGACAAATGTTACCTGAATTAACATCACGTGTCGGTTTCACGAACCGAACACCCGAAAATCAGAGTTTTGTCTTCTCTCCTTTACGAATCTTGTGGAGTTCCTTTTAAAACATTAATTTTTCTGTTTTAACAAAAAAATATATATATGTTAGTTCGTTACAAGAAATATTTTCTTTTATCGATATAGTATAAACAATGTTACTATAAAAGATAATTATGCAAATAGTTTATTAAACCATAATTTTTAGTAATCCTTTTTCTTACTCTTTAAATATATCCTGATCTATATTAACATAATAAAAATAATTTGGTGACCTTTAGAAACATAAAATAAAATGATGATCCTAAGCGGTTGCTTTGCCCGCTTCATCTCCGAAACAGGCATTATGCCAATTCATAGTGTCTTTCTTATATAAACTTAGTCCAGTCATATCTCTTGAATATATATTATCAAAAGTAAATCAAAGCTTTAGAAAATATTGCATATTCAACTTCTTTGTACATTATCAAGTAATTAATCAGAAGGTTGTAGCAGACATTCAACGTAATTAATATGAAGAACTAACCAGAATATTTGGGAAAGAAAATTATTTGACCCAAGCCAAAATAGATCACAAAACTTTGGTAAGTAAAGTATATAGAAGAGCGAAAGTTAAAAAAGTCAAGAAAAAAAGATTGAGATTGATGGATGGAAGTAAATAGAGAGAGTGGGTGTGTCGAAGAGCATGAGAGGGCTTGCTTCTGTCAGTAAGCATATATATGAAATATTTATATTTCACCTAAAACCCTAAATTCATTTTCTCTTCTTTTTATCTTTTTCACGAGGTATATTTGTCCACAAGGGCATGGATGCTTCTTTTTTTTTTTTCAATTATATTCAACTTTTTTTTCAGTTGAGATGCCAACTTAATTTGTTGGGTGAAGTTTAGGTTTCCACCTACACGCAAAATTGTCTTTCAGCTCATGACAACGTACGTCATCTTCTTCCCATCTTTGTTACATATTTCACCGTCATGTCAAAAGTTATTATTTGATGTTTGATATATATATGAGTAAAAAAAAAGTATAGGGCCGATAAACATTTTTTTTTTTTTTTTGATAAAAGAGCTGACAGGTTCTTTTGTATGTTAAAGTATGGTAGTAGATTATCACTAATGTCTTCTCCTATATCAGCATATAGTTGACTTTATGAAATACTTAATATGTTGACAAAAAAACTAATATAATTTGTTCAACGAAGTAGTTTATACTAGTTTATAGTGTAGATTAGGAGAGACATTGGAACAACAATTAGTAAATAGAGATCGAGTACAGTAGAGTCTATATACACACCCGTAAAAACAAGCCCAAATATATATAAACACAAGTTATTATATGTTAATGTGTGTATGTATTTAGATGTATCTTGTGCTTATATATATGATTGATCAGGAAGATCGGATCTAAATCTGATCATTGCGTTTTGAATTTCAGACATAACTAGACGCGTGTGTATATGTGTAGGTGTATTGATTGATATGCGTGCAGTGTTTTATTATTTTTATGTATGTATAAAAGTATATAAATCAATAAATGTGTTAGGGCAAAGAGTGAACAAAAGGGTATGAAAAAAAGGGAAGAGACGGGAGGCAACGAGACACGAGAGACGAGAGAGATACCTATGAACCACGACTTGTGTGTTTCTGTTTCACTAATTAAAAATTACTACATAAGTATAATATACCTAGTATTAAGATCACCCTTTTGCATTTGATAAAAACTACTAACATAAGTATAAATAAGCACACCCATTTGTTTTATTTTTGACAACTTTGATGCTTTTGTTTCACCCGACAAATCGGCACCTTTTAGGGTTTTCATTACCTGTTTCTTCCCCAAAGACAAATCCCTTTTTTCACCCCATTACTTTACTAACTCTCGATATAAATATTAATTACTTTGATTATAAACTAATCGATCAGTACCTTTCTTGGAAATAACGAAAACTCATCATCTTTTTTTTAAGTCGACAAGGAAAAAAGAATTTTCGGGAAACAAGAGGAAACCAGTGGTTGTTTGATTATTCCTCTAAAGATTTTATCTGTCGACACTAACCCTAATTATCAATTAAACAAATGTTTTATTTTATTTGGCATCCAAATGGTGTTGTCCAAACTATATACTCCCTCCATTTCAAAATATAAGATGTTTTGGAGAAGTTTGTTGTTTCATAATATAGGATGTTTTCAAATTTCAATGCAACTTTTAGATTAGTTTAGTATTTTATATTATGCAGTATTATTTCTGATTGGTTGAACTTGTTAAAAGTAAAAACTTCTTAATCTGCGTGCTTTGCTTAAAACATACTATATTTTGAAACGGAGGGAGTATGATACTAATTATTACTTTCTCTGTCCTTGATAAATTGATATTTAGAATTTGTCACACATATTAAAACAAAGAGAATATAATTAATTTATTCTTTACTTTTTCTAATTATTTATTTGTTTTTATTTATGGCCACTCATGTATCTGTCTGATGATTTATTTTACTGACATTTTCTCTATTTTTTTCATTTTCCCACACTTTTAGTATTAAAAATATTTAAAAAATCAATTTTTGAGAGACAAAAAAAATTTCCTAAAACATTAATTTATCAGAAACAAAAAGAATAGTAAGTAGATATTAATTAGTTTTAAACTTTGATTTGGTCGGAGAGTTGGCTTTATTTTATAAGGAATACATAGAAAAAAGAAGGGAATACTTTTTTTTTGCCACAAAAAGAAGGGAATACTTTATACAGAAAAAAGTCTAAGTTATATTTGTCTTTCTAATTAAATATTAATTTTAAAAATACGTATGATATTTATTTTATGATATTTTCTTATTGTATACGTGGCTGCTTAATCTATTAACAAAATACATTAAAAACCTCAAAACAAACTAACTTTCACAGAAGAAAGTTTGGAGAGAAACAAGATCGTTTGTCCAAGGTTATTTCAATCTCCCAGCTTCTCCCTAAGCCATAAACGAGTGTACAGCTAAATACAAACTCCTTCTAGTTTGCCTAATTAATGAAATCATCATTTCTTAGTTTGACGGTAAAGTGAAGTGAATAACGTCTAATTATATCATCTGTACACTTGATATGGCTCAGTCTATTTAGAGTGTACTGTGTTTCTGTCATACGTACTCAGTGCTCAACATTATTGAGACTAAGATTACTAGTTTTTTGCACATTTGTGACTTGATTAGGGAGTTGTTGACGATCTTCATGATACTATATATATTATCCCATATACAACTCGAAAAGTTGACTTTAATTAATCGTTGTATATGGGATTATTAAAGTCAACTCGAAAAGTATTTTACCAAAAAAAAAAAAACAACACTCGAAAAGTAAACAGCTGAACCATAGTTGGTTTAGAGATTTTTAATTTTGTGACGCTTACGGAATAATGTTTTTTTTTTGGGGTGTATTCGCCATAAATTGTGAGTTTTCAACTAAATTAACATCAATTAATTGGATTCGAGTGAACTGGTAAATTTCTCTACTTTTTCATGTAGTAGAGTTAACTTATTTTTTTTTTTCATTTCTCGAATCTAAACACATATTCAAAAGATACATTAGGGGTTATTGATATAGTGAAATGTGAGTTATTTTCATTTTTGACTAAATGGCTGGTAAAAGCTACAATGTTCCATGTTAATCGAAAACTTTATAAAAGAAGATGACTAAAGCATAAGCTTGTAAGACAAAGAGGACGGTCTCATATATATATTATCATCAGGACTATATATATAAATTAATTTACTAAAATAAATAGAAAAACTGAAAAAGAAGAGAGCATGAGAAAGTGGAATCTCTCAAAAGATCGAAGAGACAGATTAACAACTCTCTCGTCCAAAGTATATTATTAAGCCGCTTGGGTCCAAATAAGACCATTTCCACAAATTTTAAGTTCTCTTTATAACTATGACGTGACTAATTTAATCGGGCGATTTCAATTTATTAGTTAATAAAACTCACCTAACATTAAAACTTATCATAATGTCGTATATATAATATAGAACCTCCACGAAATTTAAAATACATTTGAATTATTAGTGGATACATATAGATATCAAATCTTAATATACTAGTGGATCGACTACTTGAATCAAATAAAAATAAATATAATAAAAGAGACAGAATGGGATTATATATGTCAAAACGATACACCTAAGATTTGAGTTTGGGAAAAAAAATATAGATATTAGTAGGTTAAACACAAAAGATTAGGTTGTCTCTTTGTTTGAGCTTCCCAAGAAACAAAGAGACACACATCCCAAGAATCCTCCGCCGTCGTCGACAATCTTCGCCGGAGCCATCGTCCTCCTCCGTCATCTGCTAAATCATAAATTTTTTGCCCTAACACCAAAAAATATCGATCCTTTTTCTCTATATATTATATTTAAAGTTTAGGNATCTTCGCCGGAGCCATCGTCCTCCTCCGTCATCTGCTAAATCATAAATATTTTGCCCTAACACAAAAAAATATCGATCTTTTTCTCTATATATTATATTTAAATTTTAGGTTTTTTTCCCTCTTCTTTGGATCATTTCCACGATGAAACGGAGAAGAGGAGACGATTTTGCCACCCAAGAAACAAAGAATTGTTAAGGAACTGAAGATTATAACCTTCTGAAGGATAATGGAGCCTAAGAAGAAGCTTAGCTTGAGACAAAGCGAAGCTTCCAATAGGAACGTTAACGAAACCAAATCTCTTCATCATCTCTTCCCAAATCTCAAACCTCCGATGTCTTTGCTTTCTCTCCCTCGCTTCCGCCGCCACAACATCAAAAATCTCCTTACCGAACCACCGTTGCTCTAGGGTTAGTCTCTCTCGGCTATTTGGCGGCAAAGTCGCTTCCAACGAATCAAAGATCGCCACGTAATGATCCACGGCCTCGGAGAATCTATTCAAGAACGAGTGATCTCCATGATTCGCTTCTCTCTCAGCCATTGTCACGATTCTAGGGTTCAAGCTCTTGATCACTGATAAAAAGTGACCGATCATGTCTCCATCGTCGTTAAAGAACTTGTGGAGGAAGTGAACACAATTGACGGCAATGGTCTCTCCATGTACGAAGGAGAGAGCTAACAATCGGATCTGTAGCAAGAGCCCAGCGATATCTTCTTCTACGATCACTAGCGTGTGAAACTGGAACTGGAGACCTAAAGAGTTAGCAAACCGGGTTAACCTGTCTCCGGTTCGGTTTAATCCGGCTACGTCTCGACCGCACCCGGTTATGCGGAGAGATGGACGTGGACTGTTAGGGTTTGATGACCTCTCTGCTAGGGCTTGCATCAATGGAGGCCATTGAAGGCCTTGTGATATATCTAAATCCAGTATATGTAGAGCTCCGTTATCGTTTGTCTCCGTCGCGTCGAGGATCGCTTGGTTCGCCGTTAAATGACCGAACCGGATAAACGGCGTCAGTTGGTTCAGCCAAAGATAGTAACAAGACTCGAAATCAGAATTGTTGTTCTTGGTCCGAAACAAGAACTGTTCTTTGCATACACTGCTCGTGAACACCGTGGAGCTGTTGTTACCCATCGTCATTTCGTTCGCTGTACACGTGGCAGCCGCTTCAGCCGTAGGATCTTGTTCTTGTTGTAGACGGTTGATCCGTACGGACAAGGCTTTCGTGAAGAGATGGACGAGCCGCTCGGTGGAGTCACCGTAAGGAGAAGAGTTGAGGGAGAGGATCGAGAGTAAGTTCTGAGCGGCGGTGAAGTTTGACTGGGAGACGAAATCAGCAGCGGTGAAAAGTAGACGACGGAGGTGATGGGAGGCGGAGGTTGAGGCGGAGGAGGAGGAAGAGGCCAGCTGACAAAAAGGAGGAGGATTCTCAGTGGTGGTGGTGGCGGTGGCATCTTCGGAGGACGAGCTAGAGGATTTGAAAGAAGTAAGCATTTGAAAAGATAGCAAAAGAAAAGATGCTTTTGGCTCAAATGATTCGTTTCCTCTCTCGATCAAATGAGTCTTTTTCAATGGTAATAATAAATATTATTTCCCCTTTACCTGAAGGTATATTGCTTTTATTATTTTAATGTTATATATAATCCACACTAGCTATCGCATGTGTACACACACACATATATATAACACATAATTTATGGATAGAGATGAAGATGGACCGACCAAGCAATTCAAGGGTCCATGAGAATCCTCAAGCTCGTTTTAGGGTTAATTATAGTATATTTTTTAGAAAGGTTTACTACTATCCCACGTAGCTTAATCTTTTTTTTTGTATTTGATGAATATCTTTTAGAAGAATTTAGTATTTTGGGTCACAAACTCTCGAGTAAAGATATCTGAGCTGATTTTTATTAAAGGTTACATAGTCACAAAAAAGAAAAATCATTGCATAATATTCTGATATAATATCATCTCATATTCTAAATTGAGACTGTTTTGGTTTCACATTCGGTTAATATGTTTAAGCACCCTCTTCTCTTTATTTATGTATTTGCAGCCAAGGAATCTTTCATTTGTTCATGGACGTGCACTAAATAAAACAAATCAGTTACTGTATTTTCCCACAAACAATAGATATTAAATTTTAAGAAAAAATTTCACCAGTTCTACATCAGTCGTATAATATATATTTCTGCATTCACACGTCTTCGTCGACAGGATATTATTATATATATTTTATAAATTTGTGCGGTGGATCGTGGGAGATGGCCCACTGTGCTTATTGATTTATATATGGGGTTTGCAGGAATTATGCTCATAGGTTCCAAATATTAGATGCGTAAATTGGGAATTCTCGTTGAGATTCTGATGCCGAGGATGCCAATTTACGAGATTTATAAAGAAATCTTTAGACAATAATTATGCTTAACAAATAAAATAAGACAAACTAATACTAGTAGAGTATTCGATGAAGGAATCTGAAAATCTCGGGATGTACAAAAAATAAAAGAAAAAAAGAGAAGTAGCTTTGCTTGCAAAATCGAAAAAGCTAACCCCGAAATTGCTAATTATTACACTTATTGAATTTACCAAAGTGGTAATGCTGCAAAAAGATCTCTCCTTCACCCTTCAAACGAAAGGATTCTTCTCTCTTTCTCTCTCTTGCACTCACTATATTGTGTATGGGAGTGCCTACAATTAGAGAGCATCTTTAATTGGATTGAAGACTCTTTATTGCTCTCATTTCTTCTTGTACTATAAATACGAAGCATCTTATCGCATGATTAATGCATTTACATACCTTTTTAATATAAAATGTTACATACATACTTCCATCAACGAGAAAGATGCTTTCAATTTTCAAGATTTTAAACCGTTTGGTGAGTCCTTTCTTTGGGGTTCATGTAACCGTTTGGTGAGTTGTTCAATAAGTACGTGAATTTATATCCATTGAATAAATTTTGTCTAGAGCTCTACAATAAAATCTTCATTCCCCTTTGCTATATACACGAGTATTTTAATTATTATATCTTTTTTTGTCCGTTTACAACTCATTCGCCGACATATACACTATCATATTACAGCTCGAATTATAACACGAGATCAATTCTTAAGTTGTTTGTTTATGTGCATTGAATTCGCTGGGGAATTATATTAATAAAGGTTTGAGAAATCTCAAAGTTGGATCCAAGTCAAATCAACTTAAAAGACGACAATTAAATAAGTAATGAAAATAAATAGTGTCAACATTAAATGAGTAATAATAATTAGGAGAGCCGGTAGAAGAGTAGTCGTCGATCGAAAAGGACAAAGGAGATGGATGTGCCTTTTAGCCTGGATAACACACATAGCGATCCCATACGTATTTGTTTGCACTAAAAATTAAGGCACTTTTCTTTTTTGACAAGTCCTTTCGATCGATTATGATATATGTAATTTGACTAAACAAAACCATCAAATCATTCCACGATAATCAATTTTTAACCATCAATAATAAATTGTTTAACGTAGCATGTAGTAATATACTATAAGTAAAATGAATAAAAGACAGAAAGAAAGAAAGAAAAGAAAAGAGAAGAAGCACGCAACGAAATAAATGAAGGAAGGGAGAGGGCAGGAAGTTTAACCCAAAAGATTGGACGAAAGGCTGACACACTTTTTTGCCTTTCTCACTTTCGTCTCTTTATTTTTATTTTTTTTTTTTTTCATATACGATTATATATATTTTGTGTTATAATTTCGTGCTGATACGTTGGATGGGACATATTGGAATGAGTGAGACTTTTCCTTCCTACTCTCCCCCTCCTCTGCCATTTCTATAATTATTATCACTCGTACGAACATTCTTTCTGTTCCTAATCAGTGATTTTTTTTCCGACTTTGAACAATTAGCGTTGAGAAAGATGCTTGTATCTCTCAACAAACCATCCCTAACCATTTTGTCCATTTTACTATAAGGCAAAAACCTTGAACATCTACTATGAGTTTACAAAACATATCATTCAATAAAAAAAGGTAAAAGATGCGGAAATAAGTTTTTTTGTGTTAGCTCGAAGTTGATATATATATATATGTGTGTGTGATATCTCTCTATGGTTATAAGATCAAAGCGAGCAGTAGACGTAGTATACGTGACTCTGTGTAGCACATGAAAGGCACGTGCACGTCAAGATCCTTGTCAGCTCCACTCTCAACTCTTACATAATCAATATGTCCCTAGCCTATTTTGGCTATTTGCATATAGTTTCCCGGCAGATTATTTGATTTTCTCTTCTTCTTTCTTTTTGTTTTTCTCTTTATAGCAGATCACGCTATTGTGTTTATATCCATTTGTTTCCTACACGATAATCTCATGCAATTCCTGTGTAATTTTATCTCTTTCTCTTGTCACATCTTCAATTTCAAACAACTTTTGTATATATGAATATGATTGACCCTTGAATTATATATATATCACAGTGTGAATATGATGTTACGAGGTTTTCAGCTTTTGTGTTAGTTATATAGTTTGTGATCAATACTCTAGGCCCAATTTATTATATCGGGCCGATATCATCATTACGTGTAAATTTTTGTTTTAATTTTTTTATTTTTTTTATCAACAACATACAATAATATAAGAATGAAAGTCTTAATCACCAGAACATATTACGAAGTTACGAATTTTTGTCAATTGCAAGAAAAGAAAAAAAATTTGTAGTACTTAAACTCACATGCTTAAAATGAAAATTTGGTTATGTCAACATAAAAAGTACTAAAAATTATGTTTTTAGTTCTTTTAGTAAAGGAAAAATGATGTCTTAGTTATGATAATAATCTTTATAAATACTATATTTTATTATATATTATTGGCGCTCATTTGTTTTTTTCTTCCTGATATCAGTATCAAATTTATACAATTTTGTGAGCATTTTCGTTAATTAACCATCATACTTTAAATTTGTTTGTCATGAGAAACATTACTAGCATGCATTTTCCGCTAAAAAGTAACTTATGTCAGCCATACTTGATAGTTGATACTGGTGCTTTTGCTCATCATTTAATTATAGCAAAGGCGGCTTAAAAATAGCCAAAAAAGTAATACGGTAAACACTCTATAAATTAATATTCAATAAATTAATAAACATTATAAATTAATAAATTTTGTTAGTTCCAAGTCGCGCCAGTGTAAAAAATAACAAAATTCGATAAGATAATAAGATAATATTTTTTTTTGAAATTCCTATGTAAAATATGGTCCCAATAATATCACAATTAATAATCATGTAAATATATATATATATATATATATATATGTGGATAAAATAAAGTAGGCTTCTCCTAAACCTCATATTTATAATACAATTGCTATGTTGTTTCTTCAGTTATAATGATATAAAATATTCTATAACATTTCATAAAAATAGTTAAAACGTTTTAAAATTTGCAATTTCTAATTATGCATCATTTACAGTTTGATAGGCTATTAAAATACAATAATTGATATTCTTATTCATAAATTTGTAATTTATTTTTAATAATTTTTTCTAAATATTTCAAATTAAATTCCAATACTATAAATTTTACAACATCCAAAATTCTAATATTATTTTGCTAAAATTGTCTCAATTCATAATTTTTTAAAATTTAACAGTTAAAAATATATCTATTAATTTATAGATAAATTAATATCACTATAAATTAATAAAATGTCTTAGTCCCAACATTATTAATTTATAGAGGTTTTACTGTAGTTTCAGTTCAATTTTTTTAAAATGGACTTTAATTACATATAAATTTTTTTAAAGCTTTGAAATATATTATTTTTTAATGTTAATTGAACATGGTCCCATTGCACATATTTATGTCTCCACTGTTATAGCCTAAGTTAAGGTAGATGCGTTTCGTCCTGTAAGAAAATCTAATGCTTGGCCAGCTCTTACGGGACTATGATTGTGGTTTGCCAGCCATAGATGCTTCCAAAGATGACTCTGCAAATGCGGATCTCCGAGCCGATCTTCAGCATAGTGGAGCCGTTGTAGGAGGTCCGATGTTTCCAAATATCGACCTTTACGTGGTATCACGTTCGGAGTGAAACCCAAAAAAATCAACCTCTATACACACTAATCAAAAGAAATAGAAAAAAAGGAAAAGTGAAATGTATACTACTAACATGGATTAATTAACCAATCGGTTAGAAAAAGAAAAAAAACCTTAGGGAATTAACATACATACATCTCAAATCATGTACATATATGAATAACAATATCGTTTTAAGTCAAATTAAGAACTTGAATTAAATAATTAAAAGACCCAAAAAAAACATAAAGTTAATCTGTTCGGTTCCAAATTGGTCTCAACAAAAGAAAAACCAAACTCTTTTTTGTTTGTTTGTTTTGTTAAATAAATTAAAAGTCTCAAAGAAAAAATTAGGCTCCGGCGTAAGGGTTAATCTTGGGTTTGCCCTTGACGAGACCACATTGGAGGCTTGACTCCGGCATGTTGTATTCGTCCCGGAGAGATTTTTCCGGCGACAAGACGCTAGCGTAGAGTTGCTGTCCCAAGTAACGTCTCTCTGAATTCTCCGATCTAATGTTCCACATTCCACAATTGTCAAATGTGAGCAAAATTGCTGCCCAACACTTGGGGAAGACCTGGACTGTGTGTCGGCTCACTGCATCTAGAAGGTTGTAGTTCTTTCTCTTCTCTGGTGTCCATGTCCCTGGCTCAACCCTTTTGTACGATGAAAGATATTAAATTAGGGTTTTGAAATTAGTTACTTAGCTTGTAGTGCAAGAAGAGTATGTAAAGTGTTACTTACGCTACAGCGAAGAAGGAATAACCGTCCAAGTGCCAAGATTGGACACTCTTCTCGTGGTTCTCGAACACGACTTCGATAAAGGTGCGGTGAGTGATGTTAAGAACATTGGGTTCAATCTTGATAGTCTTGATCTGATCGGCATTAGGGTTGTCCGAGATGCTGTCGTACTTGAAAACCTTATCAGTAACGCCGAAGTACTCAGCGAGCTTGAGAGGTGTCTCGGGGTCTGTGTGCGAGACCCCGCTCAATGCGTATCTAAGCTTGCCATCGACCTTTCCCTGAGTGTTCACGAGCTTGATGGTGCGAGTGATGTTAATCTTTCCGTAGTGGTACGAGCCTTGTGGGTTAGGTCTAGCGGCGCTGGCTGTCAAGTTCCACCTGAAAGAACGGAACTGGTTCAAAGACCAAGCCCATCCAACGGGGGCTGCGGGTAGCTGAGAAGAGGCAGGACCTTTGCCTCCCTCGTAGCGGAGCAACCCTGTGGTTGTCAAAGGCTTCTTTAAGAACCTTGTGGAAGCAACCATGTAGTAATCTTTAGGTTCCTGGTTTGCTGTGACGATCACACCGAAGCACTGACCGACATGGATGTCAAGTGAGTCATAGTCGTTTTGTAGAACGTGTGAGCCTTCCATCTCGACAAGCTTCATTTTGTGGTTCTGGATCCTGAAGTTGAGAGATGCCTTGAGACCCACGTTGCAGATCCGGACTCTGTAGGTTTTTCCTGGCTTCAAGGTGAAAAGAGGCTTGTCAGACCCATCGGTTTTCCCGGATTTACCGTTGATGAGAATACCATCTGGACGACCAAGAGTGCGACCACTGTCGAGGAACTTCTTGAGCTGAGTGTGGCTTTTGGTGTACCAGTCGTTGATAAGGACAGTGTAATCATCTTCAGGGTCAGCATAAGGGACCGGGATCAAGAGACGGCTGTTAACACGAAGACCACCAAAGGCACCAGCGGCACGATGCATGGCTGTGGTTGGGTAGTAGAAGTAGCTACCAATCTGATCCTTTGGCTGGAAATGGTATGTGAAGTTCTGACCCGGAGGGATCGGACACATTGTTCCAGCTGTTCCATCTTGCCATGAGTTCTTCCTATGCTGGATTCCGTTCCTATATGTAGATTTTGCCAATCAGAAGCTATTTGTAGCGATTTTAATTGAACCGGATTATATAATGAATAGTATACAAGTATTAGAATGGTCAGAAAGTGAAGGTCGTGGTCTATATTATACGTACCAGGTTAGGAGGAAAGGCTCGTCGAGGTTGTTGAAGACATTAATGATGATGTTGTTGTTGGACGTTGAGTTGATGTTAGGACCAGGGAATTGACCGTTAATGAGGATGACTTGTTGTGGAACTCCGAGGGGAGATGCGGTTCCGTACGTCACGTTCCACACGTGGTGAAAGTAAGGGTCCTCGGCTTGGACCATCATGACGGTCGCCGTGGCCACGCAAAGGCACACGGCCAAGAGTTTAACCCCTCCCTTCATTAATAATAAACTTTATTACTAGTAAAGTTTCTGATTTTTTCTTTTCAAATGTTGGAAAAAAAGATGGTGTTGTTTTTTTTTTTTTTCTTTTTTGGTTTTATAATGTTTTTGTAAGGGTTTAAATTTCGATTTTTTTCCTTCAAATGTTAAATGACGTTTTTATAGTTTAATCGAATAAACAGTTTCTGATTTTCCTCGTTTATTTAGGTCCCTTTCATTACGCTCTTCCGGTCGTCCATATTAGGAATATTCAATTTGACCTCTCGCTATTTTTGGTGCAAATTTTTCTTAGAATTTGTTTTTTTTTTTTCCAAGCTTGTTCTTTCAGAATAGTTCTAATTTTGGACAATATTTGTGAGCCTATTCATTCATATATACATGAGTTATTAGTTTATTACTAACTTATGAGACAAAACTAAAATTAATTTCCTATGTAAATCAATTTTGGTTATGGTTTGATGGCAAATCAAATTTGACCCGTACATCAGATGACCAATAGTAAAATAATAGTCAAAATAATCGAATAGAAAAATAGTCATTGAAACGCTAAAAGTATGGGTTTGGAAGATTAATGACGACGTTTCAGCTTTCTTCTATTAATATTTTGACTCTTGTATTGTAACTCTTTACAAACATGAAGACATGAGATGTTGAATGATAAAAGAACGATAACAAAAAAAACGTTAAAAGTGATATGTTATTCATAATTCATCACCATTGTGTTGTGTATACATTATGAAAAATATAATTCAGTTATCTCTAGTACTATAGTGACTAAGTTTGACGTGATAAGTATGGAACTTAAAAGATAAAAGTTGCTACAAAGAAACCAAGCTATCGAGAGGAAAAAAAATAGCCTCAGATTTTTTTAGAAAACGTTAATCTAAATATTACAACTACTTCTATATTGCGTTTACATTTTGTTAATTGATACATTTTATCTTGGTCATAGTTTTGTCATGACATTTTTTTCCGGGAAACATTCTTTTGACGTAGAAACCACTTAACATCGTTAGGGGGATTTCCAATATTAGAATACGATCTGAGTTGTACTCATTCAAAGTTTCTCGAATCTTAAAACCAGAAAGAAAGAGAGAGAGAGAAATCTGTTTGTTACATCACCATTATAAGAAAATGAATTAGAGATGAAGCGTAAAAATTGGTGACGTTACCTTTCAGAAGAAGTTATGTTTCTCCTACATAAATATCACAAAGTTACCAGATGATTGATTCATCAAGAGCAAAACTGAGACAAAAACAAAAACATAGTTTTGCTTTGATTTTTTTTTTCTTTTTTTCTTTTTTTGTAGGAAAGGGTTAATTATACGTAACACAGAAACCAAAATTATTCTCTTTTTCCTCTAAGAAAAAGAGAAAAAAATGGAGGGGAGGTTATTGACGGTGTTGGTCTGCCTCGTCTCTTNACAAAGAAACCAAGCTATCGAGAGGAAAAAAAATAGCCTCAGATTTTTTTAGAAAACGTTAATCTAAATATTACAACTACTTCTATATTGCGTTTACATTTTGTTAATTGATACATTTTATCTTGGTCATAGTTTTGTCATGACATTTTTTTCCGGGAAACATTCTTTTGACGTAGAAACCACTTAACATCGTTAGGGGGATTTCCAATATTAGAATACGATCTGAGTTGTACTCATTCAAAGTTTCTCGAATCTTAAAACCAGAAAGAAAGAGAGAGAGAGAAATCTGTTTGTTACATCACCATTATAAGAAAATGAATTAGAGATGAAGCGTAAAAATTGGTGACGTTACCTTTCAGAAGAAGTTATGTTTCTCCTACATAAATATCACAAAGTTACCAGATGATTGATTCATCAAGAGCAAAACTGAGACAAAAACAAAAACATAGTTTTGCTTTGATTTTTTTTTTCTTTTTTTCTTTTTTTGTAGGAAAGGGTTAATTATACGTAACACAGAAACCAAAATTATTCTCTTTTTCCTCTAAGAAAAAGAGAAAAAAATGGAGGGGAGGTTATTGACGGTGTTGGTCTGCCTCGTCTCTTCGGTGGCGATTGTGAACGCCGGCGATCCTTACTTCTTCTATACATGGAACGTGACATACGGAACTGCCTCACCTCTCGGTGTTCCTCAAAAGGTGATTCTCATCAACGGTCAATTCCCTGGTCCTAACCTTAACTCAACCTCTAACAACAACGTTGTCATCAATGTCTTCAACAACCTCGACGAGCCTTTCCTCTTGACCTGGTACTAATCCATATTCTTTATTTATCTTCTGATAATCTGTTAAAAGGTTTGTTGTTACGGGGATATATAGACCGGACTGTGGATGCATTTTAACATTCTTGTGATATATGAGTATTAATTAATGATGGACTGTGGACGCAGGAGCGGGATTCAGCACAGGAAGAACAGCTGGCAAGATGGTGTGGCTGGGACTTCATGCCCCATCCCAGCAGGACAGAACTTTACTTACCATTTCCAACCTAAGGACCAGATCGGTTCCTACTTCTATTACCCAACCACTTCTCTCCACCGCTTTGCTGGTGGTTTTGGTGGTCTTCGCGTCAACAGCCGTCTCCTTATTCCCGTTCCTTATGCTGATCCCGAGGATGAATACACTGTCCTTCTCGGTGACTGGTACACAACTGGCCACACTGCTCTCAAGAGCCTCCTTGACAGCGGACGCACCCTTGGATTGCCCAATGGTGTTTTGATCAATGGAAAGTCCGGAAAGGTGGGAGGAAATAACGAGCCTTTGTTCACCATGAAGCCTGGGAAGACTTACAAGTACAGGCTCTGCAATGTTGGGTTCAAGTCTACCCTTAACTTCAGGATCCAGAACCACAAGATGAAGCTCGTGGAGATGGAAGGATCCCATGTTCTTCAGAACGA
>NC_025701.1:33741753-33743749 GCF_000633955.1 Camelina sativa | reverse complement strand
GATCCTTACTTCTTCTATACATGGAACGTGACATACGGAACTGCCTCACCTCTCGGTGTTCCTCAAAAGGTGATTCTCATCAACGGTCAATTCCCTGGTCCTAACCTTAACTCAACCTCTAACAACAACGTTGTCATCAATGTCTTCAACAACCTCGACGAGCCTTTCCTCTTGACCTGGTACTAATCCATATTCTTTATTTATCTTCTGATAATCTGTTAAAAGGTTTGTTGTTACGGGGATATATAGACCGGACTGTGGATGCATTTTAACATTCTTGTGATATATGAGTATTAATTAATGATGGACTGTGGACGCAGGAGCGGGATTCAGCACAGGAAGAACAGCTGGCAAGATGGTGTGGCTGGGACTTCATGCCCCATCCCAGCAGGACAGAACTTTACTTACCATTTCCAACCTAAGGACCAGATCGGTTCCTACTTCTATTACCCAACCACTTCTCTCCACCGCTTTGCTGGTGGTTTTGGTGGTCTTCGCGTCAACAGCCGTCTCCTTATTCCCGTTCCTTATGCTGATCCCGAGGATGAATACACTGTCCTTCTCGGTGACTGGTACACAACTGGCCACACTGCTCTCAAGAGCCTCCTTGACAGCGGACGCACCCTTGGATTGCCCAATGGTGTTTTGATCAATGGAAAGTCCGGAAAGGTGGGAGGAAATAACGAGCCTTTGTTCACCATGAAGCCTGGGAAGACTTACAAGTACAGGCTCTGCAATGTTGGGTTCAAGTCTACCCTTAACTTCAGGATCCAGAACCACAAGATGAAGCTCGTGGAGATGGAAGGATCCCATGTTCTTCAGAACGACTACGACTCTCTCGATGTCCACGTCGGCCAGTGCTTTTCAGTTCTTGTGACTGCTAACCAGGCAGCTAAGGATTACTACATGGTTGCATCAACTAGGTTCCTCAAGAAGGAGTTGAGCACCGTAGGTGTGATCCGATATGAGGGAAGCAACGTTCAGGCTTCAGCTGAGCTCCCCAAGGCTCCCGTTGGATGGGCTTGGTCTTTGAACCAGTTTAGGTCATTCAGGTGGAACCTCACAGCTAGTGCTGCCAGGCCTAACCCACAAGGCTCATACCATTACGGAAAGATCAACATCACCCGTAGCATCAAGCTTGTCAACACTAAGAGCATGGTTGACGGTAAACTCAGGTTTGGTTTCAACGGTGTATCACACGTCGACACCGAGACTCCTTTGAAGCTTGCTGAGTACTTCCAGATGGCAGATAAGGTGTTCAAGTACAACGTGATCAAGGACGAGCCTGCAGCCAAAATCACAGCATTGACCGTAGAGCCTAATGTTCTCAACATCACTTTCCGTACCTTTGTAGAGATCATCTTCGAGAACCACGAGAAGAGCATGCAGTCATTCCATTTGGATGGTTACTCCTTCTTCGCTGTCGCGTAAGCTCCCTTTTCTCTCGTCACTCTCTTTATTTTCCTTTAATCATTCTATATCTTATAATAACTTTGTGTTTGTTCCATGGACATTGCCAGCTCTGAGCCAGGGAAGTGGACACCTGAAAGCAGAAAGAACTACAACTTGCTCGATGCGGTTAGCAGACACACCGTGCAAGTCTACCCCAAGTCTTGGTCAGCTATCCTATTGACATTCGACAACGCCGGTATGTGGAACATCAGGGCTGAGAACTGGGAGAGGAGATACCTAGGCGAGCAATTGTATGTCAGCGTTCAATCACCCGAGAAGTCGCTAAGGGACGAGTACAACATCCCCCTCAACACTAACCTCTGTGGCATCGTCAAGGGCTTGCCATTGCCTACAGTCTACACCTAAATCAACTCTACAAAGTGGGGTGCATCATTAATTAACTAATTAACCCTTTCCTAATTTAAGTCTGTAATTTGTAAACTACCAGATCCACTTCTTTCATATACTATATCCTTAAACCACAATCAAAAACAAAGTTTTGCTTCCTTTGCTCACACAAACAGTGGCAAAATAAAATAAAAAA
>NC_025701.1:33735658-33741095 GCF_000633955.1 Camelina sativa | reverse complement strand
AACGCCGGTATGTGGAACATCAGGGCTGAGAACTGGGAGAGGAGATACCTAGGCGAGCAATTGTATGTCAGCGTTCAATCACCCGAGAAGTCGCTAAGGGACGAGTACAACATCCCCCTCAACACTAACCTCTGTGGCATCGTCAAGGGCTTGCCATTGCCTACAGTCTACACCTAAATCAACTCTACAAAGTGGGGTGCATCATTAATTAACTAATTAACCCTTTCCTAATTTAAGTCTGTAATTTGTAAACTACCAGATCCACTTCTTTCATATACTATATCCTTAAACCACAATCAAAAACAAAGTTTTGCTTCCTTTGCTCACACAAACAGTGGCAAAATAAAATAAAAAAAATCAACAACATTCTAAAACGTACCAGGGTATTATAATAAGCAAAACGACAAGGGACGAAACAGATATCAAAACGACAAGGTAAGTGTTGATGGTCTCCAAAAGATATCAAAACGATCGACAAGGGACGAAACAGAGGGTTTATTCTTATGGATCAACCAAAAAAAAAAAACAAGTAGAGACTATCAGATTTAAATCTCTGATGCTAAATTGATTTCAATGATTACTAAACGATTTGAAAATGATACATCTCTCAAACTTTTAAAATTAGAACCCCTTAACGTTCAATTCACACACAACAATCCAAACCCAAACACGATGTGGAAAGAGGACAAAAAAAAAAAGCCGAAACTTTCAAATAAACGAACCTGAAAACATGAATAAAAGAGTAATCCACACGGAATATTTAACCACAAATGACAAATTAAGGAATTACGGAATTTAGGGTTTATAAAGAAGAAGAAGAAGAAGATGGTAGTGAATAATATAGCTTACCAAAGTCCACACTCCACACTACCGCAGTCACCAAATTGATGTTTTTTATTCCCCTAAATTGGGCCTATAAGCTCTAATCTCTAATTACATAAGATTACATTGGAGTCTTTAATTATAATTATACCCCAAATTTTTTTTGTATCTTCTTCACTAATTTTTTTTGTCTTTTTAATTAAAAACTTATAAAATAAAAGGAGACAATTTTCTCTAAAAAGACTTTTGTAAATCTTTTCTGNAAAAAAAAAAAAAAAAAAAAAAAAAACTACATGTCAGGTTTTAAACAGAACTGTAAAAGATTGGCTTTCTATTCAAAAACTGAGTCATTAGACACTAAACAGAACTTAAGAGTTTATTCAAAAAAGAAGAATCATACTTAAATTTCTATTAAAAAATTTGGGGACGAATTGGATCTGTTTCTTGTCATTACTTCATTAACCCGTTGAAGAAGTCATTGTCATATCCCACATCGATAAACCCTAATCCCAGAAGGATACGGAAGCATAAAGCCTGAAGTTTCTGCATGAACCCTGCAACACCAAACCAAAAACAGAATCTTAGAAAAGCGTTTGCGTTTGTGTTTGTAAAAAACATAAACGTGGGTCCAAAAATTGTTTACCTCTTTCTCCTCGGGTTTCTTGTGCTCTAAGCAATGGTGGACCTACTTCATCCGCGAACGCCAAACCTCTCTGAGAGTTCGGTTTGAGTGATCGATCCAAACCCAATTGCGGTAAGAGCTGTTTGAGATCCGGTTCACTTTCTAACAGCGAGACCGAGGCTGGTGAATCTCGCACCCAATCCGCTCTGTTGTTGACTCCAAACCATTGATTGTCTATGTGTTGGCTAAAACCATCGTTTTCTAAACTTGGAGGACAGAGAGACTCGTAATCATCTTCATCACTAGGATTTGAGAATCTGGACAAAATCTTATCCTCTTCTTCGGAAGAACAGAGACACTCCAGCTCAAACAGATTTTTAAGCATCCGTGTAGGTTTAACCACTGTCGTCTCACCTCCGTTAGACTCTTCTACATTTCCAGTGATCTTCTCCGTTGTAAAACTCTGTGTTGATGACTTCTCCAACAATAAGTCTAGTTGCTCAGGGCAAGGAGTCCTGGGAAGTTGAGTCTTGTCAAGCCAACTGTTAACCCTAGAAAACTCTCTTCCACCCATCTTCTGCCTCACATCTTTCTCCAAGTTACCAATCCTGGAACGGGGTTTTGTCCCAGATCCAGTCCCCATCTGCAGTACTTTTGGCTTGTGCTCAGACACAACCAACTTAATGTCACACTCAGATATATCCTGACTATACACTGTTGCATCATCTGCTGTATTTTGACGCATTACCCAAGTCGATTTCGAAACGCTCCTGTCTGATGAGTAACAGGCAGACCCAAATCCGTTCTTATTTAAAGGAAGACACACAGATTCAGCTCGGACAGATGCCATCGAGTTCCTTCTTAACTTGAGGCCTGAACCATTAGGGATTACGCTAAAATCTGCTCCTGATAATCTTCTGTTACTGCTAGCTGTTGGTCTCATGAAGCTAGGAAAAACGTCTGAAGCACGTCTTGATTTGTTCGTTCGTTTCTTTGGAGTCACTAGGAGCTCTTCTCTAATCACATCCTCTTCTTCTTCTTCTTCAATAACATGAGGCTTACCAGAGAACTTCTCTAACGTCTGGTTTAGATTTCTCATCTCCCTTAATGCTATCTCACGCTCTTGTTCGATCTCTTCCATCTTCTTCTGCAGGGTCATCATCACAGCCTCTTTTTTCACTTGTTCTTCCTACACGTCATAAGAATCTTTAACCTATCAGAAAGTGTAACACTTTAAAAGTAAGTTGATGACTTTATGCTAGTTATCTATTCAGTTACCGTTGATTCATCCTGCCCTAAATGAATGTTCTTTGCCCTTGTTGCGAAGTTTAAAGAACATATTGTTTCACACAGATCATCTTCTTTAGGGCTGATATGAACCATCATCAACGTCTTTGAGTCTTGCCCTGAAAAATCAAGAACTTTATTTTAATAAAAGAGAAACATTTTTCAGTGAAAACCAAATATATTTTTGGAAGATCTTACTTACCGAGAGAGTCTTTCAGAACCTGTGTGAGCTTGCTGTTCCTGAAACACATAGGAAAAAAAAACTCTAAAACTTTCAGAAATTGAGACCTCAAAGGTTACAAAAAAGAAGAAGATATATATGTTTACCTGTAAGGAATGTGAGAGTTCTTATGTTGAAGAGAGTTGATGACATCTCCAAGAGCAGATAAAGAGAGATTAATGGCTTTGCCTTCATCAAAACGACGACCAATGGCTTTGGTTTTCAACACACGCTCACTTCCTCCAAGATCCACTAGCCAAATCTTGTTTGTTTCACGCCGTCTCTCAGGAGCTCCATGACAAGTGACGGATACACGGATCATACTGTTTCATTGGTTTTTTTGTCATCCATATATGAGAGATCAAAGAACATAATGTAATAGAAAAAAACCAAGAGATTCAAAATTTTGACTTCTTACCAGTGAGATCTGCTGGAAACAGAGTTAGAGTTTGTAGAGGCAGTAGCTCTGTTTCGACAACCTAATTTGTATAACTTGAAGACTTCATTAAAGTCATTCACTTTAATATTCACCAAGTTCTCAATCTCTACCTCTCCCTTTCCATCAGTATGAATCGAAAGGCTGAAACATATATAGAACAAAAAAACAAATTGAATTATATATAGTCTGATCCTTTAGCTGAGATCTCTTCACATGTTATGAATATTATTACCTTGGAGGTATTGGTGAAATGGGTTTAGTTGCTTGAGAAAGAAGCAAGTCTTTAAGATTCCCCATGTAGATCTCAAGCATGCTAAAGGTGATCTCAAACCTATGATTGCTTTCTTCGACTTGTTTGAACAATCCCTTGATCGCTCGAGGAACAATACCTGGAGAGTTCGGAAGACCCTCCTGCAAAAATGATTCATCCATATTTAATATATCGACTTAAACGAAACAACAACGCATGAAATCAAAGAGATGTTCTGATTGATCTTTCTTACCATTGTATAAGTCTTTCCAGTACCGGTTTGTCCATACGCGAAAATGCAAGCGTTGTAGCCATCTATAACCGATTTGATTACTGGTTCAATCTCCAAGAAAACATCATCTGCAAATTTTGATATACTAATCAAGAACACTTTCATGTATGCATGATCTATATAAGAAACTGATCTCATAACGCAAAGATTCTAATAGGCTACCTTGGGATGAATCAGGTTGGAAAACTCTGTCGAAGTTGTAGGTCTTTCTCTTGGTTTCTGTTAACTTGATGATCACATTTCTTGTATCCGAAGCAACTGGTGGTTTCCGTTTGTCGGAGGCTCCTAAGGGTCTGACTCGACAAAACACACGAATGTTCCCTGACAAAATTTTTCCAATCAATAAGAATATTACACTATCAAATTGGAATATACAGTTGAAAAATCATAGTGTTTTAATGCATTAGACTAACCTTTAAGGTCCAAGAACTCATTAAGAATTTGTCTTCTCAGTTTGTTCTGATCATTGACATGAACTGTCAGTGCAGAGAGTTGATCTGCAACCAATAACAGAAGAAACAGAGCAAAAGACCCTTTTAAGTTACAGAGTATATAAATAAATAAGAAATGAAAACATTAACAAAAAATCATCTGAATAAACATAGATTCTCATGTTGAATTATATACTATAATAAATTCTAGTCTGACATATATAAATCTATGTTGACTACATTATTATATATGGAAAAAATGTTGTGTGTATTTGCAACAAAATTAAAGTGTTAAACCCCAAAAAAAATATAAATAAAAAGCCCTCCAAAGAACAGTAACAGAAGCAGACTTGTTCATAAAAGACAAGAGAAACATACAGTAGCAAACAATTTCAATCCCATGAGCTGCTGACTACATAATACCGAACAGCCGTTGGATGACTGACACGTAACTGAATATAGTACGAGAGCAGATGATCCAACGGTTGATATGATTTGCATGTAGTAGGTAATCTCCACCAAAGGTTTTTAATTTCACACAAGAAGACAATAATTTTTTTTATACAGAACGAAATAAGAAAAAAAAAATTATGAACAAAGTCCCAAAATGCAAAAAAATCTCAGCAAAAAAAAAAGAGGAATCCGAAGGTTGTGTTGTTGTTGTACCTCTAATGCTCTGTAATTGGGCAGAAGAAACAGAGTCATCTTCATCTTCTTTTTTCTTTGGTGTTGAAGAAATCTCAGGAGAAGAAGGAACGTTGTTGACGATGTTGCATACAGATTTAACCCAAGCTGAAGTCAGATGAGATTTCAAACCGAGCAACGAATGGATTGTCTCCGGCAGATTCCGAACCGGTTTCGATCTTGTTCTCTCCATTTCTTTTCTCTGTTAACCAAATCTTGATTCTTTGGTGTTGGAAAGACAGAGGAATCTGATTGTGATTTCACTGAACCTTCTTTGCCGAGAAAAGTGAAAGGAGAAAGAGAGAAGGAAGTGGTGAAATTGGAATCAGAGCTCATCAATGGTGGAAGTTAGAGATTAGTTTTTTTTTTTTTTTTTTTTTTAAAAAAAAA
>NC_025701.1:33656681-33735481 GCF_000633955.1 Camelina sativa | reverse complement strand
TTTTTTTTTTTTTTTTTTTGTAAAGAAAAAATCTGAAGAGAATGTTCTTAAAGATCAAAGTCTCTCTGCAGGTGTATGCCTATTTACATGTAAGATGTAGAGAGAGAGCCCTTTAAATACAAAAAAATATGATTTGTCTTGAAGAAGAGATAAATGTAGCTGCTTTTTAACACTTGTCACACTGGTCAATATCACCAAATGGAAATATAATTACATATAACTATTATTAGCATAATATTAATTACTATTCCCCATTTTTTTACTAAAACAATATTGAGAAAAAAATGATACTTGTAAAGTGTTCATATGATTATTATTTTTCTAATATATATATATAACCAAATCAGGTTTAACGGCTGTGGATGAATTCATCCAAACTACCAATATTTAGTTATTTTTCAGCTTTGTGTTTTATTTATTTCTTAAATAATTTACTTAGAGCTAAATTTAGAGATTTTGCTTTAATCCATATATTAATTTTTTTAACTTTTAGTCTTGATATCAATAAATTTATCAAATAGAAAATGACAAAAGTAGTGATTTTATATTATTTTCTGTTTTATATTTTACTATAAAAAAGATATCTATTAATGGCGAATATTAGTCTGTATTGTAATCTACAAAAGTTATTATTCAAAAGGAAATGTATGTTACTAATTATGATACTGAATATTAATCTGTATTATAATCTACAAAATTTATTATAAAGAAGGAAATGTATGTTCTAAATAAAATTACCCATTATTATAATTTACATAAATTGTTATAAGAACAAAATATAATGTATGCTGTCAAAAATATGATTTTTGATTCAATTCTATGAAAGAGAAAAAGAATAGTGAAAGACAAAAACATATTTATGTTCTAATTGTCTAATTATCAATAATGTGATTTCTTGAAAGAAAAAAAAAGTTTGTATAATTAGTTACCAAAATGATTGGACTATAGCGGTTGAACCTATGTAAAAGTTGATTTCGGTTTTGAGAGATATATGAGTCTAAGCATGAAATTTCAAGACTAACAAAAAGAAAAATAGTTTGAACAATGTATATTGACATTAACATGTAGCATGATGATTTGTATTAGTATTGTTGTTTCGTCACTATCTGCATTTAAACGCACATACTGAATTAATGTTGTTAGAAGAAATATCAACCAAATATACTCTATCAAAAGTAATGGAGTTATATTGGTCCGAAGCCAACGTCTATCAGATGATGGTTGTAAACTCGAAAATGAGAGGAAAAAAAAACGAAATTGGTCCGAAGAGCATCTGTTTCCTAGATTTTTAGATTAAGTTTTCCTTTGTTTTGTTGGCACATACAAAAGAATCAATCAAATGTAACACTCGTGACAAAACTCCCATGTGACAACAACATGAAGCATAACACTTGATGATGATAATAATACATTGTCTTATACTTTTTAAAGCATGATTATAAATTACGAGTTAGCATGTTCTCTGTTTTTGGATTTTCGCTTCTAAATTTACAATACAATTTTCTTGATGGTTATTTTAACATGCAATAGTATAATTTGGAAAATCTATACGATCAAGTTTTTTTTTTTTTAATCATTGGAAATCATCCAAAAACGTAAACAACACTAACGGTTAGAAAAAATGTATTTGACTCTATTAGTTAGAGAAAATAATGTAAATGTTACTGTTAGATTCATATATAAATAACATTGTGCTACGTACTATAAACATGCCTTCACAATCAAAATGAGTTTTTTTTTTATCGCAATCAAAATGATATCACAACATGTTTTCAAAGAAATAAATACTTTCCAGCTTAAATTGTATAAATGCAATGAAGAGTTCACCTGTCATGATGTATCCATCAACGGATAACGCAATCTCACTTGCTATCGTCTATGGTTAGAGTAAAAGTCTCTTCAATGTCTCTTTCTTACAATCTATCAAAATTTCATTACCAAAAAGAGAGAGAGATTTAAAAAAAAAGAGAAATGCAAAAGCATAAAGATTAAAAAAGCGAAAAGATAATGCTATAACAATATTATCATGTTTTGGAGAAATACGTCTACACTAGATTTTAACCCGCGGTGCATATTTTTTATAATCAAAATATTAAAAAATTAAATTATATTTATTTGTTTATATATATATATATTCAGTTTATCATTTATAACCCGTAGTCACAAATTTGCTTACATATACGGAGTGATATTATTAAGTGTACTATTTTGAAATCCAGAAATAGTTTTTAGAAAACCAGATAGTCGTAATGAAATATTACAGTATACTTAATTTCACTTTATGATTAGTTAATTTTATTTGTTAGATAGGTTAAATAGTTTTTTTAATATTTTCTCAGAAATATTTGTGCAGTAATCTTGAAGATAAAACAATTTTAAACAGATTATATGCAGGTTAGATAAAATTAGATAATTTTATCAATATTTGATTAGAAAGATATGTTCAAAAAAAAATTAACCTACGCTCTCTGAATAAAAAAATTATTAAAAATAGTTATTCTCTAAGTTATAGAATTACAAAAAGTGGAAAATCTTAGCTACTGATTATATAAGTTTCATAGAAAATATTAAATTAAAGATAAATAGGAAATCAAATAAAATAAATGAAAATAAGACTGAATATTTCCATAGAATAGAAAACCTAATGAAACCCATGTTTCATATCCCTATAGAGTTTCTATAACAACAAAGACGATCATGTTTTTGCAGAATCATTTTTATTTTGTTATGGAATGGAAAAAAAATTAATGGATTGGTTTATGATGAAGAAGTTTAGAGTTTGTTGGGGACTTGATCGGTATATATTGGAGAGGAGGGGTTTAGAGTATGTTGTTAAGTTTAATTAAAAAATATAAAAATTAATATTTTCTAAAAGAAATATGTGTGTAAACAATTAATATTTGTTTTTATAAATTAACAGTTATTCTATAATATGTTCTAAATTTTTTTGATTTTGTTATCTTCATAAATTTAGGTAGTTACCATAATTCCCAGATTTTACTTAATCACCATAAATGTCTGATTTCAAACAAATATTATTGACCCATAAATAGAAAACAAAATCAAATCAATTTTAATATATTTGTTTATATTTTATAAATAAAATATAAATGGTAATGGCATGGTTGTAAATAAGTTGAAACTTCAGGATTTATTTCATAAGTGTCTCCAAAAATGTATATATAGATAGACCAATAGATGAACAGAAGATTTGTTATTTTTTCCCAATATAGGTTGACCCAAACATCTATGTGACTTAAGTACTGTCAAATAATTTTTATCCCTACTATTAATCGTAAAACATTGCCTGAAAAAACCTTAGTTTTGTAAGAATTTACAATACAGTGCCATTACAATTATGACCAAATAATTTATTTGCGATAAGGATAAAAACGTCATTATATTGGCTCTGAAATCGGATAAACACGCGGATCCTTTTTACCCATTTATATGACCCGGTTTTAGCTTTTAATCTCAGCCGTTCCATTTTATTTTGAACATAACATCTTAGCCGTTCATGTACAGAGAGTCTGAGACATGAAACCTAATTTTTTTTTTCCGCCTCTGCTCTCGATCTTAGTTTCCAGTACTAAAATTGAAAGAGTGATTCGAGAATTCCATAGAACTCTGGGAATTTGATTTGATGGTGCAAAGCAATCGTAAATCTAAGAACAGATTTGAAGCAGTTGGCGTATAAAAGATCTATCGGCTACAACAAGGTAATTCGGTTTCAACCTAAAACCAAATAAATTGTTCTCTATCTCTAATGCTTAAAACCAAATTTAATTGGAATTTTGTTTTTGAATCTTGATGTGTTTTGATTTTGGGTTCCTCTCTGGTCATCATCATGATTTTAAGATGATAAACTCATGCTCATAAATCATCATCTCTCCCGTCACGTAGTGTCCTCATCAACGTAGTGTCCTCATCAACGAGAGATTCAAAATTGATGCTCTCATGATTATTTTGCATCTTCTTTTATGTATGTACCCCAGAGATTCACAAAATGAATCTGGTAAGACCAAAGGCTTAGGAGATGACTCTCCTTGATGAGCAGCGGAAGCAGTGCGAGGCAAAAGTTTTCCCAGGTAATGCAAGATAAATATCTATCACATAGATAGATAGCCATTACCTCTTTTTTTTAATGGCGCTATCCATGCAGTTGAATGCAGAGATTGGAGAATTTGATGAAACCGTTGAAAGGGATTTATCACCGTTTTGTCCAAGAGCTAGAAGCGAACATTGAAGAACTCAATCAGAAAATATTAGGACTGAAGAATAAGCAGATGTCACTGCGAGCTACCTTTCAAAAAGAGTACACAGATGGATAACGAGGTAAGAAACAGCAGGATCTTGAGTTGAGAGCTCCTTCCTTAAACTTATTTGGGTTTTGTGATTTAGTTTATTTTTTTGAATTACCCATTTGTCAATCAGGCGATTTGCATATGCTTCAATCTGATAGGTGAAATCTGCTCCTGAGTCCTGACATGTGTATTTCTCTGTACAGATTTCCAAAGCAGAGCTTGATCTTTTGCAAACTGTCCAAGAAAATGCACACCTCCGCTCACAAATTGTTCAATCTCCAGACAAATTTTGCAGGTATCTTAATGTTCCTACTAGCACTAGGACATACAGTAATTAGCTTTAGAGGTTCCTCCTCTCTTTCAAATCTTCCTAGCGGCTTTAAGATATTGGTATTCTTGGTGCCCTGCCGAGAGTATCAGTAAAGTTTTTAAGTATTGCAGAGGAAGTTTTGTTTATGAATTTACCCTTTTTCTTGGTACCTTTGCAAGATATTTTCACTCTGGGCCGTGACAGAAGCTATGGGGGATTGAGCTTCTCATCTCAAGATGTTGGTCAAGTTTTAGCTATATCAGGTGCATGTTATATTTACCTATGGATGGTCTGGTGGGTTTGGTCCAGAAAATTGTGAATGTTTGTTTGGAATTTTTCCAAAAATATTCTCCTTATTACATTATCTATTAAACCTTTTCAGGATCTCACTTTTTTCATGCATGGTTGGTATTGTTTTCGTGTATATAGTTCGTCAACTCTGTTTCTTTAGTTTGTTCTTCTCTCTATCCATATCCCCCTTGAATGTAACTCATGATTTGAGTTACTAACCTTTCAGGACTTGGGCTTCTGGTGTTCCAACTTTTGGTATACCCACCGTTAGCTAAGGCCCTCACACTCCTTGTGATTATACGTCTTTCTGCGGTAAATCTGGGGTTGAAGTTTCTCGATTTTCGAATGTTGCTCTTTGGTTTCTTATATCGAATCTCTAAGAGTAGGCTTGCTGGGCGGATGGCGTTTTAGATTTCAGCACCAAAACCAGACCCGTGGCGAAGATAAAGGCGATAAGGAAGGGGCTTTGGTACTACAACTCTTCACTCACTTTTGTTCAGATTTTCAGAAGCTGAATTTATGATCTGACTTAAAGCTGTTACTTTTTGTTGTTTTCTTTAGCTAAGGTGAGTTAGTTTACCATTGCACTGTTTTATTAGGAGATCGCAGAGATGTTTCTTTCAAAAGTTTTGAGTTTTTCTCTCATTTTTATGTCCTTGGGAGACTTCAAGAACCTTGGTCTCTTTTTGTTCTGAAATCTGAATTGATCAAGTATTATATAATACAGATTCATCAAAAGTGTTTGCATCGTATTTTAGTATCTAAAGTAAAATTCATTCCACTAACGGTACCTCTGTAACACACGATTAAAATGGAAGTCTGTATAAAAGTGGGAATATCTCAAAATTTGTCGAATATAAACGTTAGGGGTTAAAAGTGGGATATGTCAAAAATGAAGGGGTCTATCTGTAATATTTAGTTACTTTCCCCAAAACATCAAAAACCTCTAAAACCCTCGAAGCCTCTCTCTTTAATCATAAGATTATATATAATTTTTTAAAATAAACTCTTAATATCATTGAAAATATAATAGAAAACATTGTATTTAAACGATTTTTAAAAAAGGTTTCGACTATGTGACATGTAAATGGAGAATGCATTTATTTTTTCTAAATTTTTTAGCCAAAATTTATTAATAACATTATTATATAGGTAATTATTTAAAAGAAAATAGTAATATGACATTAAATTTTATAACGGGATGAATTGAGAGGAGACAAAATGAGAAGGGAATGGACTGGACGAGATTAACAGCCCATAACAAAATTACTTTAACGTTTTCAACAAACACGGGCTGTGCTTAATTATTATTGATAGATTGCCTAAATGTTTCTATTTTCGAGTCGATGAAGATGATAATCATGTTTATTTTCGGTACGGATTGCAGTATTCTGCATATACACCAAAATATTGACAAAACACTGTAAAAGAGTGACCAACTAATTTTTATAAAAAATTATAATATTACACAATTAAAATTTTACGACCTAAAATAGTTTATTATTTGACTGAATATATGTTTTACCAATGTTTTTAAGTAATTTAATTTAGTATTTCCAAAAATCACTAAACAATTTCAATTGAAATCGAATCGGAATGAAAATCTTTAATCATAAGAAATTTTTTTATATATAAATAAACTCTTAACATCATTGGAAATATATTAATGTTTATGCACATAATTTTTTTTCATATCTGAACATGTAAATTAAATTATGATTAAAACTTCAGTCTATTTATGGTCCTACGATGAGAAATATTGGATGTAACACAGTTATGGGTAATTTCTATAATAGAAAATAGTGTACTTAAACGATTAAATAAAGCTTTAGTATATGACATGTAAAGAACTACTTTGAGATGGATAATTTGAGAATTTTGAGTATTTTTGAAAATATTTTGAGTGTTAAAAAAAATTCTAATGTATATTAACTATATAAATTAAACATACAAAGGAAGAATAAATGTATTTTATCTAAATTTTTTTAGCCAAAATTTATGAATTAAATTATTATATGGGTAATTATTTAAAAGAGAATAGGTTATGAGACATAAAATTTCTAACAGGATGGATTGGGACGGGTCGGGATGAGATTAGACTGGACGAGATTTAACACCTGTAACAAAGTTACTTTAACATTTTCAACTAACACGGGCTGTACTTGATTAGTATGGATGAACTGCAAAAAAAATGTATATTTTCTAGGTGTTGAAGATGATGTTCATGTTTATTTTCGGTACCGGTTATGGTATTCTATGTATACACCAAAATATTGACAACACCCTAAAAGAGTGGTAAAAAAACAAGAAATTGGATCACACTTTCATTCTAATAGTCATTTGTTTGGAGAACATCTATCATTTGGATTTTATTTTAAATAACTTTATTTATTAACCAAAGATCCAAAAAATATTAAATAATTTTAACTGAAATTGAATCAAAAGACGGAATGAAAATCTTTAGTCATAAGTTTTTTTTTTAAATAGACTCCTAATATCATCCGAAAGATATTATTGTTTATGCACATAATTTCATATCAGAACCTTTAAATTAAATTATGATTAAAATTTCAGTCTATTTATGGTATTACGATGAGAAATACTGGATGTGAGACAGAAATGAGTAATTTGTATAATAAAAAACAGTGTACTTAAACGATTTAAAAAAAAAATAGTATGTGACATGTAAAGAACTACTTTGAGAATTTTAGGTATTTTAAAAAATATTTTGAGAGTCTTTAAAAATTATAATTTATAATAACTATATAAATTAAACATTCAAATGGAGAAGAAATGTATTTTGTCTAAATTTCTTAGCTAAAAATTATAATAACATTATTATATAGGTAATAATTTAAAATAGAATGGTTATAGGACATAAAATTTCTAATGGGATGGATTGGGACGGGACGGGACGGGATGAGATGGGACTGGACGAGATTTAACATCCCGTAACAAAATTACTTTAACATTTTCAACAAACATGGGCTGTGCTTGATTAGTATGGATGAATTGCAAAAAAAATGTATATTTTCCAGGTATTGAAGATGTTGATCATGTTTATTTTTGGTATTGTTTGTGGTATTCTACATATACACTAAAATATTGACAACACCGTAAAAGAATGGCCAACTAATTTTTATGGAAAATACTAATATTATATTTATGGTAGTAAGACAAGAAATAATATATATAAACTGAAACGGGTAAGTCGAATAATGAAAAGCAATAAAATGAACATTTTTTAGAAAGGAACATAAATTTTAGATAAAAGTACAAAATAGAAAAATATAGGTAGATAAATTTAAGTGTCAAGCTTTCACTAATTTGGATAAGGATTGACTATGCAACATGTAATTAACCACTTTGGAAGGAGTACTTAGAAAATTTTGGTATATTTGAAAACAAATATACAGTTTTTGAAATTATATTTTCAACTAACTAAAAAAATAATTAATGGAGAACTCTGGTATTCCGTCTAAATTTTTTACTCAATCTCTTTAAATAAATATTGTCTAACGAGTAATTACTTAAAAGAAAAAAAACATAAGACAAAAAAATTATGATGGAAAACAGGATGAGACGAGACAGGATGAAACGAGATAAAACGGGACACCAGGGATAGGTTGAGACGGGACGTGTATCCTGTTCCAAACTAAATACGTCTAAGTTTAAATTTTATTAATTTACATGAAAATAGTGCACATGTGCTATAACGCCCAAGTTAATATAATTCTTAGTCATTTTACAAATTTAAAATTTATATTAAAATGTTTTTTCCCGTGCATTAGCACAGGTTACTAGAGAAATAGTGGATGTGCAATGGAAATGGGTAATTCGTATAATAGAAAAATTGCACTTATTTTCTTAAAAAAATTCACTATGTGACATATAAAGAACTAATACGAGATGGATATTTTGAAATTTTGGATATTTTTGAAAATATTCAAATGGACTTTATATATTTCGTGAAGTAATTCTCCACTTTGGAACGGGTAACTTCAAAATTTTAGAATTTTTTAAAATAGTTAGATAGTTTGTTATAATTGTAATTTTTTTGATAGTAAAAACTAACTAAATAAAAAAATTAAATATTCAAGAAGAATATGGGTATCCCATCTAAATTTCTTACCCAATTTCTATTAAAAATATTGCCTACCACGTAATTATGTAAAAGAGAACGATCATAATTATGACATCCCGGTTTGCGGAGAGGTTTAAAAAATTGATTTGGTCACCTATGTCACCAAAGTGCAGTTTTCTTTTCGGTCAAAGGTCATGAGAGAACTTTAGAGTTAAGCATGTTTAAGCTGGAATAGTTTCCAGATGGGTGACCATCTGGAAAGTGATTGTCAGAACTGTGCGAGTGGAGACAAAACACATGGAAAGATCATGTGGTGATTTGTAGGGATGGTAAACAAATCTTTAAAGCCTCCTGGACGTAACAAATCGGTCGTCGGATATGGATGGGTCCACCGGCCGAGAATAGATGTGGGCCCACTAAGTGAGGTGGGCCTATGGATCGGGAATGGACATGGGTGAGTCCGCTAAGGTGATGATCAGAGCGTTACAGTAAGACAAAAAATTATGATGGATATGGAAGAGAGGAGATGGAACGAGACATGATAAAATGGGACAGGGACATGTTTCCCGTTCCTCTAGGTTATATAGTATATACGTGTAATAATCCAAAGTAAAACCAAACTTAAATTAGATATTTAAAATACTACAATTATATAAAAATATTTTGCCCGTGCTATAGCACGGGTTACTACCTAGTTTCCAATGAATATTGAACATTGAATAGTGTTACTTTCCATAAATATACATATGTATGTATATATATATATATATATATATATATTCGAGAAACACATTTTGTAACATCTTTATACAAGTTATTTATTCTCTCGATTGATTATCTTAACATTAGAAAATTTAAGAAACATTTTTATACCAGAAATTAAGCATCTCCGATAAACTATAGTTTTAGAATCTGGGTGTATATATGTGATCTTCACTAGGGGAACAAGTATATGTTTTTTTTGGTTTGTATAACCGACCAAGTACCATAGTGAAATTTGTAGAAGAAAAATTTCTCTTCAAACAGACTTTGAATTCAAATTCAGCAGGGCTTGCCAAAAAAATTCTGATCGGCTAAATTAAGTTTAAGTGAGAGTTATTGGTTTGAGATTTGAATAAAGTTTTAAAAATTTTAAATATTATGTAGAACCAGTTGTTATTAGATCAAAACTCTGTTAAAGTTTAGTATTATTAGTTTGTGATTTGTAAAAAGTCATTTAAAATTTTAACAAATTTGAGTTATTGGATTCAGATTTTTATAAAATCAATAAAAATTTTGTGTTATTCAATTAAAACAAAAAAATTTAAGATTGTTAATGGATTCAATTATTATGTTATTGATTTATGATTTTATACACTTTTTATACAAAATAAAGTCATGAAAAATATCATAAAAATACAGAGATTGTTTGGAGCACTTTACAAGATTTTAAAAAACTATAGAATACTCTCTAGCAATCCTTAAAAATCTTTCACTTATTCACTTTGATGATTTTGTTAAATTCTTGAAAATTTCTTTATAAACTAGAATCCAATAACACCCCCTTAAATGTTTTAAATGTTTATATAAGTTATTAAATGTTTTTTTTTTTCTTGAGGGATTTTTCCATACATAGAGAAAACTAATCAGTGAACGAGACGTGAATATCTTGCCAACAGTCGCTCTCACACAACATGAGAATTGATCACCAGAATCTCATCGGTAAGACATCCTTATACAGTACTCCAAAATTTGCGAGCATGTATGCCTTCCATAATGAGAAACCTCCGTCGCATCTTTCTACTTCGATGCATGTGTTCAACTCTGCATGCACATTGCACCAACATATGACGCTGATATTACTTGTTAAAGTTGGGAACATCCACAACAATCTTATAAGTTTAAACTCAAAATCTCGATTAATCAGGAACACTTAAATCGAAAAGCAGAAAAGAAGATAAGAAGAAAAAAGTCATGTATTATCGTTTGTTTTATCAAGCTAAATCATAATTTGAGTGTCTTTGGAACATAGTATAACATTTTAGACTTTTGATGCAAGTAGATCTTAAACAGAAACAATGCATGCCAAGACTTCTACAAGTTTGGTCCCTCCATTTGAAGGATCTACGCCTCATTTTGGTTCTTCTACAACAATATAATATAATGTAGTATATATTCACTATTTTACAAGATCAAGTATCTCAACCACACACAAAAAAACTCTCTCATGCCGTCATTCGTTAGCTTTTACAACAAGAAGAACACATCTATTAAAACTATTAACTGAATATAAGATTTGCTACAACCAAACATTGAACAGACCCGGCGGCTCAACTGTCCTTTGAATAAAATCAGTCTCTACATGTTTCGGTCCAATAACGAATTACTTTGTTAACATGATGAATTCAAGATTAATATGTGAGCACATTTGATTAATTTCTAACAAGCATGGGAAACAAGATAGGTAAGAAGCTAATTTGAGGCATATATATGTGCATACATCCAAAAAGTGTTGTTATTTTGTTTCACTGCCTGGGATTGTTGGTGAGGAAGAGTGATGGATGATGGGTCGCAACTCGCAAGACATAATGGGTCTTCGTTATTAAGACTCTGCAACAATAAATACATTTCTTGTGGGGCTCATCATAATTTACATATTGGTGTTTGTGATGTATATGCCTGATTCAATGACCAAGAAAAAACAGTAATGGTAAAAGTAAAAAAAACAGGATGGGAGAAGGTCTAAAAAAAACCAGTAGACAGAAAAATATGGTAAAAACTCTTGGTCTTCTTCAACGTTCTCAATTATTAGAAGTACTGTAAACCTTTTCGATAAATACAAACACAAATAAGTGAATAGAGACAATAATACAAAAAGGGGATTTTTATCACATGCACACACATATATTCAAGTAATGTAACAATCCACATTTGGAAACCTTCACAAAATGCAAAAATCAGCACAAAGAAGGCAAAGATAAGAGAGAGGCGTGATTGCTCAAGTCTTGAGTTTTAAGAATCTTGAGGAGTCTCGAATCTAGTTGGCGTGTCGATGCCCGCCATACAACAAAGTCCACTTATCAAGATGAGAAGAAAAACGATTCCCTGAAAAAAAGAAATAGTCCTTATCAAAGACAATATATAAGGAATCACAAGCTTCAAGCTAGAGAAATTAAGCTTTAAAGACTGATGATGACTTTACCACTAAGATACCCTCCAATAGTGATGACTTAAATTTGCAGAGCTCATCGCAGGTTGTAGTAGCATTAACTGTGGCGTTTCCTGTTGCGGTTTCCGCCAAAAACCTTTGGAGAGTTTGGTATGAAGTGTACCAATAAGGATCAGAAACATAAAGAGCTGCGTATTTAGTTCCAGATTGCTCCACTGAGCTAACAACCTCAGATATGATTTCATCTGCAGCAGTGGTTCAAAGGAAACTTAATTAACTTAGAACTTTAGTATTTAAATGCTACACTTCTTTTGTAACCATGATCTGTTCTGTCCACTTACGATCTGAATGTGTCTGGTCAGATTGACTTGATGATTCAGATCCCTCAGAGCAGAGCACAACCAAGTCGGTTTCTCCTTCTTTTCTCATTTCTTTTCTAGCAACCAAATGATCCTGTTGTTCATTTAAAAGAAAAATTAGAATGTTGTTCATTTAAAAGTAAAAATTAGAAGGGTTCAAGAGAAAGGGGTGGGTAAAGAGGAATGTGAAATATCATTGACCAATGCATAGGATTAAAGAAAGCATAAACGGGTTTACTTTGAAAGACTGCACGTTCGATAGCTTCTGAATTGTTTCATCTTCAACAAAACACGAGTCTGAGAACACGATATTGCTGACTCCTACATTGTGAGTACAAGATTTTTTAAGCCCTGAAAGCAACAAGTTTTCCATCCTTTCTTCCTCTGGTGCAGCAATATACGGGAATGCCAATGAGAAATTGGAAGCTGTATACAGATTCTGATAAAAAAAAACAAAGAATCGAATGTTCATTATCGCGCAGAGTAAATAATGCCAATATGCAACACACCCATGATTCCACAATATAAGTAAAACTAACTTACCTTCAAAGTGTTTACAAGGGCAGGATCCGAGTTCCGATGTGAAGAAACATCCGAAGAGAGTAACTGGAAACGGAAGAGAGAGTACTAAGCAAAGGAGATGTAAAAAAATCACAGCAGACAATGTCTGAAGGCCAAGTTTCTAAAGAAGATCAACAAACTCAAAGCCTGAATACTAATCTAAACCAAAGAAAAAGTTCTTATATATGTTAAAGCTCATACAAAGTAGCCAGTTCATAGATACAGAAACTCTTACCTCTCTGCCAATGAACACAAGTACGACATCAACAACAGGTTGCTGAAGCTTTTCCTCTGAGCACTAAACCAAAGGAGAAATAAGATATGAGAGAAAACCATAGCGTTGACAAATGGACTACTAGACTAGACACAAACATACCAGAAAACTAGACCAGCCTCCTCGAGTGAAAACAGAATCTACTAGATCTTTTGCAGACATGACCTCATAATTTACATCCATTTCACCATTGTCAGACCTGCAAATTCTCACCAATGTGGACAGATTAATATTATACCTCGTTATCTTACAAGAAAAACCAGAATACATATCGGAGAAACACATTCAAAAGCAGTTATAAAGTTGATAACTTTACTAATGTAAGCATCGAAAAATTATAAAGACAAGGATCAACAAAGAGAGAGAGGGAGAGGCCTAACTGGAGATGCGGAGACCAGAGGAAAGCAGGAACGGTAGAAGGAGGAGAAGCCAATCCAAAATCGACGAGAGCTACTACTACTAATAACGTCACTTGAATCATTCGCATCCTCATCATCATCTTCTCCGTCGAAGAGTTGCGGGATCAAAACAACAACACAAAGCCGCCGAACAAAATGAAATTTAAACAATTGGTCAACCGTAAACCTAGAAATTCGAGATTTCAATCGGAAACGCAAAACCAACTCTCTCGTAGAAGAAACTAACGACAAAACAGATTCATCATCTCCGATCCTCTTCTCAAATCTGGTCACAAAGACGGCAAAATTGGAGCAGAGGTAAACACGACGCCGTTTAGTGATTAAATTACCCGAAAAATTAATTCTGGTTTAAGCGAGGAGAACCGGTCGGTTTTGAACTTTGAATTACTAAACGACGACGTTTCTAATTGATAACCCAAAATCTGAAATTGGTTTAGCGAAGAGCACCGGTCTGGTGAATGAGATTGGGCCTTTAACACATTACGGCCCACACCAATTTAAACCTGAACCGTCATCGATCGATTCATCGGACTAAATATCACCGGCACTTTGTAATCACACTCTCGACGAGCGCTGCTGGTTTCGTCGTATCTCGCCCCCTCTTTAATTCCCGCCCAAATATCTTCGGCTTGTCCGGATTCAGCCATTGAAACAACCTTGAGAAGAGTTCCAAAGATGAGTCAAGTTGAGATTGAAGAAGATGTGGAAGGAGATCGTATCCCGACGAACGATTTCTACTTCGAGAGAATCGGCGAACCTATCAGTATAAAAGAGAATGATGCTCAATTCGATCTCGAGAAACCTCCGTCACAGCCTCTCGCTATCTCCGAAGGCCGCGGCGTCGTTTTCGTTGCACATTCCTCCGGTTAGTTTTTCATAATCGGCGACGATGTTTCAGGTTTTTTGCTCGTGTTGTGACCGTTTTGTGTGGAAAATTAGGGTTTTTCGTTGGGAGGACTAAGGATTTCATCTCTGCATCGAAGAACAGTAAGGCGAAAGATGAAAAGGTTTATATTGAGGATTTGAGCCTCGTCGATGTTCCTGTTGGAGACGTTCGTATATTGTCTCTCTCATCGGATGATTCAATTCTTGCTGTCTCCGTCGCTGCTGATATTCATTTCTTCTCTGTGGATTCACTTCTTAAGAAGGTATACGGCTCATATGTAGCTTACAAGCTGGATTGATTTTGTCTAGAATGTAGAACCCCCTTTGCTAGGATGTAGAACTTACTTTATCTGTTCCTTTGGTACAGGATGCAAAACCTTCTTTTTCTCATTCACCTGATGATGAGTCAGGAGGCTTTGTTAAGGATTTTCGATGGACAAGGAAAGATAAGCATTCGTATCTTGTTCTTTCTAGTTCTGGGAAGCTCTTTCATGGAGTTGACAATGCACCCCCTAGACATGTTATGGATGGTGTTGACGCCGGTTTGTTTCATTTCTTTTGCTACTTCTTTCAGCAATAAACTATGTTATTGTTGGCAATAACCTTTGTTGTTTGTCAGTTGAATGGAGTTCAAAAGGGAGTTATATCGCTGTAGCCCAAGATAACAGCCTGCGGATTTTGTCGTCAAAATTCAAGGAGAAACGGTGCATAGCACTATCATTTGACGCCTGGTTTGGTGATTCCGATGAAGACTGTTTAGTCAAAGGTATGTTGCATGTTTTGGCCTCCTTGTTTCTTATCAGTATTTTCCGTTTTGTTTCATATTACATTGTTGCTCTATGGTGTTTGAACTCTTTTCTTATGGACTGAGACGTACTGTATTTTTGTGCTTACATGATATATATACAAACTGATCCTGTTGAAAATTCTCGTTTCTTGCTATCTCCCATCTATATCTAAGTAAAATCCCTATAGTTCTGTGTCTCTTAGATTAGTGTTGAAACTTCCCTGGTTCTGTGCACACTTCCATTGGAAAATTTCATAGATGGCTCATAAGTTAAACTCTCTCAATGAATGACTGTTAACCTACGATACTCTGCAACAGTTGATTCTATCAGATGGGTACGCAGCAACTGTATTCTTCTTGGATGCTTTCAGCTGATTGATGGCAGGGAAGAAAATTACTTTGTTCAGGTTATCAGGAGTCCAGATGGGAAGATTTCTGATGTGAGTAACATTTCTTTTGCAATAATTTTTGGTGCTAAGGCGTAGTTTCTATTTAAGGGTATGAAACGATATGATCTGTAACTCTACTTATATATTTTTCTGATTTTGTTGTTTTTTGAACTTTTTTGTAGGGTTCGTCCAATCTAACTGCTTTATCATTCTCCGATTTGTTTCCGTGTTCTATGGATGATCTTCTTCCGGTTGGTGTTGGACCTCATTTGCTCTTTAGCTACATAGACCAATGGTACTTTTAAGTTAATTTTACCATTCTTTCTATTCTTTTTATTTTGTTTGAACTTTTTCATACTCCAGTTTTCTTGCTCTTTATAAGCCCTTTGTCAATATTTCCCACTCTGGATCTATCTTAAAGTTTTGACATAACCAACTTGGAAGAGCTATAAATCACCAAGAATGTTCTAATGAGAATGGTTTTCAATTACAACTTACTACGACACATGTTCCCACCATTTCCATTTTACCATTTTCGTTTGGAGATGCAACAAATCAGTTTAATTATTTCTGACATTTCCTCTTTTTGAATTAATTATCGTGGACTATGTAAACTACCATTATTTTCAATGTGAAGATGGTAAATGTTGCTTTGTTTTCACCCTACAGCAAACTGGCGATCACAGCAAACAGAAAGAGCATAGATGAGCATATTGTTGTACTTGATTGGTCACCTGGTGATAACAAAAGTGCAGTCTCTGTTGTTGATATTGATCGAGAGACCTTTTTGCCAAGAATTGGGCTCCAAGGTACGCACTCTAGAGTTGCTGTATTGTATGTGTACGTTTTCCTGCAGTCGCACGTTCAATTTAAAGAAGATATTTTTTTTCCAGAGAATGGCGATGACAATACGATTATGGGACTCTGTATCGATACGGTCTCTGTGGAGGGAACTGTTAATGTCCGTTCTGCTGATGATGAACTTAAAGAACTCCTGCCATATTTTGTTCTTGTGTGCCTCACTTTGGAAGGAAAACTGATCATGTTTAATGTTGCTAGGTAGGTTTCATTTTATCACAATGGTTTTAACTCATTGATGTTGACAACATTTCTTGGAACATTAAATTGTGTTCGTCGACAGTGTTGCAGGACCCCCAGCTTCATCTGACGTTGATTTGGCCTCTTCTTCTGATATAGAAGATGCACATACCTCTTCGGTTGAAGATGATCTTTCTAAAAAATCTTCTGAAGAGCCTAAACAACATCAAAAGTTGAGTGTTTCAGTACAAAATGAACAGAAACGCCTCAACTCAGAGGACTTCTCTATCGAACAAAGGTTCTCAAACGATAACATATTTAGTAAGGAATTTGAGTCTGTAAAAAGTTCAGTGTCTGGGGACAACCACAAGAAGCAAGAACCGTATGCTGAAACACCGGTAAAGGTTGAAGATGGTCAACAAAACATGATTCCTAAGCAGTTCGGAACAAGTTTTGGGCAACCACCTTTGCCCTTAGGATATGACACCAACAAATTTGCAGGATTCGGTCCTGTCGTCCGTGTTCCCGAAAAGCTTCAAAATGACACATCTGCGCAGTCTAAGTCTATGCATTTACAGGCCAATGTTAAGTCAAAGAGTACACCAGCTTTATTTGGATCTCCTGGCCTGAAGAACACATTTTTTCAGTCACCACAAAATACGCCATCTCAGCCATGGTCAAGTGGGCAAGGCGTCTCACCGCCAGATTTTGTATCCAGTCCCTTTCCCTCTGTGAAAGATACTCAGCATAAGCAATCTGTACAGTCTGGAACTGGTCTTGTGAATACTCCTATGAGCATCAAAGAGAAACCTTTACAATTCATTGAGACTGGTAGAGCATCAGCTCTGAGCAATTTAAGTCCTCCGCTAGGCCAAAACCGGGACGCTAATGAAGAAGTAGAGAAAATTGAGCCAATACCTTCTATCCATTGCTCTCAATTGTCACAGCAGGTGAAATCTTCCTTCGAAAAATCCGCTAGCAATCAGCAGCACAAAACTCCGCTCAGTACTGGACCTCTGAGACTCGACAATAGCATGTCAAAGCAACCCAGTAATGTAATATTACTCATGATATTAATTTCTATACGATTTTATTTATGTGAATATGTATTTCAGGACAGGGTCATCTTACATTGATGCTTTCGCATCCATGCCTTCCTGTAGTATTTTACTTACTGGACTTATACCATTGGTGTAACTGACTCATTCCTTTTCTGTACCAGATAAATGAGATGGCCAGAGAAATGGATACGCTTTTACAGTCCATTGAAGGACCGGGTGGTTTCAAGGATTCTTGTGCTTTTTTACTGAAAAGCCATGTTGAAGAACTGGAGCAAGGACTTGAAAATCTTGCTGGCAAGTGCCAAACATGGAAGGTGTGCATAAAAAGTTCATATGTTTTGTTATTGAGTCATTATTTTTGGGTTACCTCTTTTAATATTTGTCCAAACCCCCTTACAAATATTGTTTTGGATTCTGTTCTGGTCTTTTTTTCTATATTGCTAAACTCATTTGGTTTGGTGGCCTTCAGAGTACAATTCACGAGCAGCAAGCAGAGATCCAACATCTTCTTGACAAAACAATTCAAGGTGATCTGTTTATTTTATAAACTCCCTATGTAACGGAAAAAAATAGTTAGCAGGTGTAATTATGTTTTTACTTGAAAAGGTATTTTAAAGCCGCGAGGCCCGCAGTAGGCAAACTAAGGAATATAGTAAATTTATATTGCTTCTAAGCACTCTCAGTGATATTTAGAAATTGAGGCACGTCTAACTTGCAACATGTTTCTCTGGAAGTCCCTTTGTTCTCATTCTTTCGGTCTTCCTTATTATATTCGTTATTGTTTAATATCTTACACTGGAATCTAGGCTGCACATTAACAGGCTGTTATTTTGTTTTCTTATTATTGTTTCATATGGGGATTTCAGTTTTGGCAAAAAAGACATACATGGAAGGTATGTATAAGCAAACTGCTGATAACCAGTACTGGCAACTTTGGAACCGCCAGAAGTTGAATCCTGAGCTTGAGGCCAAGCGGCAGCATATTATGAAACTAAATAAGGTTGTTTATGTGTTGATATATCTCCCTAATTTGATCTGTTACTACGTTAAGCTCGCTGTTGTCATATATCTTCTACTTTTCCTATTCTAGGATTTGACCCATCAACTAATTGAACTAGAGAGATATTTTAATCGGCTTGAACTCGATCGCTACCATGAGGATGGTGGACTTCCTGTGGCACGAAGAGGCGTGCCAAATAGATCTGCTCCTTCCAGGTATTCTTGTGGATCAGTTGTGAAAGTTATAAGGAAGAAAAAAACATCACAAGAAATTGTTTAAGTTGGTTATAACGTCCCCTTTTTGGCAACTCAAATTGGGGTGATTCTTTCTGCAGACGTGTGCAATCCCTTCACAGCCTTCATAATACAATGAGTTCCCAATTGGCAGCTGCTGAGCAACTCTCTGAGTGTCTCTCAAAACAAATGACACTTTTGAAAATCGATTCACCTGTCAAAAAGAATGTGAAGCAGGAGTTGTTTGAGACAATTGGGATCCCTTATGACGCTTCTTTCAGTTCACCAGATGCGGTAAAAGCTAAAAATGCATCTGCAACAAAAAACTTATTACTCTCTTCTATTCCGGCAAGTATAAATGCACAGTCAAGACAACGTCAGTCATCTGCTATGAAAAGTTCTGACCCTGAGACTGCCAGGAGGAGAAGAGAATCACTAGACAGGGTAATTTTGTTGGAAATATTTGACTCAGTAGACAGTAGTAGCGGTTACGATATATGCACTTATTATGTTCTGTGATGCTCTAGTATTTTGAACTGTGAAGAATTTCTATGCGCTCTTTAATATATGGAGTATCCTGACGTCTGGCTCTATGTTTTGTGATCTTTCTACAGAATTGGGCTGCTTTTGAGCCTCCAAAAACAACTGTCAAAAGGATGCTTCTGCATGAGCAACAGAAGACGGGTATGAACCAACAGACTGTCTTGAGTGAGAGACTACGGTGTGCGAATAATTTACAAGAGCGATCACTGCTTCGCCTGAAAGATCATGCATCACCTGTAGTCTCCTCGAATAAGGGTGAGCTAAGATATACTGTGGAGTGCATTAATTTGTTCTCGGAAGAATGTCTTCTATGTTTCATTTGTTTTTTTATTTGTAATCTATCGCTTCCCCGATTTGATTGTGTAATTACTTTGGGCAGGTATTATGGAGTCATTCCAACAAGACACATTGGAAGCTCAATCAACCCCATTTAAAACGAGGCCACCTATGCCACAATCCAACAGTCCCTTTACCATCTCTCCAATCTCTGCATCAAAACCAAGTTTCAATTGGTCCGGAAATAATTCTAGCAGTACAATTTCTTATACTGAGCAATCTGCCCCACCGCAGAGTAAGGATACAAGGACAGTTTCACAACCAGGAGGATCAAATTTTCCTCTGAAACTACCAATGGCCTCGACTGTATTTGAACAGACAGAAAAAAAGGCTGGAGGATTCAAATTTTCTGAAGCTAAGGCCAATGCGTTTGTTGAATCAGCTGCTGGAAGTGTGCAGCGGCTTTCTACCACATCATCCGGGTCTGATTTTGAATCAAGCAAAGGTTTTGGCGCTCAGCTTTCACCAATGTCTACTGGTGCTGGTGCATCTAGTTTCCCTTCAAAATCGTTGTTTGGTTTCAAAACCAGTGGCAGTATCCCTAGCGATAAAGTTACTTTACCTGCTGAAACAGTATCAGTTTCTTCTTCACCTTTGCCTAGCACACCACTTGATTCCGTTTCCACCTTATCTACACCATCATCACCTCCAGTGTCATCCTCTACACAAGATTTAGGTATGTTTACGTTAACCACTGTGTATTTTGTTTGATTCACATAATAGTCAACTATAGGAACCTTTTAATATCTGCTCAATGACACTGCTCAACTTTATTATGAGTTTCAGTTCCAGCATCTATTCCCACCAGCTCAAAACCAGCACCACAGACGTTTTCTCTCACGTCTACATCTACAGTTTCAGCTACTGGTTTCAGTGATCCATTTGGTAAATCGTTGACCAGTGCCAATGTAGATCTCAATCAAGCAGCTACAGCTACACTTTCTTCATCATCTGGCCCCACAACTGGTTTCACTCTTAACTTACCAGCTTTGTCTCCATCGTCCCCTGAAATAGTCTCATCCTCAACAGGCCAATCTTCATTATTTCCTCCATCTTCTACAGCATCGCAAGTGTCATCTAATCTGGTCTCTGCAAGTAGCTTCCAGACGGATAGTAATCGTTTGCTTTCATCAACTTCCTCTTCTTTGACTCCCCTTAGTACCTCAACCGCTCCTGATGCGTTTCAGTCTCCTCAAGTTTCCACACCGTCTTCCGCCGTATCCATTACAGGGCCAGTCTCAGAATCTAAACCAGAGGCTCAAAGTTCGTCAATTCTAAGTACGGAAAGTACTGTAGATTCTGTAGCAAATGCAACAAAAACACAGATTGAGCCGCTACCGGTGAAAAGTGAGAATTCAACCCCAGAGACTACAGAAACCCCTGGCAGTTCATCTGGGTTCTTGTCTGGATTTTCATCAGGAACACAGTCTAGTCTTGCAAGCATGGCGCCTCCTTCATTCAGTTGGCCAGGTAGTGCTCAGCCACAACAGCTATCATCTACACCTGTCCCTTTCCCTGTGTCATCACCAACTTATGCAAGTCCGTTTGGTGAGAAAAAAGATACTGTAGATACACAGGAAGATGAAATGGACGAAGAAGCTCCAGAGACTAGCCAGACAACTGAACTTAGTATGGGAAGTTTTGGAGGTTTCGGGCTTGGGTCAACTCCAAACCCGGCTGCCCCCAAAGCAAATCCATTTGGTGGTCCCTTTGGTAATGCTACAACAACAACAAGTAATCCATTCAATATGACAGTCCCTAGTGGCGAGCTATTCAAACCTGCATCGTTCAATTTTCAAAATCCTCAACCATCGCAACCGGCAGGTTTTGGTACGTTTTCTGTAACACCTTCTCAGACACCTGCTCAGAGCGGATTTGGCCAACCGTCACAGATTGGTGGGGGACAACAAGCTCTAGGGTCGGTTCTTGGCTCCTTTGGGCAGTCGAGACAGATTGGTGCTGGTCTCCCAGGAGCTACGTTTGGTTCTCCTACTGGATTTGGTGGCGCAAACCCAGGAAGTGGTCTGTCAAATGCACCAGCATCCGGTGGTTTTGCTGCTGTTGGTTCTAGTGCCACAGGTGGGTTCGCGGGCATGGCTTCAGCTGGTAGAGGCTTTGCTGGTGCTTCTTCTACTCCCACTGGTGGCTTCGCGGCCTTAGCCTCAGGTAGTGGAGGCTTTGCTGGTGCTGCTCCAGTAGGAGGAGGCGGTGGATTTGGTGGACTTGGTTCAGGCTCCGGAGGTTTTGGAGGCTTTGCTCCTCCTAGTAGTGGGGGTTTCGCGGGTGCAGCAGGAGGTAAATATTGGTTTGACATATAAATACACAATCAGGTCATGCTCATTCATTTTTTGACCATTGTCTTGTTGTATTAATAAACAGGTGGTGGTTTTGGTGGTTTCGCCGGCCAAGGACAAGGCCAAAGCGGTGGTGGTGGGTTCTCAGCCTTTGGTGGCAACTCAGGGGCAACAGGAAAGCCATCAGAACTCTTCACACAGATGAGAAAGTGAAACCAATATATTCAATATCATTGTTGCCTTGGACTTACGTTTTTGTCTAGAAATTTTTGTCTTACCACCTTTACACTAGTTAGTGACTAGTCTTATTTTTCTATAAATATATATATATATGTTGTGTGTGGTTTAGGCTTAAAATGGATTAAAAGTCAACAAACCTCCAAAAGNTGCTGGTCTCCCAGGAGCTACGTTTGGTTCTCCTACTGGATTTGGTGGCGCAAACCCAGGAAGTGGTCTGTCAAATGCACCAGCATCCGGTGGTTTTGCTGCTGTTGGTTCTAGTGCCACAGGTGGGTTCGCGGGGATGGCTTCAGCTGGTAGAGGCTTTGCTGGTGCTTCTTCTACTCCCACTGGTGGCTTCGCGGCCTTAGCCTCAGGTAGTGGAGGCTTTGCTGGTGCTGCTCCAGTAGGAGGAGGCGGTGGATTTGGTGGACTTGGTTCAGGCTCCGGAGGTTTTGGAGGCTTTGCTCCTCCTAGTAGTGGGGGTTTCGCGGGTGCAGCAGGAGGTAAATATTGGTTTGACATATAAATACACAATCAGGTCATGCTCATTCATTTTTTGACCATTGTCTTGTTGTATTAATAAACAGGTGGTGGTTTTGGTGGTTTCGCCGGCCAAGGACAAGGCCAAAGCGGTGGTGGTGGGTTCTCAGCCTTTGGTGGCAACTCAGGGGCAACAGGAAAGCCATCAGAACTCTTCACACAGATGAGAAAGTGAAACCAATATATTCAATATCATTGTTGCCTTGGACTTACGTTTTTGTCTAGAAATTTTTGTCTTACCACCTTTACACTAGTTAGTGACTAGTCTTATTTTTCTATAAATATATATATATATGTTGTGTGTGGTTTAGGCTTAAAATGGATTAAAAGTCAACAAACCTCCAAAAGGTTAAGTAAATTGCTGACTTAATCCTCTCACGTGGCTTATGCCTTGATGGTGGTCATACAGTTGAGCTTTTTCATCCCTTTTTGCAGAAAGCAAGTTTGAAGTTTCGGTTCATTATTATTAGAACAACCTAATAAGAGATATTTTCTAATGTAATACTCCCTCTGTCTCACAAAGATTGAAGTTTAGTATTTTATACACGTATTAAGATAGAGAATATATGATTAATTTTTCTAATACTTTTCCACTTTCCCACTTTTACACTCCATACACTTTTACACTCCATACACTCTACAACATCAGTAATCATTAAAACAAAAATTTATTAAAAATATTCAAAACATCAATCTTTGTGAGACAAAAAAAATTCTCTAAAACTTCAATCTTTGTGGGATAGAGGGAGTATATACTAATATTTTTATATATCCCATCTTGCTAATTAAAAAGTTTATTTTCGATTTGGAGAGTTACTATATAAAAAGAAAAAGATAAAAAGGAGTGGGCCTAGTTGGAAGAGAGAGCAGAGAGGCGTTTATAATCCAGACAGTCTTTGAATTTGTATTTGTTTGATTAAAAGAGATTATAATTTCAATTTTGTGCGGAGAAATTTACTAATAATTTTTTTCATTGTAAAATTGGGCTCAATCTTGGATTCGTTGTGATCCCGCCAAACAAGACTCTTTTTACTCTCTCCACCTCCTCACGAATTTTTCTTCTCCACCGTCGATTCCTTCTCCTCTCCGGTGTCGCCGGAAAAAATCTCGACATTAGAAGAAGCTTCGTGAATATATATTTTTTCGTCTTTTTTATATGAAGGGACATAGAGATTTATGATGCTTTGTGCTTCTTTACGAGATCGAATACAGCCTTGGCTTCGCGACTATGTTAGGCTCCAATCTCTCGCTGTCTTCCTTATTTACGCTCAGGTTTGGTTATTTCCTATTTTTTCTCCTTCTCGTCGTGGTTGATTCATCAAAAATCTGTTTGGGGGTCTAGGGTTCATCAATTTGGTAATTGGTCTCATCGCTGATTATTATTATTATCATACAGATTGGGTGCGCTCTAATCGGATCATTAGGAGCATTATACAACGGAGTTTTGTTGATAAATTTAGCGATTGCGTTGTTTGCTCTTGTTGCAATCGAGAGCAATAGCCAAAGTCTCGGCCGCACCTACGCCGTTCTTCTCTTCTGCGCTCTTCTTCTTGATATCTCTTGGTTCATACTCTTCACCCAAGAGATTTGGTAATTTGATTGCTCTTACTAACTCTTCTAAATCTGCACTTAAGCTTTTGCTTCAATTGATTTTGATCATGGTATGGTTGATGCAGGAGCATTTCAGCTGAGGCGTATGGAACCTTTTTCATATTTTCAGTGAAACTGACTATGGCCATGGAAATGATTGGCTTCTTTGTGAGGCTGTCGTCCTCTCTCTTATGGTTTCAGATTTATAGACTGGGGGCTTCTATCGTCGACACTTCACTTCCTCGTGAAACGGATTCGGATTTACGAAATAGCTTCTTGAATCCACCGACTCCTGCTATAGCTAGACAATGTTCTGGTGCTGAAGAGATCTTGGGTGGTTCTATCTACGATCCAGCTTACTACACCTCTCTATTTGAAGAGAGCCAAACCAATTTAAGTTCACCTAAGGCAGCACAGGTTTTCTATTTGCCATTTTATCACTTTTTCTACATGCCTGAATACTATACTAAGCTGTCAATCTAGAATGAGTTTCTTAATCCTCACTTTAACCTGTTTGGGCGGTAGTGACTGCAATGTAATATACTTAGTCTGGGGTCAACTAGCTTAATGTAAACTATGGTAGATGGCAAAGAACAAGATCGATCCCCTAGCAAAGATACATAAGACAGTACATAGTTATAACAATGACAAGTTTCATCTAACAGCAATGAAGAAGTTACTCAGGCGATGCAAATGTTGTCATGTCCTTTGTAGGTGAATCATTATTCAGCTGGGAACAGTGGATCACCATCTGCTGGAGAAGCCTCTCATTTTAAGTCTCCCATGTCTAGATCCTTGCATTCAATTGATGTTAGTCTCCATTGATTCGACAATTTATTCTTGGTCGTATTAATTGCACTATATCTTGTTGTTGTTGTTGTTGTGTTATAACAAGTAATAAGAAAAATCTGGTTCCAAATTTCATGTAGGAAGAGAAGGGATTGAAGCAACCGGTGAGTCTCTACTCTATTGGTTTTGACAGTTGTTGGTGGTCGTATTGGACAATATCTAAACACTGTTAGTCACGAATAATAAGATAAATCTGGTTATCAATTTAATTTTTGTAGGAAGAGAAGGGTTTGAAGCAAACAGGGATGGCTTCAATATGATTGAAGAACGGTAGTGTAACCAATGTGGGCATCTAAACAAACTGAGTTGTCTGTTGAGGTTTTAGTTATCGGATTTTGAAGCCGATACAAAATGTTATTCACCAGTTTTTTTCCGTAAGCGAGGGAGAATCACGAAGAGTCGCAGTGTCCATACAAAGTAGAGCAAGATTATATAAGAGCTACCAGAAGGTGAGACTTTCTATATGTTGACGACAAGTAAGCACTGTTTTTACTTTTGGTTTCTTTTCTTTGCATTATTTTATTCTCGGTCTGAAGATATGTTATTTTTGGGGATCTTTTATGGTTAGAATAGTAGAGTGAGTGGATGGATCCATCAAATATATGATTCTTTCCGAGTTTCTTTTTTATTACTTGTGTGTAAATGGAGATACGTTCATATTTTTAAAATTTTGGTTTGCAAATGGAGATAGTAAAAGAAGATTCAACAGTGGATATGTTGGTTTGTAGTGTGTTACCGTCGGTACATTGCCCACCTAGTCACCTACAAATACAATAGTATCAAAATCCTGGTCGCTAGCTACATTGTTTGACAAAGCTTGGTGAAATCAGTCGTAAAATAAAATAGAAACCCCCCTTATCCAGAGAGCCCAGTGTAAACTGATATGTTAAATAAGCCCACGAGTTATAAAAAATTGAAAAAAGAAAAAAAATAAATCAAATCGAGTCCACGTGGTTGATGTTTGTAGAAAAGTCTACTGCGAAATTAAAATGAGCAGCAAAAATTAAAATAAAAAAAGACCCACACAGAGAGAGAAACCCAGAAGGATCTGGAAGAAAGAAACAACAACAAGAAGAAAAGAAGAGCGATCCTTTCTTTCCTTTTTAACTTTTTTATTTTATTTTCTAATTTTCTCTCAGACGACAATTCTCATCCTTTCGTATATAAACAAAAAACCCTTTTCTCTCTTCCCCTTTTTTTTTTTTTTTCTTCATCATCTTCATCTTCTTTTTCAAATTTCAAAACTCAAAAAAATTCGTCATCCTCATCGCTACATTTTCAGCTGTCGAACAACAATACTCCTAAAGGTTTGCTATTTTTCTGTAATTTCTCCTAGGAATGAGATGATTCTCGTTTGTTTATTTATCATGGATAGGTTAGGGTTTTTAAAATGGACCGCAAATTCTGTATGATCGATGACTTTTGTGTTCCGCGAACGAACGATTTCGTCTGTTTCTTTTTTTGGGTGTATGTATATTTATTTGTTGCGATTGACGATTGACTCAAAACCCCTTTCATGTTAGATTATCAATTTCTTATTTTTCTAAAGTTTGGGTTTTTTTTTTTTTTCCTGTGTGTTGATGATTGGGTTTTATCAAAACTGACTCTAGGGTTTGGTTTCTTAGCCGACATATGTTCTTATTCCGTGTGAAAAATGGGTTTTTGCTTTTTTGGGATATGAATAGGTAGAAGGAATTGGCCATGGAAGAAGCAGTTGCTACGAGGTATTGGTGTCACATGTGTTCTCAAACCGTGGATCCAGTTATGGAAGCTGAGATCAAATGCCCCTTTTGTCATAATGGGTTTGTTGAAGAGATGGGTGACGACGACGACCACGTTCATGATTCCTCAGATACCGCTGATGCCAGAGCTAACAACTCTCTTTGGGCTCCTATCTTGATGGAACTCATGACTGATCCTGTTCGTCGTAGAAGGAACCAGAGTGTTGAGTCTGTTGAAGACAATCAAAACGAGACTGGAGACAACAACAACAACAACAACAACAACACTGATTTGGATTCGCAGCTTCAAGAGATTCTTAGGAGAAGGAGAAGACACTCCGCTGCTGTTTTGCAGCTGCTTCAGGGGATACGAGCAGGGTTGTCACTCGAATCTGAGACTACTGGTAATGGAGATAATGATAACAATCCAGAACGGGTGATCTTGATCAATCCTTTTAATCAGACGATCACGGTTCAAACCTCTGCCGATAGGGATTCTGTGCCTGCTGGTTCTTTAGGTGACTATTTCATCGGTCCTGGATTCGAGATGTTGCTTCAGCGTCTAGCTGAGAATGATCCCAACAGATATGGAACACCTCCTGCTAAAAAAGAAGCTGTTGAGGCTTTGTCTACTGTGAAAATTGAAGAGACGCTTCAGTGTTCGGTCTGTTTAGATGATTTTGAGATTGGTACTGAGGCGAAGCTGATGCCGTGTAAGCACAAGTTTCATGTTGACTGCTTGCTCCCATGGCTTGAGCTTCACAGTTCATGCCCTGTTTGTAGATTTCAGTTACCTGCAGATGAACCAAAGACCGATTCAGCAACAACAACGAGTGATAACAATGGAGGCAGTAGTGCTTCTGCTACAAGCAGCAGCCATGGAACTGGGAACAGCGATGGAAACCGCCGCCGAGAAGAAGAAGAGGAGGATGAGAGCGAGGACAATAACGATAGCGGATTCTCTATCCCGTGGCCGTTTAGCACCTTGTTCTCCTCGTCCCAAGATAGCAATGCATCAACTGATTCGCGTTAAAGCATGTCCCCCTGAAGCAACATAAGCTTTTTTTTGGTGTGATCATGAAACTTCGGTTCAACCTAAATCTGATCTTTTGTCTGTACATAAGTTTTTCAGATTTGGTTGAAAGCTGCTACATCTTTGGAAAACATAAATCTTTCATTTTGTGTTCTTTTTGGTTGTTTTGAACAAATATTTGTCGGATTCTGTAAGCCCTTGATGTGTTTTTTGTTGTCAACTAAGGCACATCTTGAACTTAGTTTGTTAAATCGGTAAGATAAAGTAATTTAACACTAATCATACAGCTACTAATCATACAGTATGTGACTATGTGAGACCGAGTATGGTTATAAATATGATTTTTCTAAACTTTACTTGAAGAAATGCTTTTTCCTTGCTTGCTTAATCCATGGTGACATTACAACGTAACCTTTTTGTTTACGCGTAAAGATTAGTTAGAATTTCTAAAAGTAAAGGTTCACATGTATAAATAAATTGCGTCCAGAAAACAAAGAGTTCACATGTGTGAAAATAAACAAGATGCGGTGTTAACGCTTAAACTTTATAATACTATGTTAATGCTTCACCAACTCTCCTGTTTCTATATAAGTACATCAAACTTAATAACACAAGTTACACAACCTCTTCTTACATAACATTAGTCTTAACCAAAAAGAAACAAAAAGAAAAAATATGAATCGTCAGGTTTTATCCTTAATCACTTTGATTCTTCTCTTACTTTCTGCGTACAACACAAACTATGGGCCGAACCTTGCCAAGTAAGTTGACCATCTTGATCTTACATTAATCAAGTTCATATAATTATATAGTTTCACTCATAACAAAGTTCATATTGAAGTCTTTAATTATCTCATATGTACTCATGGCTTTTAAAACCATTAATCCATTATAAGGCGAAGGGAATGGAGCATTACAGTTTGGAAATATAAAAGCTGGTGTTAAACGAAGTACATCGCCACGTGGTAAAGGGCCTGGACATTGAATTGATGACAACAAAAATTCAGTGTTGCTAAATTTATAAGAAATAAAACACGCACACCAGTATGATGTATACATTAGATTATCTAATCAATATTAAGAGTTCCCCGAATTATTCTTGTCCGAAACTATACATATATGTATAAGGGACCTCCAAGAAGAAGAATAGGATGACTGGAGATTGGAGAACTAGGGCGATATGTAACAGAAGCGACTTCTTGATATCGTACTTGGCCTTTTTTAATCAGCACCTTCTTCTGGTCGTTCCACGATAGCATTAGCATGTATGTACAACGGATTCGAATTTTAAACATGTTATATCTGAGCTAGCAACATAAGATTGTATATATGTATAAAAGTTTGTGGGATTCTCTTGGTTAAACGTTACATCTTTGGAAAGAAGTTCTTTCAGTGTATTTCTATTGTTTGGATCAATCTTTTGCAGAATTCTGTAAGTAGCTTCATTTTAATTTGTTAAGATTAAATATTAGTAAGTTGATGCCCAAATAACATAAATAGTGTCTTTTGGACAAACTTGTGGTAAGAATTTTTTTTTTTTTTTACAAAATTCATCACCACTATTTTGTTGTTTGCCAACATCTTTTATCATTAAACGGTTTAGAAATCCAAGCTATAGCCTATAGGAACATATATAGTTTAGAATTCATGGCTAATATCTTGCGGATCATCCATCACCAATATTTCAAAATAGAGTTGATTCGTTTGAACTTTATAATGTACCTTTTTCCTTAACTTTACTTACAGAAATAATGATAAACTTTTGTTTACGCGTCGAAAGAATTAGGTAGAATTCATAAAAGCTAGAGTTCACAAGTTACGACTTACGACCAAGATGTGGTATAAAACGAAATTAACTTTAATATATATACTAATATATATTGACGCTTCCACCAAACCTAAGTATTGTAGCATGCATCAACTTATTACATATTTACATATATATATATATATTACCTCAGATTAGCCCAAAACCCATAACCTAAAGAACTAATGAATCGTCAGGTTATATCCCTTGTCACTTTGATTATTCTCTTATTACTCTCAGCGTACAACACAGCTATGAGCCGAACCTTGCCAAGTAAGTGTGACCGTCTTCTTGAATCAAGAATCTTGATCATACAATATAATTATCAAATTCATATAAATATTCACTCATAAATAATTAAACAAAACTCATATTCAGTTCTTCTTTATCTCATCTGTATATTATTTCTCTTTTAAAAATAAAAAATTATGAAGGGGAAGAAAATGGAGCACAACAATTTGAAAATGTAAAAGCTGGTGTCACACGAAGTAAATCGCCACGAACTCGTCAGAGAGGGCCTGGACACTGAAGTGAATGATCTTTTACAAGTTTCGGACCTTCACGATGATGAAACCATGTAATAATTTGACAGTCTAGTCTAGTACTGCATGGTTTGTAATAACTAAAGTCCGTCGTTGTGTTGTAACTTGAGTACTTATTATAGAGAGACCAAACATTCACTTCAGTTATTACATGGAATGTTCGGCCCATAGTTGTGTTGTAAAATCTAAACTTTAATCACCTTATTTGTAAACTCAAACCGACACATAATTTTGTTTTAATTTTAAAAATCTAAACAAGCCAATATTTAACTTTTTTTAATTAAAAGTATACAGAATTTGTTTTGTTTTTTAATTTAATTTTGATTTTTTTAAAAATGAAATATTAGATAGAAGATTATGATTGGTTGAGAGGAAAGAGGGGTGAACCTAAGTATTTTTCATTAAAAAATATGTATACATAGTATATGGATATATTTGGTACTAATCGGATCTCGGGTATTATCCGAACCGAACTGATATGGGAAAGTAGTTGTCACCAAAATCCAACTTTTAAATTTTGAAGGATCCGAAACTAGTCCGAACCTGATTTTTTCGATTAGGTTCCAATACAGTTATTTCGTGGCGGGCATTTTGTCAAGACCTAGTACTATGTGTGACAGAGTCGTTTAAATATGTCTTCATCAAAGAGAAAAAAAACATATGTTGTCTTTTTCTTAACTTTACTTAAAGAAATGCGTTTTCCTTGCTTAATCCATGATGGCTAGCATCACTACGTAATCTTCTGTTTACGCGTAAAGATTAGTTAGAATTTATAAAAGCTAAGGTTCACATGTGTAAAAATGCGTCCAGAGAAATGAAAGAGTTTTTTTTTTTTTTGACAAGAAAAGAAAGAAAAAACAAACAAAGAGTTCACATGTGTGGAAAATAAACAAGATGCGATATGAGTTCACATGTGTGAAAATATAAACAAGATGCGACATAAATGAACTAAAATTTTTATGATACTATGTTAACGCTTCACCAACTCTCTCTTTTTCTATATAAGTAGAGTTGCATCAAACTTAATAACACAAGTTACACAACCTCTTCTTACATAACATTAGTCTTAACTCTTAACCAAAAGAAAAAAAAAAGAAAAAAAAATGAATCGTCAGATTTTATCTTTAATCATTTCGATCATTCTCTTACTCTCTGCGTACAACACAACTATGGGCCGAACCTTGCCAAGTAAGTTGACCATCTTGATCTTATATTAATCAAGTTCATATATTTATATAGTTTCACACTTTCACTCATAACAAAGTTCATATTGAAGTCTTTATCTCATATATGTACTCCTGGCTTTTAAAACCATTATAAGGCGAAGGGAATGGAGCATTACAATTTGGAAATATAAAAGCTGGTGTTACAGGAAGTATATCGCAACGTGGGAAAGGGCATGGACCTTGAGACCTTCATGAAACCAATATTGATAACATTTATGATTTGTATCACAATTCATCAATACATTGCAGCGATTCATGAAACAGCCAATTTTTTTTTTGTTTTTCCTCTCTATTTGTAGTATTACTCATGCGTGTTTTTTCTTTAAAAAACTATTATGGATATGTATACCAACATTTATATCGTACTAGTTTGTATCGGTTATATCGTTATGGCAAAATCCCAATTTAAACCCGAAAACAGGTGTCTGAGTTATTGAAGACAACAAAAACTCAGCGTTGCTAAATTTAAAATAAATAAAACACGCACATCAACAGTATGATGTTAAGATTTCCCCGAACTATCTTGTCCGACATAGAGAGCATCTTTACTCGAGAACAGGTAAGCGTTACTCAGAAAACAAAAAAAAAATATTTTTATTATACATATCAATTATATTAAATAAGAAGTGAAAACGTCCCACATTCAATCTCAGCAAAATTTTACTATTATACCATTAATGAAATTGCCCTTCACGTTGAAATATTTTGCCCCTGGACGTAAAATTACCTATTTTTCGCATTAAAAATAAATCAAAAATCGGATTAGAAATAATCTAATTGCATAAAAAGTTAATTGCACAAATAGAATTTGCTAAATTAATCCCTAAATTTCCTTGAAAACATCCTTTTACAATTATAGTTCTGTTTTATACTATAAATTCTACAGATTTGAGATAATTAATGGGCTTAAATTGTTTATAGATTAATGGGCTTCTGCAGGAAAAAAAAACCCGTAGACAATACACCACCTCACTGAAAACCCTAAAAATATAGGTCATTCACAACTATAAATACAATCGATTGCTTTCACCATAACTCAACAAAGAAAAAAAAAAAACTCTCTTCTCTTGAATTTATAGTTTTATCAATTTCAATAATTCTTTAATCATGTTCTCAAATTTATATTTGTATTCCGATCTTGATGTTTTTTATGATTCATCGAGTGATCCTATTTATTTTCCTGTTCATATAGTAGTTTCTTAGAAAGCAAGATCCAATAATCATAACGCTTTGGTTGTGTTGGTTCACCTTACAAAAATGTATAATATTGTGCTTTTTTGGTTGAGGTTTTACGTTTAATTCTTTAATCATGTTCTCAAAAAAAAACTCTCTTCTATTGAATTTATATTTTTATCAATTTCAATAATTCTATCATCATGTTCTCAAATTAATATTTGTATTCCGATCTTGCTGTTTTTTATGATTATCGATTGATCCTATTTATTTTTCTATTCATATAGTGGTTTCTTGGAAAGCAAGATCCAAAAATCATAAAGCTTTGGTTGTTGTTGGTTCACCTTACAAAAATGTATAATATTGTGCCTTTTTGTTGAGGTTTTACGTTTAATTCTTTAATCATGTTCACAAAAAAATTTATTTGTATTCCGAATTTCTATTTTTATGATTAATCGACTGATTCTTTTTATTTTCATGTTCGTATAGTGGTTTCTTGGAAAGCAAGATAAATAAATCATAAAGCTTTGGTTGTTGTTGGTTCACCTTACAAAAAAGGTATAATATTGTGCTTTTTTTGTTGAGATTTTACGTTTAATTATTTAATCATCTTCCCAACATTTTTTATTTGTATTCCGATTTTCTGTTTTTATGATTAATCGACTCATTCTTTTTATTTTTTTTGTTCGTATAGTGGTTTCTTGGAAAGCAAATCCATAAATCATAAAGCTTTAGTTGTTGTTGGTTCACCTTTCAAAAAAGGTATAATAAATATGCTTTTTGATGAGGTTATAAATTTAATTTTTTTATTATGTTCTCAAAATTATAATAACATTCAAAAAAAAAAATTTCTTCAATCGAATATTTATAATATATTCTTATATTTATCTTCCATCTTTTTAAAAAAATATATTGCATATGGATCTTATTATTCTTTTATTTTCCTGTTAATGTAATAGATAATATCGATAAATAAATTTGTTTCTAATTAATATCAGGTATTATTTTATATAATCGGAATGATTAACGTGTTAAATTATTTCTATTATATATAATTTCTTTTTCATAAGTTGATTACACTTGGATTGCCATATTTGCAGGATAACTTTGATCGTTAATAACCATGTATATTTTTGGGAATATAGAAACGAAATTGTTTAATTTTTATCTTTAGCTTAAATTTCATGTAGATTATTTAAATAATCATGTTATATGAGAATTGATAATAATTCTATGTTTTAATTATTACTTTTCTTTATAAAAAAAAATATTGAACAGGTTAAACCTAAAGAATACTACAATGAGGATGGTCCTGAGGATGATGTTATGATTCCTTCGACGACTAGAACAACTAAATTCTCAGATTGGATTATATTCAATACACAAGCTCTTCAAGCCAAAGAAATCGCTTATGCTGAAATTTCAAGCCCATCTGTTTGGTATCATAAAGACATGATGTGGAAGCCAAGATCAAAGAGAAGACAATTTTTTCACCCTACAATATTCCTATAATATTTGTTTCTTTAATTTAATCTAATTTTTTAATTGTAACATTAAAGGTTATTTAATTTATTAACAATAGAATTATTTATTTTATGACTTTTGTATAATAGAATCTTAAATTTTTAATAAAGCTTGGATTTATGAAAATATTTATTTATAAAGGTTTCTGAAAAAGTTCTAATTTATTCTATAATAGATTAATAAATTATACATAAATGAATGACGAAATAATCGTGTATATAACTTCAAATTTTTGAAATTTGGTAAATTTAAGACGATAAATATATGTAAGAAAGTTCAGTGTGCATGTGCACGTTGTTAGCCGAAAGGTATCCGGAGCTTACTCTTTGTTTTTTATTTCGAAAAAAAGTTTAGTGTGCACGTTGTTAGCCGAAAGGTATCCGGAGCTTTCAACAAGCACCAGACGCCCAATTAAATCTAAAGATCATAACTAATATAGTTTGGTCAGTTACATATACATATTAGACAACTCAAATAACTGTTATATACCTTTATTTGTAAAAATCATACTGGCAAAGGATAAAATTTACGATTCAAATAAAATTTACAAATTTGAAATGATAAAGATGGAAATAACTATTGTTGAAAAATAAAATTATCATATCTCAGAAAATATATATATAAATATGTTATATATAATTACTTTAAATGGATGATTATTTGTATTTATTATAAACTTAAAGTGATAAAGATGGAAATAAATATATTTTGGTTAGTCTTTTATTTAGATTTTATATAATCGATAGATTAGGATGTAAGTAAGTATTGTTTAAATCAGTAAATTAACATATAGAAGAGATATATATGTTATATATTTACACATATCTATTATTATAAATACACAAATTTTATATTATTAAATAATTTTATATATTTAGGAATATATAGCAATCTCTTAGGTTATATATATAGACGTCGGTCAGAGCTTATGATTGATTACAAATCTCAAATATTTTCCAAGGTTCTTAAAAAATTCTTCATTCAATGCGTTTTAAAATCTAAATTTGATTATAATTACTGGTTTCGTTTAGTGCAGGTTATAATATGGTCATGTATTCTCTAACTGATCGTGTTTCACGTTTGAATCCTTCAAAATACGAATGGAAAAATCTTATTGTGATGATTACTTGGTCGGTAGGTTACATTTGCTCCATATTTTAAAATCTCCTGTAATTAACTTCTAATGTACTATGTACTATTTTGATATGAGTTTACGTCATTGGAAAAGTAACCAATGTTGGGTGATTCAATACTTGGGATCATATAAAAGATTCCATGGTTGCGAATAACGGAAATAATTATGAGCTTAGATCACAAACTGATCATATTCGTCAGTTGGTAAAGATGTGTACAAGGAATTTAAAGATGCCTGCTTTGCATTGGGATTATTGGATGACGACAAAGAATATATTTTAGCTATAAAAGAGGAAAGTACATGATGTTTTAAGCCGTTTTTAAGGAAGTTGTTTGTCATACTATTGCTTTCAAAAGGTATTTCAGTGCCTCTCGATCTCTGGGTCGCTACAAAAAATATATTATGCAAAGATATTTTGTATTTGCAAAGGAATCGTACGAACAACCAAAGTACATATATAGTTATTTTATATAAATATATATAAGAAAATTTTATGATATATTGGTGTACACAGACGTTTACGATTATTATTCTGATCATAAATATGTCAACTAAAATCAAAATACTCTATAATGCAGGTCTAATGTTAAGTCAGGATCAGATAACAAACTTATGTTTAGCTGAGATTGAAATGATTATGCGGTCTAATGGAAGCTCTCTGTCAACTATTGTGAATCCTAAACTAGACCAATCTATGATGAATAATAATGAGAATAGGCTTCTCATAGATGAGAGGAACTATAAACGTGCTGACCAAAGAGAGGATCACAACAAGTTGTTACGTATGTCAACCGATGAGCAAAAAAGTGTCTTCCTAGAAATTATTGATGTGAATTGAAACAATAGAGGTATATTTTTTGTTCATGGATTTGGTGGCACTGGAAAAACATTCTTGTGAAGTATTCTTGGCGCTGATATACGATCTAGGGGTGATATTGTTCTTAATGTTGCATCAAATGGTATACCTGCTTTACTTATGAAAGGTGGTAGGACAGCTCATTCTAGATTTGGTATATCCATCAATGTGGACGAATATACAACGTGTTCGATAGATGGTCAATCCTATATTGCCGAGTTGATTAGAGAAGCAAAGCTCATTATATGGGATGAGTCTCCAATGATGAACATATTTTGTTTTGAAACGTTGGATAGGAGTTTGCGAGATATTATGAAGTGTGATCGAGTTTGCAAAGCTCATACAATTGTCATCATATTTTCAGTTTTTTCCCCTTAATAATATTACTTTTTTCATATCAATATCTAAGTGTTAAGTTTTTAAAAATGAAAACGTGAAAACATCTTCAATATGTTAACATAAATTGTATTTTGTACATGCAAGTGTGAAAAACCTTATATTAAAACTGTATTTATTTATATAATATTAGAATTTTTAATAATCAGACTAAATGTGAGAAACTAAAAAGATTAAGACGCAACGTTTAGTCGTGACTCTTTGTATTCTTACAAATCAAAAATCCCCTTTTTGTTTTCGATAAAAGAGAAGATTCAAGTAAAAACCTAATTTGAGAAAATCATGAGGTTCGATTATATTGCTGATCTGCTACCCGGAAGAACTAATTGGTGTATCAATGCCAAGGTCTTACATTCTTGGAGAGTCAGAGAGTTCTTTACAAAACGAGTTCTGCTTCTTGTGGATGTAAAAGTTAGGGTTGTTAGTTGAATGATTTTTACTTAAATTTCAAGTTCTAACAGTTATTGTATATAAGACTTCTTACAAAATTGTTGTTAAACTGTGAAGGTGACAAAATTGAAGCTCTTTATTTACCCGATACACTCGCTAAACTCCCGAAATATATCGACGATGGTGAGTGGTACAATATTAGAAATTTCAAAGTGATCAATCCAACCATGGAGGAGAGGAATACTCATCATCCTTATCAGATTAAATTTACGGATGATACCAATATGACGCTGCTCGAATCATTGAGTCCTAAGAATTACTTTCGGTTCGAGGATTTGGATGACATATATCGTGGAAGAATATATCATCCCATCTCTTTCGGTAAGTATTTCTTTAATTGATTTTATATTATTTTGGTACAATCCGTCAATATAGTTAATTGGTATCTTTGTATTCGAAAAACTAGATTCTTTTTAGGATTTATGAAACTTTGTGTATTGGTCCTTCTCATAGAAAAGTACGACTTAAACTTTACCAAAAATAGATTAGCAACATTTTGGAAACCTAAATTCTGTCTTTTTCCCAAATTAGATGTTTGTGCGTGTATAATGGATGTGGAAGATAGAAGAAAGTCTGCGAGTGTCATTGATATTAATAAAGTTGTTCTCATGTTGTTGAATGGCAAGTAAAAAGATATTTACTCTACCTTAAAGACAGTTACGTTTTAGAGTTGTCTCTGTTAAGATTTTTATTTATTTGATAAACATGTAGGTGTGAGACTGTGAAGTGTCGTCTCAAAGACAACTACGCTTCTCAATTCATGACCGTATGGCAATCAAGCGGGTGCCATCTCATATACAAATCCGAACCTGTGTTATGTGTAATGCGGTTTATGAGGGTGGGAGAATATGAAGGTATGTAACATAAATTAGTTCTGATATAATCATCATAAGGTAACCAATATATTCACTTTAAATTATAAATGTCTGTAGGTGCACCGTGTCTTGAAAACACTTTGGCCTCTTCGAAGATCTTCATAAAACCAGAGTTTGAAGGACTGGAGCATCACCAGACTATGTAAGATGTAATTATGTATATTAAAACAAGTTTTGTATGATGTTAAAGTAAAATTTCTTAAAACATTTTATATATTTACAGGTCTGAATTTGCTGGACGTTATTACATAAACCATGTGATGAAGCAACAAGGTGAAAGCTCAGACACTCAAATGTAAAGAATGGGATGTTGGCCGTTTATTTTTACTCATTTTGAATGTCTATAAAATTTAGTATGTTTGTATTAACCGCTACTTGAAATCCAACTTTGCATTACTCTCATCTTTATTTTGTAATTGAGATAATACATTATAATATTGAACTATTGGAAATTGCTTACGCTTTTAAAAATTTTGAATTTACTTATTGAATTTCAATATCTGTTTACTACAGTTTAGTTGTTTATTTAAAAGACTCAATTAATATTTCACATTGAGAGTATTATTTATCTTTAGTAAGATAAACCTTTATGTATATATGCAAACACAAAAAGTACTTAACAATCCAATAAAACATTTTAAACTTTTTCAAAAGATAAAATACTATGTTTAAATATGTCAATTATTACATGTTAAATCAGAAAAATAACATATCATGAAGTAACAAAACTGTTGTTGTTAAAATCTTATTACCGCGCTTAAAGCGCGGGTACCTCCCTAGTTATTTTTTATTTATTTATTAATATATGTACCACTCAATGATTGACACATGTCCTTTTATACTGAGAAACAGTTTTTCCAGATTGTACCCCAAGGAACTTTACTTCTTAGTTTTTCTTTTCTTTCTTTCTTTTATTATGTTTTTAATAAAAGCAATTGCATGAGTAACCCTCAGTGATCATGCTAAGGTGTGTAACTTTAATAACCTATACATATATAATTAAGAAACCTCCCAGAATTAATAAGAAGAAGAAGAGGATGACCGGAGATTGGGGAACAACGGCTATATAACAGAAGCGGCTTCTTGATATCGTACGTGGCCTTTCTAGCACCTTGTTCTCGTCGTCCCACAATAGCATGTATCAAAGAATTCGAAATTTAATCATGTTACCTGAGCAACATAAGAGGATTATCTTGGTTAAATGTTCCATAAGAGAGCAAGGAGATGGAGGCTATGATAAATGCATGGAGGTCTGGTTTGCCACACACTAAGGAAGCTCTTTCTTTGAATTTTATGACCAAATGATTTGACAAAGTTATAAGCTAAAAGAAGCACTTGATGTAAAAACGATTTTTTTCGAATAAAATTTACATTTTATTCAGAAAATAAAAATAAATGTTACATCTTTTGGAAAGAATTTATTTCAGTTTGTGTGTTGCTATTGTTTGGATCAATCTTTTGCAGAATTCTGTAAGTAGCTTCAATTTAATTTGTTAAGTTTAAGTATTGGTAAGTTAATGGCAAAATAACATAAATAGTTTACAAAATTCATCACCACTATCTTTTATCATTAAACGGTTTAGAAATCCAAGCTGTAAGAACAAAGTTTAGAATTCATAGCTAATATCTTGCGGATCATCCATCACCAAAATTTCAAAATAGAGTTGATTCGTTTGAACTTTATAATGTACATTTTCCTTAACTTTACAGAAATAATGATTCCTTGTCTTAATCAATGATAAACTTTTGTTTACGCGTCGAGAGAATTAGTTAGAATTCTTAAAAGCTAGAGTTCACAAGTGTAATAATAACCGAAGTTACGACTTACGATTAAGATGCGGTATAAAACGAACTTAACTTTAATACTATATACTAATATATATTGACGCTTCCACCAAATCTCTCTGTATATATATAAGGATTGTACTTGTAGCATGCATCAACTTATTACATATTACCTCAGATTAGCCCAAAACCCATAACATAAAGAAGTAATGAATCGTCAGGTTATTATATCCCTAGTCACTTTGATTATTCTCTTACTCTCAGCGTACAACACAGCTATTAGCCGATCCTTGCCAAGTAAGTGTGACCGTCTTCTTGAATCAAGAATCTTGATCATACAATAATTGTCAAATTCATATAAAAAAAATTCACTCATAAACAATTAAACAAAACTCATATTCAGTTCTTCTTTATCTCATCTGTATATTATTTCTCTTTAAAAAAAAATTATGAAGGGGAAGAAAATGGAGCACAACAATTTGAAAATGTAAAAGCTGGTGTCACACGAAGTAAAGACCAGAAAAAACGAAACTTGCACGACCACAACACATTGTGTAATATCGAATACGTGGCAGACAAAGAGTGGACCTTCCCATAAAAAATTCCAGCAAAGACCGTAACATTAAGATCTAACAAGCAGATTTCCCCGAATAACCCTCACCAGACAAGAGAGACCAAGGGTAGTTAAGGAAACTATATAATTGGTAATAATGTTGACCATAAGGTCCTTGAGATCCCAAAACCCGATATTGTGAGCCTTCTCTCTCTCCCCTCAGATCACAAATCTCATCCCTTCCCCCAGAGAGCGATATTGAAAATCAAAAGCTCTCTCCTTTATATAAACTCCAAATTTACAAATCTCTTTCCCTCTCTAAAATTTTATTTCATCTTCGTATATAAAGCCTTCTCCTTTTTTGTTCTTTTGAATCTTTCACCTTCCTTTAGCCATTTTTTTTTTGGGGAATTTCTTCCAATCTTTATTAGGGTTACGAAACCCTAAACTTTTTTTGAAATTCCGGATTATTTAACTAGCGAAAGGTTTGATTTTGCTTCTTACCCTTTGTTCCTAATTGGTTCGGTTCCTCGGATTTGATTTGAATTTTGAGTTCGCTTTGTTTCGAATTTGAGATCTCATGTTCTCAAGTTGTGTTTCGTAGCTTTTTCCTTGTTTGATTGTGTAACAACGTTTCTAGGGTTCTATAATCAAAACCCTGATTTTGTCTATGCTTAAAACTTAAAAAAATAGAATCTTTATCGTGGATGCTTGTTGGGTTTTAGATCGACATGTTCTTTGTTTAAGATGTGATTTAGCTGATGTGTGCTTTTATCTTATGATAGAGAATGGCTGATCAAGGAATGGAAGGGAGCCAACCAGTTGACCTTACTAAGCATCCTTCTGGGATTGTTCCAACTCTTCAGTGAGTTCTCTCTCTTTTTGTGTCTCTTGTCTATGTTTCTCAGTGAATTGACAAGATTTTATCTTTTGTTTGTTTTAGAAATATTGTCTCAACAGTGAACTTAGACTGCAAGCTTGATCTTAAAGCCATTGCTTTGCAGGCGAGGAATGCTGAATACAATCCCAAGGTTTGCTTCTTTTTTTCTGTGATATGCAATAACATTTTAGTAAATCTGAATTGAAGGTCTGCATTTGTAAATGATATGCAATAACATTTACACTTATCCGATAGTTATCTATTGATTGTGAAATCTGATTGGCTGTTGCAAGTTATACTAGTGTGGTTTTATATCCTCAGATTTGGTTTAATCTTTAAGTGTTTCATGTTCCAGCGTTTTGCTGCTGTAATTATGAGGATAAGAGAGCCAAAGACGACAGCGTTGATCTTTGCATCTGGGAAAATGGTATGCTTTACAGGCTTACAGCTTGTTTCGTCACTTTTTTCTCACATGCCTTGATCTACCATGTCCTTTTTTTCTAACGGGCATCTATGTTTTCCAATTTTAGGTGTGTACCGGAGCTAAAAGTGAACATCTTTCAAAGCTGGCTGCAAGAAAGGTAAGTAACTAGCTTCTCTCAGTGCGGTCTGATGTTCTTCTAGTAGCACTTTAGTTAGAAACTTGATATTATTCTTGTAGGTATTTCTTCTCTGTTATACTAAAGAAGTTTCTTTTTGTTGTTCAGTATGCTCGGATTGTTCAGAAGCTTGGCTTTCCTGCAAAGTTCAAGGTACTTATATGTTTATCTCTGTCCCTGATCCAACATTCACTGTATTATACTTTTCTATCTCCATCAGCAATTCGTTTGCTTTCGTATTGGAAGGACAAACTATGTATACAGTCTAGTAATAACATTAGCTGATTTCATTTTGCAGGATTTCAAGATACAGAACATTGTAGGCTCATGTGATGTCAAATTCCCGATTAGGCTTGAAGGTCTTGCATACTCTCATAGTGCTTTCTCAAGTGTAAGTGATCTCAAGCATTGTGATCATATATACTTGTAAGATGGAGTTAAATCGGTCTGATGATTTGTACCTCTCTCATCATTGATGCCAGTATGAGCCTGAGCTATTTCCAGGATTGATATATAGGATGAAACAACCAAAGATTGTTCTGCTTATTTTTGTGTCAGGAAAGATTGTTATAACTGGAGCCAAGGTAATAATTTTGCTTTCTCTCTCAAATGATTACAATTTTTTCCATGAAAATGTTTATGTCTTCTGATGAAATCCGGAGTTTACTCTATCAGATGAGAGAAGAGACTTACACTGCATTTGAGAATATCTATCCAGTTCTGACAGAGTTCCGGAAAGTCCAGCAATAATAGTATGTAAGTGTCCCAACTTTTGCTATCTCCATTTGCATATTTTCATACCACTTAATCAATCAATGGTTTAATTATGGTCTTTCGATTCAAGCAGAGCCTACAGAAGCAAAAAAAACCATGCTCACGTTTGGATTGAACTAGGGATCTCGGGTGGTGGTAAGCGATTGGTGAGGTTATTATCTTTGGAAAAGAACATGGTTTGATTCAACCAGAAATTGTAAATACAGAATGGAGATGCCAAGAAATCTCTTTTCTTTTTTGTTCTTAAAGTGTCGTCCACGTATCTTGTTTCCTGTTCTGTATGTTTCAGTGAGCTATACCCAACATTAAAGAGTTACCTAGTTCTTTACTAACAGTTTGTAATAAGACACCAAGTCTGTGTTCCTTTAATATACTCTTTCAAGCAATTTGCAGCTCTAGTTTGTCAAATGATTGGATCATCAGCTTCATCTTTCAATAGATAATAATCTTTAATGCATATTAGCAGACTTAAAATATAGTCCTGTTAGAACATGTCTTATTTAGTCTTGTAAGAAAACTTGGAATCTCAAAGAAACAGAAACAGATAACAAATAAACAAGAGTAAATCTGGACAACAAATTAATGAACTTATCAATTGAAATTAATAAGACTTATTTAAAGTAGAAAGGGTTTTACATTTGTAGAATTGGTTACATTGATGAATGGGATAACAACGAAACAGATAGAACAGCTAGTAATTTACAGTTGTTTTGATTGCGTCCAATATTTGCGTCAAACAAGAGCATATTGAAAAATGGAATGAACCTTCAAATCAAACCGAATACTCAGAACCTCTGAGCTTTTTACTTTATTAGAAATCTGATCAAGAAGTTTACAACTCCCTTGATTGGGTTTACACAATAACTAAAACTTTTAGTTTGCCACCTGAGATTTCTACTACTCAACTAGAACAGATCAATAGAACAGACTCTCTCTTATCTTTCTAGTTCACCGTATACAGAGTAACCTACTCTATCTCACAAGAAAAAACTTCTCTCAATCTTTTTCACTTCAATACGGCTAACCCTAGCTGATCCTTCGCGTCTCCCTTTTATAGTCATTAGTCATCATGGATCTTCTAGGTTAGTCAACACAATCTTGGATCCCTCCAAATCACCAAGAGAATATATTCCTCTCAACCAGAATGTACTCCGTGATCTCCTCCTCGTCGTCACTTCAGTTGGCGCCAAATCCACGTCATCACTTGTTGTTTGCTGAATACTCCTTTTGCTTAGAACAACTTTCACATTGTTCCAGCAAGCTTGTCGAACCATGATGATCACAAATGCTGCACTCACACACATGATATGTTAGAAACTGCTCTTTGGGTCGGAGCAACGTGATAAGAGAAAAGGAACTTGCCTTGTTCTTGGTGGGCATGTAGAATGGCTCAAACACAAGTGGAAACGGAGTATCCAGACCACAAACTCTGCTTACTGGAGCTTCTAACTGTAGGACGAAACGCAGTTAAACAAACCAATTAAGAGTAAATTAACTTTATGTACCTTTTCCTTAACTTTACTTACAGAAATAATTCTTCCAATTGTCTAATCAATGATAATCCTTTGTTTACGCGTCAAGAAGTAGTTAGAATTCATAAAAGCTAGAGTTCACAAGTGTAATAATAACCAAATTTACAACTTACGACCAAGATGCGGTATAAGAACTTAACTTTAATATAATGGATATATTGACTGACGCTTCCACCAAACCTCCTTCACTCCTTGTGTATATAGAAGTATTGTAGCATGCATCAACGTGTTACATATTACCTCAGAAGATTAGTCTAAACCCAAAACAAAAAGAAGCAATGAATCGTCAGGTTATACCCCTAGTCACTTTGATTATTCTCCTCTCAGCGTACAACACAACAGCTATGAGCCGAACCTTGCCGAGTAAGTGTGACCGTCTTCTTGATCATACAAATAATTATCAAATTCATATAAAAATATCACTCATAAACAAAAATCATCCAGTTCTTGTTTATTTATCTGTATNTTTTTTTTTTTTTTTTTTTTTTTAATTATGAATGGGAAGGAAATGGAGCACAACAATTTGAAAATGTAAAAACTGGTGTCACACGAAGTGAATCGCCGCCACGAACTCGTCAGAGAGGGCCTGGACACTGAAGTGAATGATCTCTTGCAAGTTTTTAAAATTTTGGAACTTCATGATGATGCATCCAATAATTTTTGACTGTCTAGTCTGGTCTAGTACTGGTTTTGTAATAGCTAAAGTCTGTGGTTGTAGTGTCGTAACTTAAGTACTTACTTATAAAAACCAAAAAAAAAAAAAAACATGCACGAGCACAACACATCGTGTACAGTAGATAAATTAATAAATTAATAATCTTTATAAATTAATAAATTTTTCTAGTCTTAAGTTAGGACTAGTGTAACGTTAGACACTATTCGATAACATAATAAAATAATATTTTTTGAAATTCTTTTGTAAATACATGGTTTCATCAATAATATAAATTAATAATTATTTAAAATTATCTAAATATATGTATATATCTTAACATTAATTTTATTGGAGTTTATTTTTAATATTTTTACTATATACAAATCTTTGAGTGCTGTCTTCAAAACATAATAATTATTATTTTCATTGTAATTGATTTTATAAAAATATTAGTTATAAAGATTAAATTTTATTTTTAATATTTTTTAATCAAATTAAGAAAGTATTAATTTATCGATAAATTAAAACCTAAAACTTTAATATCAAATACGTGGCAGACAAAGAGTGGACCTTCTCATAAAATTTTAGCAAAGACCGTAACATTAAGATCTAACAAGCTGATTTCCCCGAATTACCCTCACCCGACAAAAGAGACAAAGGGTAGTTAAGGAAACTATATAAAGGTAATAATGTTGACCATAAGCTTCTCTCTCCCCTCAGATCACAAGTCTCATCTAGCCCTGGGCAAAAAAACCGGAACCGAAAAACCGAACCGAAACCGAACCGAAAAATTGGATCCGAATCCGAACCCGGAATCTAGGATTTACCCTATTGGGTCTTAAACTCCTCTACCCGAAAACCCGAACCCGAATCCGAACCGAACCCGAATCCGAAAATACCCGAAATAAAAATAGATATTAATAATTTAGGACCCGAATACCCGATTTTTAACTAGAATACCCGAAATTATACCCGAAATTTCAAAATTTTACCCGAAATTCCGGGTATTTACCCGAAAATTCGGGTATTTATCCAAAAACCCGAGAATTTACCTGAAAATTTTCGGGTATTCGGGTAAAATTCCGGGTTTTTATGTATCCGAAAATAATCGGGTTTTTTACGGTTCTGGAAATCCATACCCGATCCGACCCGAACCCGAAAAGACCCGAACTGAAACCGAACCGAATTTTTACATTTACCCGAATGGGTCCTAAACTCCTCTACCCGAAAACCCGAACCGAACGGTTCCTACCTGAACCCGATCCGAGTACCCGAATGCCCAGGGCTAGTCTCATCCCTTCCCCCAGAGAGCGATATTGAAAATCAAAAGCTCTCTCCTTTATAAACTCCCAATTACAAATCTCTTTCCCTCTCTAAATTTTTATTTCATCTTTGTATAAAAAGCCTTCGCCTTTTGAATCTTTCACCTTCCTTTCGCCATTTTTTTGTGGAATTTCATCCAATCTTTATTAGGGTTACGAAACCCTAGACCCTTTTTTTGAAATTCCGGATTATTTAACTAGCGAAAGGTTTGATTTTGCTTCTTACCCTTTGTTCCTAATTGGTTTCTATTCCTCTGATTTGATTTGAATTTTGAGTTTCTTCGTACCCTTTTGATTTTAGTTCGCTTTGTTTCGAATTTGAGATGTCATGTGTCTCAAGTTGTGTGTTTCGTAGCTTCTTCCTTGTTTGATTGTGAAACAATGTTTCTAGGGTTTTATAATCAAAACCCTGATTTTGTCTATGCTTAATACTTGAAAAAAACAGAATCTTTATCGTGGATGCTTGTTGGGTTTTAGATCGACATGTTCTTGTTTAAGATGTGATTTAGCTGATGTGTGCTTTTATCTTATGATAGAGAATGGCTGATCAAGGAATGGAAGGGAGCCAACCAGTTGACCTTACTAAGCATCCTTCTGGGATTGTTCCAACTCTTCAGTGAGTTCTCTCTCTTTTTGTGTCTCTTGTCTATATTTCTCCGTTTTAGGTTTTGTGTGAATGACAAGATTTTATCCTTTGTTTGTTTCAGAAATATTGTCTCAACAGTGAACTTAGACTGCAAGCTTGATCTTAAAGCCGTTGCTTTGCAGGCGAGGAATGCTGAATACAATCCCAAGGTTTGCTTTTTTTATATTTTTTTCTGATACTTTGTTTTAGTAATATCTGAATTGAAGGTCTGCATTTGTAAATTATATGCAATAACTTTCACACTTATCCAATAGTTATCTATTGATTGTGAAATCTAATTGGCTATTTCAAGTTTGGTTTATATCCTCAGATTTGGTTTATATCTTTACTTGTTTCATGTTCCAGCGTTTTGCTGCTGTAATAATGAGGATTAGAGAGCCAAAGACTACAGCGTTGATCTTTGCATCTGGGAAAATGGTATGCTGACTATATAGGCTTACAGCGTTGATCTACCATGTCCTTTTTTTTTTTTTCTAACGGGCTTCTATGTTCAATTTTAGGTGTGTACCGGAGCTAAAAGTGAACATCTTTCAAAGCTGGCTGCAAGAAAGGTAGAAACTTGATATTAATTTTAGTAGGTTTCTCTTCTATGTTATACTAAAGAATTCCTTTTTGTTGTTCAGTATGCTCGGATTGTTCAGAAGCTTGGCTTTCCTGCAAAGTTCAAGGTACTCATATGTCTATCTCTGTCCAACATACTCTGTATTATACTTTTCTATCTCCATCAGCAATTCGTTTGCTTTCTTATTGGAAGGATGTATACAGTCTAGTAATAACATTAGGTGATTTCATTTTGCAGGATTTCAAGATACAGAACATTGTAGGCTCATGTGATGTCAAATTCCCGATTAGGCTTGAAGGTCTTGGTTACGCTCATGGTGCTTTCTCAAGTGTAAGTGATCTCAAGCATTGTGATCATATATACTTGTAAGATGGAGTTAAATCGGTCTGATGATTCGTACCTCTCTCATCATTGATGCCAGTATGAGCCTGAGATATTTCCAGGATTGATATATAGGATGAGACAACCAAAGATTGTTCTGCTTATTTTTGTGTCAGGAAAGATTGTTATAACTGGAGCCAAGGTATTATGCTTTCTCTTTCAGATGATTACAAGTTTTTCCATGAAAATGTTTATGTCTTCTGATGAAATCCGGAGTTTACATTATCAGATGAGAGAAGAGACTTACACTGCATTTGAGAATATCTACCCAGTTCTGACAGAGTTCAGGAAAGTCCAGCAATAATAGTATGTAAGTGTCCCAACTTTCTCTATCTCCATTTACATATTTTCATACCACTTAATCAATCAATGGTTTAATTATGGTCTTTCGATTCAAGCAGAGCCTACAAAAGCAAAAAAAAACCATGCTCACATTTGGATTGAACTAGGGATCTCAGGTGGTGGCAAGCGATTTGGTGAGGTTATTATCTTTGGACAAGAAGAACATGGTTTGATTCAACCAGAAATTGTAAATACAGAATGGAGATGCCAAGAAATCTCTTTCTTTTTTGTTCTTTTTTGTTCTTAAAGTCCGTTCTTATTTAAAGTAGAAAAGGTTTTACATTTTGTAGAATTGGTTACATTGACGAATGGGATAACAAAGAAACAGATAGAACGGCTAGTAATTCACAGTTGTTTTGATTGCGTCCAATATCTGCATCAAACAAGAACACATGATTTGTTAGAAACTGCTCTTTGGGTCGGAGCAACGTGATAAGAGAAAAGGAACTAGCCTTGTTCTTGGTGGGCATGTAGAATGGCTCAAACACAAGTGGAAACGGAGTATCCAGACCACAAACTCTGCTTACTGGAGCTTCTAACTGCAGGACGATATGACAGTTAAAAAACAAGTAATTATGTAAGTGAGTCAAGATTTATTTTTTACTTACCTTCAAGAAACAACGTTCAAGGATTGTTGCAGAGATCTCTGCTCCAAAACCTCCTGTTATTGGAGCCTCATGGCTTATCTGCAATCCAAGCAAAAAGAAAACAGTCTATAAGATCGACAAGACAAAACAAAACAAAACCCGCCATTATCATTTAAGTTAGAGAGCTTACAAGAAGTCTGCCAGTCTTTTTAACCGAGGCCTCAACAGTTTCTTTGTCCCAAGGGAGTAGAGTCTTGAGATCTATCAGTTCACATGATATTCCTTCCTGCATAAACTCACGACCGGCATCAATAACTGCTTACCAATCACCATTGAGTTGAAAAATAAGCTACAAAACCTTTTCCGCCTCTAGACAAGCTTGTTCCATAATGGTAAGCTGAGCTCCCCATCCAACAAGTGTTATGTCATTCCCTTCTCTTATAACCTGACCATAAACTCCTCTTAGTTAGTCTCGACGATGAGATCATCATCTTCAAAAAGAGACAGTGAGAATGAGCTTATTATACCTCAGCTTCTGATAGAGGTATCGTATAGTCATGCTCAGGGACTTCTTCTACTGCTTGACGATACAGCCACTGTAGGAAGATCATAGTTTCAAGACTTTAAAGAGGTGCTAAAAGGCTGATTTGGTTGGTCTAAGTAAGGGAAGTAAGTACCTTTGGCTCGAAGAAGACAACGGGATTTGGATCACGGATGCATGACAACAACAGTCCCTTTGCTTCCCGTGGACTCCGAGGGATAACAACCTTAATACCAGGGACATGGCAAAAGAAAGCTTCAGGGGATTGTGAATGGTAATGTCCACCATGACCAACTGCTCCATACGGTGCTCTTATTGTAAGTCCTACCAAGATCCATACAAATCCCTAATGAGTAAAAGAGATTATTGATGCGAAGTCAAGAAAGAAATGTAAAGATGAAAGATTTACCTCCACAGTTGAATTGGTTACCACTTCGGTATCTGAACTTTGCGGCTTCATTAACAATCTACGAATCACAAAATCCTTGAGAATCCAGCGGCAAAAATCATATGCTTGTGTAAAGAGAGAACATTTACCTGATCAAACGCAGGATATATATAATCCGCAAATTGGATTTCAACAATAGCTCGATTGCCCTGTCAAAACCGAACACCATTAGATGTTACAATCCTTTCAAAACATAAACAGAAGCCAAATCAAACGCAAACAAGAACTCACCATTGCTGCAAGACCAATGCCAAATCCAACAATCCCCTGAATCCATTCACAGCTTATATGAATGGCTCATCAAGAAACATACAATAACACTAATCTTAAGAAGTGATACCTGCTCGCAAAGAGGAGTATTGAAGACGCGGTTTTTACCGAATCGTTCAGCTAAACCTGTAGTGCAGCGAAAGACTCCACCAAAGCCAACATCTTCCCCAAAGACATAAGAGCTTCCACAACAACTTAATAAGTCAGACTCTTAAAAACCTAGGAACCTACCTAGAGAGATCAAATGATTTCAAGTAAAACAAAACAAACTTTGCTACTGCGGGCGAACTCACCGAGGATCGGAGTCCAAAGCGATGTGAAGCGCTTGGTTAATAGCAGCGTATAGATTCAACGATTTCCCAGTTTCCGTCGATACAGTCCTCCTAGCTCCGTGACCTGAGCTCAGAAAACCCAATTTCCGGCATGATCTTCCTAAAAGAGCGGCCATTTACGCAAACCCACGAACAATCAATAACTCTCTCTCTAGAAAATAGTATAGGATTGCGACAAGAGGAGGAGGTAACTCTCTATTTTGGGCTATACAGTCACCTGCCCAGTTGGTAAGATGTTTAGGTGGCACAAGTTTGCAAACTTTGGGATAATCACGGATTTACGACAAATAGATGATACTCCTGCCACGTCGGATCCGACACGTTTATCACAATCTTTAATCTTGCAAGTTGCAACTTTATTTAATGTTGTGAGCCTAATTCTAAGGTTTATAATAGGCCTCGACAAAATACCCGGATCCGAATATCCGATCCGAACCCGATCCAAAAAATCCGATCCGAATCCGTATTCGAAATTGTAAAATATCCAAACGGGTTCTAAATCTCTAAATCCGATAATCCGAATCCGAACCCGATCCGAACCGAAATCCGAACGGGTATCCGAATATACCAATATTATCTTATTATATAAAGTTGGGTTTCGAAAGTTAGCCATTAACAAAATTTTGACATGTGTCAAGTTATCAATCTCAGATTTTGACATTTGTAAAAATTAATATTTAATAGGAGGAATTTAATTACAACAAAAATAAAATATTTAAAAAATATTAATAATATAAAAAGATAATTATCAAAAATTACAGAATTTATTTAAAAAAATACAAAGTTTTTTTAAATAATTATAAGGAGATTATATATATATATTTATATATTTCATAAAATTCGAAATTACAATATTATTTACTTATTTTTAATTTAAAGTTATTAATTATACAGAAAATATAGAAAAAAGGATTAAGGAAAATATACAGTTAATTATTAATTCTAAATTTTTGTAAATACTCACTTCTATATAAACATAGATCATCTCATATTTAAATAATTTATTCAAAAACACTGATCATGTCATATTTAAATAATTTATTCAAAAACATTGTTTTCAACTTTGTTTAATTGGAAAGTTTATAATATTATTTACGTACTTTTAATTTAAAGTTATTAATTCTACAAAAAATAGAAAATGGGTTAAAGAAAATATACAGTTAATTATTAATTCTAAATTTTTGTAAATACTCACTTCTATATAAACATAGATCGTCTCATATTTAAATAATTTATTCAAAAATACTGTTTTCAACTTTGTTTAATTGGATTTTTTTTTATGGGAAGGTAAATTTTTCTTATTTTCTAAAATCAAAATTTTCTCCTACTTTCTCCTTTTTCCACTTGGAAATAGCCGAATAGGTAAGATTAATATGTTGACCCATAAAGAAAGATTAATATATGCGTCTTCTTTTTCTAATACTGTATTTTAAAATTTATTGTAGTATTTTTAGATTTTTTATTTAATTTATATTTTCATCTTCGAATTATTTGAGATTCATATATTATTGTACTAATAATTTTCTATTGTTTCTTTAATTATGTCAAATTAATTTTCTTCTAAATTCTAACCTTGATTGGCTGGTCATAAACCTTTTTTTCCATAACATAGATTTTGTGACGTTAGAAAAAGATTTTTACTTTCATTGGTTGTCGGAGCAAACTATTTTGAGATAGAAAAAAGACGTGAACATGTTCTCTCCACACCGGAGGAGGGCAGACCCGAGGTTCTCTCTATGGTAGAGAAGGTTGGACACAAAGTTATCTCTCCAAGGCAGAAAGGTGGAGGAGGTTGGATGCAGTGTTATCTCTCCAAGGAAGGAAGGCGGAGCCAAGGTTCTCTCCATGGTGGATGAGGTTGGACGCAAGGTTCTCTCAATAAGGGATGAGAACGGAGTCGGAATTTTCTCCATGGTGGTCATACATTATTGTGAGGATTAATCATTGATTAGTATATTATGTAATATATTTTTAATTTCAAAATATTTTTTGAGCCAAAAATTTTAGTAATTAAAAAGCTATGCAGAAGTGAAAGTAAAAGAGTTAGCTTAATGTATTCATATAGACATTTTCTAGGTGGGTGATAAAAGAATATATTTGTAACATAGAGTATATTTAGGTATAAAAAATACACTTTTAATGGTAACATACATAAAAGATTTGAAAACGGATATAAATCATTGTATTTTAACAAAAATAAAATTTATAAATAACGTACAACAAATTTTAAAATAATTTATAAACCTTTAAACCCGCACATCGAGCGGGTCCTCATCTAGTTAATATATAGTAGTAATATATTAGTAATATTTATAATTTTAATAATATAAGTGTTCAAAATATTCAGATTTTTAGATATCTTTGACAATTTGAAGTGTTTAAACTGTTTATTAGTAAATTTGGGTATAAAATACTCTAAATTTTTAGATATATTGCGTATTATTGAATAATTTAGACTAAATTAGATATTAAAAATTTGAGTTTTGTGAACTTCGGATAATCCGAATCCGAACCCGAAATACCCGAACCAAACCCGATCCGAACCCGAAGTCTAGAAATACCCGAATGGATCCTATACCTCTAAACCCGAAAACCTGAAAACCCGAAAACCCGAAATACCTGAACCGAATCCGAACGGGTACCCGAATGCCCAGGCCTAGTTTATAAACAAGAATTAACAAAGATTGGTGTCCCTTTGATCATCTCAATTTGATCATTTTTTTGTTTAATGATAAAACAGTCAAGAGAAGAGAGAAAGGGTTTAATTTTGGAGAAGAGGCAAAAGTGGTTTTGTTCGTTCACGTTGTTACTGATTCCATTGTTGTTGTTCTATCTGTTTTTAAAAAATGGAGCATAAAGCCCAAATAGGCCCAATTGAAATCGGATCAGGATCGGGAGCGTTGAATCCAACGGTCGAGATTAACTCAAAGATCTTCAAAGAGGTAACGTTAAAAGCAGCCTTCCAAGCGAGAGAGTAAGGAGATAAACCTACTTCCTTCCTTCTGCTTCCAGCTCCAGTTTTTTCTTATCCGGAAACAAAAACTCTTCCGGTTGAAAAAAACACCTCCTCTCTGCTACTTCTGTTAGTTTCTTAATCCTTATCTCTTTTAATGGCACAGTTCATCCTCTGCATTTTCAGTGGCTCAGTTTACTCTGTCTTGTTTAAAACTCTTTCTCCGATGTTTTTATTTTGGGTATTTTCTTATAAATATGTATGTGTGAATGTTTCTTTAGATTGTCAATTGTGTTCTTACTGAGCTCTGCTTTGAAAGGTGTCGCCTTTCTTCTGTTTTGTTGTGAGAGAATTCACTAGTTTAGCTTTACTTGGTTGTTGTGTCCTTTGGTTATGGTGGTTTTGTGGACAGTATATATCGATGAAAAGAAGAGTCTTTTTTGCTATTCTTTATTATATATCTTTGAAATTGTTGGTCTAACTGTTGAATTTTGTCTGTGTTTTGAAGTGAAAATATGGCATCAACATTCACTGCCACGTCTTCCATTGGTTCAATGGTTGCTCCAAATGGTCACAAATCTGATAAGAAACTTATCAGCAAGTTGTCTTCAAGCTCATTTGGAAGGAGGCAAAGTGTGTGTCCTAGACCCAGGAGATCCAGTTCTGCTATTGTATGTGCAGCCAAGGAATTGCATTTCAACAAAGATGGGACTACCATAAGGAGACTTCAAGTTAGTATCTGTTTTTTTTTTTTTCTGTTAATGGGAAAGTTCTATTCTATACTTTAACGCTGGCACTAAAGGTTTACATTTTCTTTGGTTTCTACTTTTGTGTTGTGTTAGGCTGGTGTCAACAAGCTTGCAGACCTTGTCGGTGTTACCCTTGGACCTAAAGGACGAAATGTTGTTCTTGAGAGCAAGTATGGATCACCAAGAATTGTTAATGATGGTGTGACTGTTGCAAGAGAGGTATTAAATTGGTACCCTTCTTATAATGATGTTTTATTTTCTATGAGATGTTTCTTATAATTGCTATCTTTCTCCTGTAGGTTGAGCTGGAAGACCCGGTTGAGAACATTGGTGCTAAGCTTGTGAGGCAAGCGGCTGCCAAAACCAATGACTTAGCTGGTGATGGTACAACAACATCTGTTGTTCTTGCACAAGGTTTTATTGCTGAGGGTGTCAAGGTCTGTGTAACTTTTTTTCTTTCAGCTTTCTTTTTGTGAAACTTCAAAAAATTTGTTTTACTAATTTTAAGATTATTTCATTCAGGTGGTAGCTGCGGGTGCAAACCCTGTTTTGATCACCAGAGGTATTGAGAAGACAGCAAAGGCTTTGGTTGCCGAGCTCCAGAAAATGTCTAAGGAGGTTACAAATTTATTGAACTCTCTTTTTCTGATTTTGTGAAGAGTCTTTATGAAAAGGTTCTGAAAGTAAGTCATGTCGATGTAGGTTGAAGACAGTGAACTTGCAGATGTTGCAGCTGTTAGTGCAGGTAACAACGAAGAAATTGGAAATATGATTGCTGAAGCAATGAGCAAAGTGGGCAGGAAAGGTGTGGTGACCCTTGAGGAGGGTAAAAGTGCCGAGAACAACCTCTACGTCGTAGAAGGAATGCAATTTGATCGTGGTTACATCTCCCCTTACTTTGTGACAGACAGCGAGAAAATGTCTGTCGAGTTCGACAATTGCAAGGTAAACGTTTCTTGAATCTGAGTAGACAATTTAGCCACTAAAGATAGAGTAATAACAAGGATCTAATGTACTGTATGATTGCAGTTACTTCTCGTTGACAAAAAAATTACCAACGCAAGGGATCTTGTTGGTGTTTTGGAGGACGCAATTAGAGGCGGATACCCAATATTGATAATTGCAGAAGACATTGAGCAAGAAGCTTTAGCGACTCTCGTTGTGAACAAGCTTAGAGGTACATTGAAGATTGCAGCTCTCAGAGCTCCAGGATTTGGAGAGCGCAAGAGCCAATACCTTGACGATATTGCCATTCTAACTGGAGGTAAGTTCTGTGTGCATTGCATTGATGAGCCCCTATGTTTAGGCAAATCTTTGTAGATTTAATTTTGTCCTAATTTTCTATCTTTGCTTGCAGCAACTGTGATCCGAGAGGAAGTTGGTCTTTCACTTGACAAAGCTGGAAAAGAAGTTCTTGGTAATGCCTCAAAGGTCGTCCTCACAAAGGAGACATCTACCATAGTGGGTGATGGAAGCACACAGGATGCAGTGCTAAAGCGTGTTACGCAGATTAAAAATCTTATTGAGGTATAGTAAAAGAGTAGAGCTAATATGAGATCTCTATTACATTTTTTGAAGAGTGTAGTTACAGTAAAGTGGTAATTACTTTGTGCAGCAAGCGGAGCAAGATTATGAGAAGGAAAAGCTGAATGAGAGAATTGCAAAGCTCTCTGGTGGAGTTGCTGTGATTCAGGTAAATTACAAACCCACTGGTTTCCTGTCTGATTAAGATGTGTTCCAGAGATAATTAAGTTAAGCTCGTTATGTATTTGGTTAAAGGTTGGAGCACAAACTGAGACAGAACTCAAAGAGAAGAAGTTGAGAGTTGAAGATGCTCTTAATGCAACAAAGGTGATTTTGTTTTCCTGAGGCTTTAGAAGTGTGTTATTTGCATACTCGTGAACTACAACTAATCAGGATTTCNGAAGTTGGTCTTTCACTTGACAAAGCTGGAAAAGAAGTTCTTGGTAATGCCTCAAAGGTCGTCCTCACAAAGGAGACATCTACCATAGTGGGTGATGGAAGCACACAGGATGCAGTGCTAAAGCGTGTTACGCAGATTAAAAATCTTATTGAGGTATAGTAAAAGAGTAGAGCTAATATGAGATCTCTATTACATTTTTTGAAGAGTGTAGTTACAGTAAAGTGGTAATTACTTTGTGCAGCAAGCGGAGCAAGATTATGAGAAGGAAAAGCTGAATGAGAGAATTGCAAAGCTCTCTGGTGGAGTTGCTGTGATTCAGGTAAATTACAAACCCACTGGTTTCCTGTCTGATTAAGATGTGTTCCAGAGATAATTAAGTTAAGCTCGTTATGTATTTGGTTAAAGGTTGGAGCACAAACTGAGACAGAACTCAAAGAGAAGAAGTTGAGAGTTGAAGATGCTCTTAATGCAACAAAGGTGATTTTGTTTTCCTGAGGCTTTAGAAGTGTGTTATTTGCATACTCGTGAACTACAACTAATCAGGATTTCGATTCTTCAGGCCGCTGTCGAGGAAGGTATTGTTGTTGGTGGTGGTTGCACTCTGCTTCGTCTTGCTTCTAAAGTCGATGCCATTAAAGCCACTCTTGACAATGATGAAGAAAAGGTAAATTAATCAAGCATTCAGTTTTTAACTCCTGAACCTTTGATTTCTCTAACTGTGCTGATTATTGCTTTACTTCAGGTTGGAGCTGATATAGTTAAAAGAGCACTGAGTTATCCCCTAAAACTGATCGCCAAAAATGCTGGTGTTAATGGAAGCGTAGTTAGCGAGAAGGTAATAACCACAGATAACTACCTCCACACTTTTTCACCTCTAGATTTCAAGTCAAATGCTTAAAGATATGTCTTTATTCATTGGCAGGTGCTTTCCAACGACAACGTGAAATTCGGTTACAATGCTGCAACCGGCAAGTACGAAGATTTAATGGCTGCAGGAATCATCGATCCAACAAAGGTCAGTTGTTCTTTGCATATACAAAAATTGTCTTTGCTAGCTACATTGGTCACTAAAGATACATGAACCTGAGTGGCTTTATCTTGCTTTTAGGTTGTGAGATGTTGCTTGGAACACGCAGCTTCGGTTGCAAAGACTTTCTTGATGTCGGACTGTGTTGTTGTTGAGATCAAGGAACCTGAACCAGTTCCCGTTGGCAACCCAATGGACAACTCAGGTTTGTTTAGACATTCAAATACTTGAATCTTTGGTAAAGATCCACTGCATTCATGTTTCATTAATGAATCTGTTTGCCTCTCTTGTTTCAGGATATGGATACTGAGAGGAGATAGGCTAATATTGAAACGGATTTACTTTAGCTTGCGAGTGTAATGATTTTGAACAAGAGTGTGTAATTTGAAACTGAAATTTTGAATCAATCATATGAATAAATCATGATTCCTTAATGTTTAGAAATATCCTGAAATCGTCAAACAAGAAACTTTAGTTCCAAAGATTTGAAGATGTTTTGGTCATTTCATGTGAAGAGGTATAAATTGGCTGAAACGGTTAAAGAATCTTACAAGTAAAAAAAAAGAACACCTTTAGATCAAATAAAATTTTGAATCAATCTCTGTATAGCCAAGAAGAGTAGCGAATCTATGAACAGATCACATCAAAAGACAAACTTTAGGTGAACTATTTCTTGTTAAAGCCAAACAAGGATTTGATCGCGTTTATAGCACTCTCGTTGATGAAAGATTCATCGAATTGCTTCAGGAGTGGATCGAAATCCTTCGACTTCCTGACATTTTCTAGATCTGGATCGGATCTGATTCTCTGCAAACAAAACAAATTTCACAGCTTCAACAAACAACACCATCTCTCTCACTCTTTCAACTGAAACATCACAATTCACAACTTCTAGGACTTTACCTTAAAATCTTCATATCCTGACTTCAGTGCTTCTTCTAGAGCCGAGAGGCCAGCTTGAACCTATCAAAAGAACTCTATTAACTCTGCAAGTCAAACTGCAATATCTGGGAGTTTATAAGCTTTTCTACCTGATTAAGCTTTGAGTAGCAACAAGCAACATTGTAACTTGCAACTGATGATTCTTCTGGTGTTGGTTTAGAACCTAACACTGACTCAAACCTCTCCAATGCTTCCTCATATTTACCATTCCTACATCAATCACACACATGTCAAATGCTCACTTTCCGGTTCCTACAAACCTTCGGTGACTCACTGTAAGACTTACTTGGAAAATTGTAGCCCTTCACGAAGATCCTTCTCCCGTTGAGCTTTCAGTTCTTTCTTCCGCAAATAGTTTTGCATCTACAGTTTTAAATCCCAAACCCAAAGCTCACTCACACAAGCCAAAATTGTTTATCACTTTTGTTGTCCCACAAACAATACTTTTAAACAAGAAGAGCTCACCTGAATTTCCCTCAATCTACTGCTAATGAATCCTGCGTTCCTCTCAGCTCTTATTATTTCCTTCTCAGTTAACTCACCAGAATCATCTACTTTACCTGCAAGAGAAGAACATGGACACAACACAAAGTGTGATTGAACATACCTAAACCCAAAATTAAGTCAGAACACAAAACAGAGAAATTTCAACAAACCATTTCTTTTCTCCATTTGCATAAGCAACGGACCAATTCTCTGACGGATTGTGTACATTGTCCTACCATACTCAGCTGCAGGCCAAATCTCTGTCCCAAACACTGCACTGCACTCTCAATTTTTCAAAGCTCAAGTCAAAAAAAATTTCAGCCTCTCAAAGCTAATCCCATTGGAACAAGAATAGAGAAAGAACAAACCTTGTGGCAATAACCCTATCACCAACTGTGAATTTTCCGGTTTTGTCAGCTGATCCACCGGGCAAGATAGCGTCAATGTAAGTCCCACCATCTCTTCCTTTCCTGAATTTCAAACCATAAGGCTGCTCCACTTCAATTTCATATGTTTCGTACTTCTCTTCTTCTCCTTCTCCTTCTCCTCCTCCTCCATCTCCTGCTTCAGTTTTCGCCGTAGACTCTGTCTCCGACGCCTTCAAAGCCAAATTCCGGCGTTTGACCACATGGGTATTGCATAAGGAAGTCGAATTGTTTGAAAGGAAGAGACTTTTGGCGGAAATGAAACTGGAATGAGTGATCAAACTAGGGTTTTGCTTGGTTTGCTGGGTTCTTGGCAGTGAAGGTGAAGAATACAGAGATGGATAACTGCTCGGAGCTAAAGACATGGTGAGATTCTTTTTTTTTTTCTCTATCGGTTCGAGCTCAGACACAATCAAGAGCCAGAGAAGACAGATGATGATTACTTGGGTTTTGTTGTCAGTTGGAAGACCCGATTATATGACGTTGGTTGGTTCTTCTTCTCAAAAACTTCAAAGTTTCGGATTACAAGTTTGCATGATTTTAGTGGCTATGCTTCAGTCTTGGTGTTTCGCCACGTGTCATTTTGTAATGGTACGATTGGTTTGATCCTTTTTCTTCTCCATAAATTCGCATCTCCCTTCACTTGGATTCCTTTATTACAAAAACAATTGAGTTTTGACTCTCAATGACCAATTCTACAAGAAGACAAGACAACATGGACAGAAGTGGTAATGTTCAGAGAAAGTGTCATTGACTCTAGTCTCAGAGAAGTGGTAAAGAAACAAGCTTTCTNGCTGCAGGCCAAATCTCTGTCCCAAACACTGCACTGCACTCTCAATTTTTCAAAGCTCAAGTCAAAAAAAATTTCAGCCTCTCAAAGCTAATCCCATTGGAACAAGAATAGAGAAAGAACAAACCTTGTGGCAATAACCCTATCACCAACTGTGAATTTTCCGGTTTTGTCAGCTGATCCACCGGGCAAGATAGCGTCAATGTAAGTCCCACCATCTCTTCCTTTCCTGAATTTCAAACCATAAGGCTGCTCCACTTCAATTTCATATGTTTCGTACTTCTCTTCTTCTCCTTCTCCTTCTCCTCCTCCTCCATCTCCTGCTTCAGTTTTCGCCGTAGACTCTGTCTCCGACGCCTTCAAAGCCAAATTCCGGCGTTTGACCACATGGGTATTGCATAAGGAAGTCGAATTGTTTGAAAGGAAGAGACTTTTGGCGGAAATGAAACTGGAATGAGTGATCAAACTAGGGTTTTGCTTGGTTTGCTGGGTTCTTGGCAGTGAAGGTGAAGAATACAGAGATGGATAACTGCTCGGAGCTAAAGACATGGTGAGATTCTTTTTTTTTTTCTCTATCGGTTCGAGCTCAGACACAATCAAGAGCCAGAGAAGACAGATGATGATTACTTGGGTTTTGTTGTCAGTTGGAAGACCCGATTATATGACGTTGGTTGGTTCTTCTTCTCAAAAACTTCAAAGTTTCGGATTACAAGTTTGCATGATTTTAGTGGCTATGCTTCAGTCTTGGTGTTTCGCCACGTGTCATTTTGTAATGGTACGATTGGTTTGATCCTTTTTCTTCTCCATAAATTCGCATCTCCCTTCACTTGGATTCCTTTATTACAAAAACAATTGAGTTTTGACTCTCAATGACCAATTCTACAAGAAGACAAGACAACATGGACAGAAGTGGTAATGTTCAGAGAAAGTGTCATTGACTCTAGTCTCAGAGAAGTGGTAAAGAAACAAGCTTTCTGGAGAAACAGAGGAGACTCTAGTCTCATGATTCTTTTCTTGGCTGCAAACAATAACTCAGGAAAGATACTGAGAGATCCAAATCAAGAATGTCTCACCTATGAGTTTTTTGTCTAACAGATTGAGCGGCGAGTTTTGCAACATATGAGTTATAGTTAGGAGTTATAGTTCTCGGGTGTTGTTACAAACTCCCTTCAAGAACCTACTTGTGGACCACAAATATATTCACATTCTGTATGGAATTTAATGAGCTTTTGGTGGCCTAGAAGAAATCGAAACAGATGTTCCACAGTCTAAGCCTTGAGATATACTCTGCAATACTAGTACTAGACCTATCAAACTTGTTGTTTATCATCCAACCATGGTAACATATTGGTTCAAGCTTGCAAAGTTATGAGTAGGAGACTTGGATATAAAAAATGCTAACATACCACCAGCGACATCTATGCACAAATTCTTATAATGAACGTACAAATAAGGGCAGTGTGTAAGACAACAAGCGGCAGTTTTCTCTCAGATTGAAGCAAGTTGTAACTTAGACATTGATCCAACATAGTGATGTCAGATTCATTTGAACTAAACCACAGAACGAGATATCGATGCACATAGCGATTGTTAAATCTACTTGCTCCACAATATGAATGAGAAAGAACTTCATTAAATGATTGAAGAAACAAATGAAGTTAAAGANCGCCGTAGACTCTGTCTCCGACGCCTTCAAAGCCAAATTCCGGCGTTTGACCACATGGGTATTGCATAAGGAAGTCGAATTGTTTGAAAGGAAGAGACTTTTGGCGGAAATGAAACTGGAATGAGTGATCAAACTAGGGTTTTGCTTGGTTTGCTGGGTTCTTGGCAGTGAAGGTGAAGAATACAGAGATGGATAACTGCTCGGAGCTAAAGACATGGTGAGATTCTTTTTTTTTTTCTCTATCGGTTCGAGCTCAGACACAATCAAGAGCCAGAGAAGACAGATGATGATTACTTGGGTTTTGTTGTCAGTTGGAAGACCCGATTATATGACGTTGGTTGGTTCTTCTTCTCAAAAACTTCAAAGTTTCGGATTACAAGTTTGCATGATTTTAGTGGCTATGCTTCAGTCTTGGTGTTTCGCCACGTGTCATTTTGTAATGGTACGATTGGTTTGATCCTTTTTCTTCTCCATAAATTCGCATCTCCCTTCACTTGGATTCCTTTATTACAAAAACAATTGAGTTTTGACTCTCAATGACCAATTCTACAAGAAGACAAGACAACATGGACAGAAGTGGTAATGTTCAGAGAAAGTGTCATTGACTCTAGTCTCAGAGAAGTGGTAAAGAAACAAGCTTTCTGGAGAAACAGAGGAGACTCTAGTCTCATGATTCTTTTCTTGGCTGCAAACAATAACTCAGGAAAGATACTGAGAGATCCAAATCAAGAATGTCTCACCTATGAGTTTTTTGTCTAACAGATTGAGCGGCGAGTTTTGCAACATATGAGTTATAGTTAGGAGTTATAGTTCTCGGGTGTTGTTACAAACTCCCTTCAAGAACCTACTTGTGGACCACAAATATATTCACATTCTGTATGGAATTTAATGAGCTTTTGGTGGCCTAGAAGAAATCGAAACAGATGTTCCACAGTCTAAGCCTTGAGATATACTCTGCAATACTAGTACTAGACCTATCAAACTTGTTGTTTATCATCCAACCATGGTAACATATTGGTTCAAGCTTGCAAAGTTATGAGTAGGAGACTTGGATATAAAAAATGCTAACATACCACCAGCGACATCTATGCACAAATTCTTATAATGAACGTACAAATAAGGGCAGTGTGTAAGACAACAAGCCGCAGTTTTCTCTCAGATTGAAGCAAGTTGTAACTTAGACATTGATCCAACATAGTGATGTCAGATTCATTTGAACTAAACCACAGAACGAGATATCGATGCACATAGCGATTGTTAAATCTACTTGCTCCACAATATGAATGAGAAAGAACTTCATTAAATGATTGAAGAAACAAATGAAGTTAAAGAACCTATACTTTAAACACTTCTACAGAAGAAGAAGAAAAAGAATGCTTCCGTCCGTGTTAAATCAGGAATCATCATATGGCTTCAACCGCACAAACTTAAGATTGGCTTCAGAACACAAATGCAGATTCTATATGTACCTCCATGTATATGAAATTTTAATGCTGAAGCCACCAACTTTGTCTTTTTTTTGCCTTAGATCTCCCAGTTAAACTAAAGTGGAGGGATCACAGGATTACACAAACACAGGTTTTTCCCCGATCAGAATCAATATCATCTTCTTCACTGCAAGAAAATGAAATAATCACATCATTATTCCAAAATCAATCAAACTCTCCATAAAACATGTACATAAAGAGTCCTTATGACCAAACTAAGCTTTGTCTCTAAATTCTCAAGAAAGGAGACTAACCTAGGTTCGAATTCTCGAATCTCAGCAAGTTCTTTCCCTATAACATCCACCCATTGCACCTTCTTCTTCTCCTTCTTCCCAGCTTCTGTTGAATTTGAATCCTTTCTAAGACTACTTTTCAGAGTGAGAGTGGTGACACCACCAATTTGACCTTCGTCTTCCTTTGCATTTACTTCTTCTCTAGCCTCATCATTCCTATGACCATCCACATGATTAACAGCCTCTTCATGATCATCATCATCGTCATTAGTAGCTGAAACCAACAAAGTTTTCAACTTCAGCGAACTTGCCACGTATAAGTGAGATAATGAGAGGGATACAGAAACAGATAAAAAGGAGCACTTGAATAAATAATCTTACAGAGCAAAACAGTCATCAAAACATGTATTGAGTCTTTGAAACAGTTGATCATCAAATGGAGAATTGCTTTACACCTCTCTGTCTCGATTTATCCCATTTGGTATACCCAGATGGAACAAAGCTACAAACTTTGAACTAGTTTGGTTTCTGGATTAGAAGAAAGACAAACCCCAGAGAAAAGGGTTTCCTCAGAATAAAAAAGTATTACAAAATCCTCTTAAAAGAGAATCAAAGAAGCATAGATTGAGGTAACGGAGAAAGACCAAAGGCAATGGTAATGAAAAAGTAGAGATTCCCTTTTGAGAGAACAAATCAGCGATGAAAAAAGTACGATCCAAGAGGGAATGAATATTAAAAAGGTTGATACTTTTCTGATTTGAGAGGGACAACAACGAACCTAAAGAGAGAGAGAGAGAGAGACTATGAATTTAAAAACCCTCGATTTCCCTGAGAATAAGGAATTAGATGAAGAACAAATTGATCAGAGTCGTGGACTTGTAGACAGACTCTCGTAGTGTTGTTATTATTCTTCCCTTTTTCTCTCTCTCTCTGATTAGTATATTTGGGAATTCAGGATTTTGACAAAACAAGTCAAGAACTAAACCCAAACTTTATTATATTATTACAGTAGACCAACCAGGAAAAAGAAAGGAAAGGTTTGCTTTTTCAGTGCGGTTTGCTTTTTTTAAAGACTTGTGGATAAATTACCTCCTCCCCATTTGATCTTTCCCCCAGTTACCACTTTCAAGTTTCAATATTTTTGTTGTTTGCAGTCAACATACAAGTTCACAAGTATAGTATAGGTAAATTATTACGAAGGTAAATCGTACTAAAAGAAATTCAAACCTTTTATATGATTTGACTAAAATGTTTTTCACATTCACTTCTTATAATATTGAAGATGATGCAACATATAAGAGTACAGAATAACTTGTTAAGGATGATGATGCATTTGGCATGGACGACGAGAACAGAGAATATGGAAACATGGAATAACATAGATATCTAAGTCTATGTGTGTCTACTTCAAGCCTTTAGCTTTGATCAAAAACATCACAAGATTTCTCAAAGATACCAACTATATTGAGTAGACCAATATTCCAGTCAATAACATAACATGTGTGAAAAGGAATCATCAGTCATGAGGCTATGTATCATGGATCATAATGCTTCACTTGCAGATTTTTTAAAAAGGTTCAACCAGAAATACAAGGCATCGTAAAACCCAACATGGTCTAAAGATATAATAACTAAGCAAGTTTGCATATGTCCTCATAGTCAATGGACTTGATGACTCTTCCATCGTAAACACCTTTCTCGATCTGCACTTTAGCACAAAACTTCTCAGTATCCAAACCCAACAACCTTGCATTGGAACCACGGTATGCACCATTCACTACCTTCACTGTCCCTCCTATCTGAGGAATCACCGTCTCTAGCTCCTCCTGATCAACTCTCAGCACATGCTTAGAATCAAGCATTTCGATCTCCCCAACATACTTATCAATCACTTTCTTCACAACACCTTTTTGCTTGTAGTACCCTTTCTTAGCCAAAGCCTTACTCATCACCTTCACAATAACCCCTTCGAACAACCAGTAGTCTTTACGATTCATCCTCTCCTTCTTATTCTCTTCCTCTTTCATCAAATCATCCAAAGCTGATCTCTTCTCCTTCTCGCTCCTTCCCGAGTCCCCGCTTCTCTTCCTCTTCCCAACCTTGTCATTCTCTTCATCCTCAAACACGATCTTCGAGCTCTCCACTCTCTCTTTACCCGTAACAACCTGTTTAACCCCTCCACCAAGAGCAAACCCAACCTTAACCCCACTCTTAAACTTCACTTCTTCATCTTTCTTCTTCTTCTTCTCATCATCATCATCAACATCATTATCCTCAACAACTTCTTTACCACTGCTCTCACCTTCACTACCACCACCAGCAGCATTCAATTTCTCAGCAGCTCTCTCAATCTGCCTCTGAATCTCCCTCTCTTGTTTCTCCTCCTCAGCTAAATCACTCTTAACTCTCTTATTCTTCAACCTCTCCTTAAACATAGTCTCTGAGTCTCTATCAATATAAGTAATAAACCAACCTTTAGGAGTCTCTTCAACCTTACACTTACCCGTCTTCCCAAGATACTTGATGAACTCAGTCAACGTCGCCCACTCCGTCGAATTCATATGAACGTGATGCCTATCGTTGATATACTCGTTGTAAACCACAGTGGCGGCGATACGAGAGAAACGGTGGCTCCGCCGCATCAGATCGAGAAACGTCTGCTCGAATTCCTCAGAGTAACCATCGACGACGCGAGTCGGATTCTGGCCAAAGACTTGCATCTGCCTCTGGTGAGATTCGCTCATGCAATGACACTTGAATCCGTTCTCGTCTCGGCATTGCTTCTGACACATCTGACAATACCACCGAAGCTTTTGAAGACCTTTGGCTTTGATTCGATTCGCAATCGCCTTATGGGTTAGTAACTCGTTCTTACCCATCGATTCTTCGTGGATTCGTCGAACAAGATTACGGTCTTCTGGGAATTGAAAATCTAGGGTTTCAGGTAAAGCAACTGATCAATTCAGATCAGGAGAGCAGAGACCTGACTTTATAATGGAGAGGAGTATGCATGACGAAGATTCAGGAAAAACCAGTCGAGAATCGAGATNTAAGTAATAAACCAACCTTTAGGAGTCTCTTCAACCTTACACTTACCCGTCTTGCCAAGATACTTGATGAACTCAGTCAACGTCGCCCACTCAGTCGAATTCATATGAACGTGGTGCCTATCGTTGATATACTCATTGTAGACAACAGTGGCTGCGATACGAGAGAAACGGTGGCTCCGCCGCATCAGATCGAGAAACGTCTGCTCGAATTCCTCGGAGTAACCATCGACGACGCGAGTCGGATTCTGGCCAAAGACTTGCATCTGCCTCTGGTGAGATTCGCTCATACAATGACACTTGAATCCGTTCTCGTCCCGGCATTGCTTCTGACACATTTGACAGTACCATCGAAGCTTTTGGAGACCTTTGGCTTTGATTCGATTCGCTATCGCCTTTGGGGTTAGGAAATCGTTCTTACCCATCGATTCGAACAAAAAGTTACGGTCTTTTGGGGAATTGAAATCTAGGGTTTTTTTAGGTAACGCAACTGATCAAATCAGATCAGGAGAGCAGAGATCTGACTTCTTCAATCGGAAAGGATTGAACAAGGTTCGCGAGAAAAATCGAGTCTTTGAGATGAGATTTTTTTTTTCTTGATGATTGAAGTTGAAGGAGACGGCGATAAGCGAAACTCATATCAAATAAAGTTTATCCTGAATAAGGCCCATTAATTAAAGCCCATATAACACTTGATTTGTAAGATATTTTAATGCACAACTTAAGATCAGATATTATTTGAATGCATAATGAACAAGATCACAAGAATAATAGTACAAGATTACTCTCATTATTTTTCTTTCTAAAAATAATCCCCATTAGTTAGCAAGCTGGTTTAATGCAATTGGTATGTATAAAATACTCGATTGTTTTCGATGGGTTTGTGTATTTCATTTGAATTTTTTTATAGGAAAAAGGTCCACAGCATTTTAATTCGCCGTCTAATGGCATATTTTACAGTTTACGATTCACCAAAAACCACGTATTAGTTTTTAAAAGACTTGCTGCCTAAAAAAGTAAATTTCAAACAAACAAATACCATACAATATCATATGTCAAGAAACATATCAATACTCTATGTGCCGGCTTAGGACATGTGCGGGAGGTGCGACCGCACCGGGTCCAAGGGTCCAAAAAAAAGTTTTACATGTAATTTTTTTTTTTGAAAAAAATAGTATATGTTCAAAAGTTTTTTAGAAAGTAGCACAGGGTCTATGTAAGGTTTGAGCATATTTCTTACATATTAGTCAAATCTTTTCTCATTTTCCATTGAGAAATATTATTATTTCCAATATGTATAATGGTGTTCTTATCTATTAATCTAGATATTTTTGGAAAAAGATCGAACTACCAAATCTAGGTTGAACTGATTTTATATCGGATTAACATCGAATGATTGTGAATTTCCGATTCCAGATTAAATAACAATGAGTAAATGAACTAGTTCATATCTTTTACTGTATACTAGTCACTTTCTAATGTGAGATATTACTAAAAAAGTAAAAAGTAAAAACTAATGAAATTGTCTTTGTTTAACTAAAATATATATTTTTTTTAAAGATGATTACAGCTGGAATTAGTTCGTCCCCTCGTATTAAGACATGTTTATAGGGAGATCAGATGGGGTGTTTATAGGCATTTTAAAAATGAAAATAATTGAATAGTGGACTTAAGATCAGGCTCATTGATTTTATTCTAGAACTGTTNATGTTTGTTTGTGTTTTTTTTAAATTTTATTTACAATGTTTTTTTTGTTTCATAAAAATATGGCATTGTATTTTGAATTTTAGTAAAAGTTTTATAAGTTTGCAATTAAAATGTTATTTTATAAATTTTTATAATTGTAATATGTTTAAGAATATTAATAAACATTATATTATTAAATAGTATTAAACATTCTTAAATTATTTATTAAACATTAATCTATGTATTTATTTAACATTCTTAAATTTCTATAAGAATATTATATTATTAAATCTTAAGATCTTACACATGTTCTCCCAATAACTAACTTCTTAACAAAAGTTCTTAACTACTGATCTTACATTATTTTTACAATATTTATACTCTAAGAACACCCTAAACTGATCTCTCTATAAACATGTCAGAAAATACAAAATAGACTTGAAGGAGATCGTTTGTTCAAAAAAAACAAAGACTTGAAGGAGATCTGGTCTTATTGAATAGTATATACTTTAGTTGACTCAAATAAATGCTTATTGAAAAAACCACAGGCCGTGATTATACTAAAAGAATAGTAAGAAATTTCCAACTGTCGTAATATTTTAGTATGCTTCAGATTTTGAAATGATTAAAAGTCATGTTATTGAATTTGATATTTTAGAGAATTTGCTGGGATTTTAATATTTCAGGATTTTGAGAGATTTGAGTGTAATATTGGGAGATTTTGATATTTTGACAGAATTTTTGAAATTTGGGTTTTAGGATTTGGTGAGATTTGATAATTAAATTTTTGGTGATTTTAGAATATAAAAAGGAAAGAAAAGAATCACATTTGGGTGATCAGAAATACATGTGATCGGATATGCAATACGTACGTAGACATTGTACGTAGACATTATACATGGTGATCAGAAATCACATTTTACCTAAACTTCACTCATACTTTGGTTAACTTAAGAAGAAAAAAAAATAGACATTGTAGTAAAAAGGAGACAAAGCATTTCTCAAGAACCAAACCCTGAGTCTCAAGAAACCTAGTCAGAGGTTGTTGCACTGCTTGAGAGAACAATGCCGGTATAAGACAAACCGCGTAGGAACCAGCTACCTTAGAGATGTCAGGATCTTGTCCGATTGAAACCAAGAGTTTGTCTATGTAAAACCAGAGAACCGATATGAGTAGACAAATAGGTACGTACGAAGCTATTGCAGAGTAAGTATAAGTTCCAAGTTTAGCGTATTGTCTTGCTCCATAAGCTTGACCACATAGAGTTTTAAGTGCACCCACCAAACCATACTGCAGGAAAAAAAAAAGATTTCAAGGCTTTGAGATTAGATCGGATCTTTGAAACAGAGGAGGATAGATAACTACTAACTAGTTACCATGATGCTGAAGCCGGAGACGTTTGCGAAAGAAGTGGCTAGAGCGACACCGGAGAGCTGGAGTTCGCCGCGGTGGCCAGCGACCATGACTGACATCGAAATCAGCTAAAACACAATTTCTAATTCTAAGAACTTGATGCAACAAAATATTTGTTTTCTGCAGGAAATGATCAACATCAGAAACAATCTATACTTGTAAATACTAGCTAAATAAATAAACAAAAAAAGATGTCTAAGGACATCCTTTTAACACGCTAATGAACATCAACAAAGTATACTTCTAAATGATAGCTAAATCAATGAACATATAATTATCCAAGTACATTGTTACCAATCCTAAATCAATGTAGAACTCCAGAATGAACTAAACATAGATCAAAAGAGAGAGAGAGAGAGAGAGAAAGATATGTACCTTGAGGTTGGGTTAGTAATTGGCTGGGGAAACTTTAAAAAGGCATTGAGCTTCTTTTCAACAGACTCAATCTCAGTTACTAAGCTATCGAAATTCCAGTTAGGCTTGTTGGAATCAAATCTATGATTAATATTTAAATTGGTGAAAGAAGTGAAGAAGATTGATAAAGAAGAAGAAGAGAATCGTCAGAGAGGTAGAAGAAGAGGAAGGAAGGAAGAAGAAAGAGACTCTTGTGTATTAAAAGTTTTGGGCTTTTATGTTTGGTTAGCCCATAAGTGTTAATGGGTCTTTTGAATATTACAAAACCATGAAGGGAGTAGTATATATATCTAATGTAAGGTGTATGCTCAAATCAATGAAAAAGTGGTTTAAGCTTTTGAGAGTGATAAGCGGCTAAACCTAATAAATGAACATGGTATCAAAGCTACGTCGATCTTGGGGTCTTGAAATCTGAAGCTCCTGCACAAAGAATCGTGGTTATAATGCCAGGCAAGAAGATTGAGAAGATGATGTATTGTAGGATATGCAACAAACACAATCACTATGAAGAAGATTGTTATCTTACACAAAGGTATGATTCTCGTTTCACCTTCAAGCAATTTAGACCAAGGAAAGGCTGTTTTGCTTGTGGAAAAACAGGGCACTTTGCGAAAGAATGTAGAAGCAAACCGAAACAAGTTAAGCAAACACAACAAAAGTCAGAAGATGGAAAATGTCTGTTCAATGCTGCGCATGTTGTAGAACAAACAAGCAGTGATGAAACGTGGCTGATAGACAGTGGTGCAACCAACCATATGACCAAAGAGGAAAAATTATTCACTACAATTGACAGATTTGTTCAAGTGCCCATCAGAATTGGAAATGGTGCTAGGCTGATGACTACAGGAAAAGGGAACATAGAAGTAATGACCAAGAAGGGAGTAAGAGTTATCAAGGATGTTTTTCTTGTTCCAGAGATAGATAAAAACTTGTTGAGTGTTCCACAGATGACAAGAAATGGCTATCAGGTTTTGTTTGTTGATAACAAATGCATCATTCACAATGAACGAGGGGATAAGATTGCTGAAGTAGAGATGGTAAGAAATGCTTACCTGTTGCGTATGCAGTTAGCAGAAGAAAGTGTAAGAATGGCCAAAGCAGAAAACTTGTCTGAGTTGTGGCACAAAAGACTTGGACACTCAGGATTCCACAACCTGCAGATGTTGCAAACAATTGAGATGGTGAAAGGACTCCCTAAGTTTAAAGTAAGCCATGAAGTGTGTGAAGCATGTGTGAAAGGGAAGCAATGCAGAGAAGAATTCCCAAAAGTTTCAGAATCCAAGAGTAAGGATATCTTGGAACTGATCCACACTGATATATGTGGACCTATGCAAACACCATCGTGTAGTGGGAGTGTGTATATTCTTACCTTCACAGATGATTACTCGCACATGTTGTGGGTGTATTTTCTGAAAATGAAGTCAGAGACGTTTGCCACCTTCAAGAAATTTAAAAGCTTGGTTGAGAAACAAACAGGAAAAAGAATCAAGAAAATCAGGTCAGATAGAGGAGGTGAGTTTAAGTCTGAACAGTTCTCAAGGTTTTTGGAAGAAAATGGGATAGAAAGACAGTTCATGGTGGCATACTCACCTCAGCAGAATGGAGTTGCTGAGCGTAGAAACAGAACTCTACTGGACATGGCAAGAAGTATGTTAAAGAATAAGAGAATGCCAGACAAATTCTGGGCAGAAGCTATCTTCACAGCCACTTACCTCCAAAACAGACTTCCCACCAAAGCATTGAATCAAAAAACACCTTTGGAGGTCTGGTGTGGACACAAACCATCAATAGGACACCTCAAGATATTCGGGTGCATATGTCATGTTTTGATTCCTGCAGCACGAAGAAGGAAGTTGGATGATAGGTCAGAAAAGGCAGTATTTATGGGCTATAGTACTGTAAGCAAAGGCTACCGAGTTTATTTACTAAACACACAAAGGATTGAGGTGTCAAGAGACGTTGTTTTTGAAGAACATAAAAGTTGGAATTGGGAGACTCAGGAGGTGGTTGAGAATCAAACTGAGATTCCCCAAAGTGATGCAAGATTTTCTGAAAGACCTTGTAATGAAATGCAACAAGGAAATGATGCAAGTCCAACAACTAGATCAAACACCAGAGATGAAAGACAACAAGTCAGCCCCATACCTTTTCAATTAAGCGAAAGTGAATCTGCAGCAGGTAGTTCATCTCGACAAATTCATAAAGTCAAAAAGTTAAGTGAAATATATCATGAAGTGGAAAGACAAGAGGGTGAAGCAAACCAAGTGGAAGAGGCTTGTTACCTCACTTGGGTGGAACCAGCCACTTTTGAAGAGGCTATAAACTTCAATGAATGGAGGGGGGCAATGGGTGATGAAATTTACATCATAAATAAGAATGAGACTTGGGAATTGGTAAGGAGACCTGCTGACAAGAAAGTTATATCTGTGAAATGGATATATAAAGTGAAAACAGATGAGTGTGGTGAAATCCAAAAGCTAAAGGCAAGGTTAGTGGCTAGAGGGTTTACTCAAACCTATGGAGAAGATTATGGTGAGACTTTTGCTCCTGTCTCCAGACATGACACAATTCGAACAGTGATTGCCCTAGCTGCTCAAAATAAATGGAATCTACATCAAATGGATGTAAAATCAGCATTTCTAAATGGAGAAATTACAGAGGAAGTTTATGTGGAGCAACCACCTGGTTTTGAAGTAGAGGGAGCAGAGAATATGGTCTATAAACTCAAGAAAGCACTATACGGATTAAAACAAGCACCAAGAGCTTGGTACAGCAAAATTGACTCTTACTTCATGTCTCAGGGGTGCAAGAGAAGTGACTGTGATGCAGCTATGTATACTCTAGAATGCAAGGGTGAGATTATGGTGATCAGCCTATATGTCGATGATCTAATCATCACTGGAAGTGAAGAGAATATGATTAGTGAATTCAAAGAAAATCTGAAAAAGAACTTTGAGATGACTGACCTAGTAAGGCTGAGATACTTTCTTGGATTTGAGATATCCTATACAGAAGAATGAATCTTTTTGAGTCAAAGAAAGTATGCTCAACAACTCCTAGAAAAATTTGGAATGGGAGAATGCAACAGTGTGAGTACTCCACTTATGCCATCTGGTAAAAGAGAAGAAGAAAGTGAGGAACTTACAAATCCAAGGATATATCGGAGTATGATAGGAGGGTTGTTGTATCTGGCTGCAACCAGACCGGATCTTGCGTTTGCAGCATCTTATCTATCCAGAAGTCTTGCTAAGCCAAGGGAAATTGACCTGCAAGAGGCAAAGAGAGTGTTAAGGTATGTGAAAGGAACCATCGATTATGGACTAAACTTTCAGGGATCAAGGCAAGTGGAGCTTGTTGGATACTCTGATTCAGACTGGGCAGGTTGCAAGGAGGATATGCGAAGTACTAGTGGAATGTGCTTCACGTTGGGTAGCGCAATGTTTACGTGGCAAACTCAAAAACAAGATACAATCGCTCAGTCCACAGCTGAAGCTGAATATATGGCATTAAGCTCTGCAACAAATCATGTTGTTTGGTTGAAGCTTTTGCTCGGTGAATTAAAGGTTAACACCTCCAAGAGTGTCCCAATCTATTGTGATAACACTTCCGCCATAGCAATTGGGAGAAATCCAGTCCAACACAAAAGAACCAAGCATATTCAGATTCGTTATCATGTGGTTCGTGAAGCTGAGAAAGAAGGAGTGATTAACTTACGGTATTGTAGCGGTGAAGAACAAACGGCTGACATCCTCACAAAGCCTCTCGGAACAAAAAGATTTGAAGAACTCCGATTGAAACTTGGAGTGATACAAAATCCAAAGGCTTACACAGAAAGAGAATCTGCACTAGCCTCACATGCAGAACAAAATCTGGGATCAAAGAAGACAGATCAATTTAAGGAAGGTGAAACGCAACAAAGGGAAAACAAGATCAAGGCTAAATCTGAGAGTGGCACAACTTCAATGAATATGAAACAGCAAGAAGAAATTAGCCTTGATCTTGATCTTGGGAGAAATTAGCTCACCGGTGATGAGGGAGAAAGAAAACATACCGGTGAGCTACGCTGATGTCGTGAAGAGAGTTTCTAAAACTCAAAATGGAATCAATCGGAAAAATCAAGAAGAGATAAAGGTTAAATTTCTTAATTCTAATTTGGAGATTAATCATAAGATTTGAGAGGGAGTGTTGGAATCAAATCTATGATTAATATTTAAATTGGTGAAAGAAGTGAAGAAGATTGATAAAGAAGAAGAAGAGAATCGTCGGAGAGGTAGAAGAAGAGGAAGGAAGGAAGAAGAAAGAGACTCTTGTGTATTAAAAGTTTTGGGCTTTTATGTTTGGTTAGCCCATAAGTGTTAATGGGTCTTTTGATTATTACAAAACCATGAAGGGAGTAGTATATATATCTAATGTAAGGTGTATGCTCAAATCAATGAAAAAGTGGTTTAAGCTTTTGAGAGTGATAAGCGGCTAAACCTAATAAATGAACAAGGCTCAGTATCAATACTAATCCCATCAACGTTTCTTGGACAAGGAGGAATCATTCAATGTTTTTTCTGTGAACCCAAGAAAAAATTAAGCAAAATTCAAACAAAATCTCAGTAAAAATCACAAAAACTTTGCCAATAATAAGAAATTCGAAGGAACCCATTAAAGAAGAGAGCTTACCCAGCGAAGGAACCCCATTATAGATATGATCTGATGGGTGAGTGATATTGAGAACAAGGAGTTGTTTTTCCCAGCGAATTGAGATCTGCTAGGATTGATTCCTGCAGAAGATGAACTCGTTTACACAATTTTTTTTAGGATTTTTCAAGAGTAAAGAGAAAAGAGAGGAGAGAGAGAGAGAGTTGCACAAATATTTTGTTTGGTAGATCGAACAAGATTTTTTTTAAAAAATATTTTGAAGTTTCACCTTTGAAGGTGTGATTTTGGAAGACATATTTTTAAACTAAAAATGTTTGCAAAATCTCCTAGAATCACATTCAATAGGTTTTTTCAAAAAAATTATGATTTTATGAATAACAGTAGATTTGAAGTGAGATTTATAAATGATTGATTGAATAACAAGAGATTGTAAATGATTTTTATAAATCTCACATTCAAAACATTAGATTTCAGATGATTTTTAAAAATCAATAATTAAATAACAGGAGATTTAAGAATATCCCAAAATCTCCTAAAATATCAAATTCAATACACCCTCCTAAGAGTTGGCAAGAACATTTTCCAAAGTACGATTTATATAATCGTGTTTAGTTTATTGATGCAAGCCTGGAACTAGTTTTGTTCTAACTACAGCTGGATTAAGAAAGTGAAAAAAAAAAGACTTGAGTAAGTCAGACTTAATAACGGAACTAGTCTGCGCAAGATCTTATATAACGACAAATATAGAAGCAGAAAAAATTATGAACTGAAACCTTTATTTACATATAATCTTTCATTTGCTTCTTTCTTCATTCCAAAGAAACCCATATGGAACCACCTCGTTATTATTCTAGAGCTAAACCCCAATGTCGTCAGTCGGATCCAGCTCAGCCGCACAAGCTTTGTCGACGGCGACGGCGATCTGATGGTCCACTTTCTAACTGCTATACGTGCAAAGGCAAGCATACAGAGGGTAGAAAGTACTATTACTATTGTGCTACTTGCAATTTAGAGTTCCACAGAGGTTGTCACCTCTATCCGCCAGAGATAAGACACCCTTTTCACCCCTCTCACCCTCTCACCCTCATCTCCTTACCACCTGATTTTAATATTTCTAAAGTACCCCCCAATTTCTGGGACGGCTCCTCAAGGGCTTCAGAAGGATCGATACACGAAGTTGATGTTGACTCTGAAGACGGTGGCCATGATCATGATGACGACAACAATTTGAATGAGGATGATGTTATTATTGCTAATGATAGTAATGGTGATGGCGATGGTGACGGTGATGGTAATGATTATATTGATGGTGGCAATGATGGTGATGACGATGATGATTATGATTTTGGACCTGATCGTTATACTCGTGTTGCTGGATATTATAGTCATAATTATGATTATCACTGTAATGCTGCCTATGTTTCTTTGTCTGGCGGAAATGATGACCGCAAATGCAAATGTTGTCAAGATCCTTTAAAAGAGGTGCATTATCATTGTTCTATCTGCAAGTTCAATCTTAACATGAGTTGCTCGTTGAGACCACCACCTCCAACTATCTCACACTTGAAAAGTCATGAGCACACCTTCACCCTCTTCCCTATACGACTCCCTTCGCCATGTGATGCTTGTGCCTTGTCTTTAAGCGACACCAAAGATCTCATCTACGCTTGTCTCCCTTGCAGCCACATGGTCCACAGATCATGTATCTATTTACCTCGTGTCATTCAGATTACCCGACACCGACACCGTCTCTCCCTCACTTCCTCCGTTCAACCTGGTGATTTCCCTTGCGGAGTTTGTCGCCAAACCGTCAACATCAACTACGGGCAATACGCTTGTAACAAGGGATGCAACTATGCTGTCCATTCGAAATGTGCAACGAGGGAAGATGTGTGGGATGGAAAAGATCTTGAAGGAGTGCCTGAAGAACCCGATGAAGATATCGAGCCATTTGTGAGGATTGATGAAGAGACGATTAAACATTTCAGTCATGAGCATCATCTGAAGCTTCATGAAATGAATACCATTTACGAGAAAGATAAGCTTTGTGAGGCATGTACTATGCCAATTATAATCTCTCAGAGATTTTATGGATGTATGGAGTGTGATTTTGTTCTCGACGAATCATGTGCATCTCTTCCTCTCAAAGTATACCATCCACTACATAAACACAAACTTACCCTCCGCCCCTTCCCTACTCATGAGTTCTCCAAGATCGTGGATAATATTTCTGCCAAAGGTATATTCGAATGTGGTGGTTGCCACCGACTAGGTTGTGGGTTCATGTACAGATGCAGTGAAAAAAATTGTGGATTTCGACTAGATGTCAGGTGCGCCTCCCTTCCAGATCCTTTAAGTCATGGTTGTCATCCACATGATCTATTCTTCAACTTGACCAAAGGTAATTGCATGGGGTGTGGTTCTGATAAGTGTTCATCCTTTTTCCTAGAATGTATTAAATGCAACACTTTTTTGGGTATAAAATGTGCCTCTTTGCCGTGTGAGGCACACTACAAACACGATAGGCATCCACTCACTCTCTGCTGCGGTGAAGAAGATAAAACAAGTGGCCAATACTGGTGTGAGATATGTGAATCAGAATTAGATCCAAAAACATGGTTTTTTACATGTGACTGTTGTAGGATCACTCTCCATGTCGACTGTTTAATGGGGAAAGATATGTACATGAAGCTTCCATACATCTTCAAAATTGGTCATCGTCTTCGTGAAGTTGAAATTGCTCGCAATGATGGTAACTCTCGGCTGTTTTGCACTAAATGTAAACGTCATTGTATGCAGACTTTACTATACGAGAGGATAGGTAGATACCAAAGTTATTGTACTCTTAAATGTTTAGGAGATCGGCTTATGCTAGAATTCTTTTAAGATGACGATGGATGATACGAAGTCTGAGTATGAAATGAGCCACTGAAAAAGCATTTCATTTTCGTGTATTTTCATATGTTTTAGAATTTAATCGAAGCCTTTTGGTTTCTCGGTTATGTTCAAGTTTTTGTTTACTAATACAATAAAATAGAACTATTCCACAAATAAAATAAGATTGCATAAGTTTTCATAACTGAGGACTCGCTGAAAAAGTTAAACCTTCGATCTTTGCTGATACTAACGAGTTTTTTGATCAAACCAGCCACATAGAAGGAAATTAAGGTAGCTTTTGTTTATGATGCATGCCGAAACACTCCGGATCATGATGGTATGACGGCTTTGTTTTACCAAAAGACGTGGGGTACAACCGTACAATTAAAGCTGATTTAGTCTTGTTGGTAAATTCTTTCTTAGATGAAGATTTTTTTTATAAATCTTATATAATAAGAGAAGGTTTTTCTCAACTTCTGCTTAGAACATGACACCTGGCTTATTATATAACTGACACATGTCCTCCTTAATTTTAAAAGCCATTGTTTTTAAGTTTTCATATTAGGCTTGACAAAATAAGACTAATTACAAGCCCAACAAATATAATTGACAGCCTTTACATCCATCAGGAGTATACGAACCAAACGATGTCGAATTCACCTGTACTCACCTTCTCACAACCATCGTTCCCAGCAGCTACCACCTCCGATGTACCTTCACAGATCTCATAATCATTGGGTTTCTTTGGTTTAATTCTCCTACTCCACCTCCAAATTCTAAATCATTTCCGGTTTAATGTCTGTGTCAAGATCCCGAACACCTATTTGAAGTTTCGAACAGTATGTAACATTAATCCTGTCCAAAATTGTTTTCAAATTGTTTGGAATCAAATTTAAATTTTTTTAAAAAGGGGTTTAGATCTGCACTACCAATTAGAATCATATGAACCATTATTATGATTACATTATTTGTATTATTTATTACAATTTTTAAGGTAATTAAAGACAGTATGTAACATTAATCCTGTCCAAAATTGTTTTTAATTTGTTTGGAATCAAATTTAAATTATTTTAAAAAAGAGTTTAGATCTGCACTACCAATTAGAATCATATGAACCATTATTATGATTACGTTATTTGTATTACTCATTACAATCTTTAAGGTAATTAAAAAATTCCATTGAAGTATATCCTTCATTTTCATCTTTACGTTTACCACCCAATTATAATGTAATGAAAGTAATACCAAACACCTATGATTTCATGGTCATTAACATTTCATTCCAATCCCTGATTACTCTCCCCAACCATTGCATTAAGTTTTCTTTTTAAATAACAACCTTTGACGACACTAACCTTCTCTCTCTCACAGCATGGGTAAAACTAAAACAATACCGCCCTACTCTACCTTTTATTCAACCTCCAACGAAACACACAACACTGGTATCAATAGGATTGTTGTTCGGGTCATCCATATTTGGGAAGTTCGAGACTTTCGAAGAAACAATATCTTACTTATTGTTCCTGATGAAAATGTCTCCTTCCTGATGAAAATGTATATTATCTCTAT
>NC_025701.1:33647042-33656566 GCF_000633955.1 Camelina sativa | reverse complement strand
CGAATTCACCTGTACTCACCTTCTCACAACCATCGTTCCCAGCAGCTACCACCTCCGATGTACCTTCACAGATCTCATAATCATTGGGTTTCTTTGGTTTAATTCTCCTACTCCACCTCCAAATTCTAAATCATTTCCGGTTTAATGTCTGTGTCAAGATCCCGAACACCTATTTGAAGTTTCGAACAGTATGTAACATTAATCCTGTCCAAAATTGTTTTCAAATTGTTTGGAATCAAATTTAAATTTTTTTAAAAAGGGGTTTAGATCTGCACTACCAATTAGAATCATATGAACCATTATTATGATTACATTATTTGTATTATTTATTACAATTTTTAAGGTAATTAAAGACAGTATGTAACATTAATCCTGTCCAAAATTGTTTTTAATTTGTTTGGAATCAAATTTAAATTATTTTAAAAAAGAGTTTAGATCTGCACTACCAATTAGAATCATATGAACCATTATTATGATTACGTTATTTGTATTACTCATTACAATCTTTAAGGTAATTAAAAAATTCCATTGAAGTATATCCTTCATTTTCATCTTTACGTTTACCACCCAATTATAATGTAATGAAAGTAATACCAAACACCTATGATTTCATGGTCATTAACATTTCATTCCAATCCCTGATTACTCTCCCCAACCATTGCATTAAGTTTTCTTTTTAAATAACAACCTTTGACGACACTAACCTTCTCTCTCTCACAGCATGGGTAAAACTAAAACAATACCGCCCTACTCTACCTTTTATTCAACCTCCAACGAAACACACAACACTGGTATCAATAGGATTGTTGTTCGGGTCATCCATATTTGGGAAGTTCGAGACTTTCGAAGAAACAATATCTTACTTATTGTTCCTGATGAAAATGTCTCCTTCCTGATGAAAATGTATATTATCTCTATCATTGTTCCTCTTGACCCCTGAGTTACCTCCATTTTAACATATTCATTTCGCCTTTGTTTTAGGATTGTGATATACAAGCTTCAGTCCTTCCTAATTGTGTGCCTAAGTTTCAAGATCAATTGGTTAAAGGCCAATTGTACAGCATCAATGATTTGATGTTGTCGCATCCTCCAACCGTTGTCGTCGCACCAAACACAAGTGGAGAATTGTTTTCACGGACAAAACGTCTTCTGAGACTGTTAAAAAACGACAATGCTCTATTGGTTTTGATTATTTTAGGTTCTCTACTTTTTCAGACTTGCTTAGACAAGGGCGAGGAGCTTCCAGGTAACAACCTATTTTGCACTGTTCGTATTTCTGGTATCCTAACTTCCACTTTCTTCTTTAGTATATGATTTATATCTACATTTACCCACTCACCAGATGTTGTTGGCAAAATATCCTCATCTCAAACATCTGAAAACAAAGATCAAAACCACCCTTCGAAGACAACTTTCAATTTAACACTGACTTGCATTTTAGAAAGGTTAGCTTATATTTCAATCTCTTATTTCTCTTCATCTAAAATTCTATATTGTCTCATAAATTTTAAACGGCCAAATTCTGCTACTATAATGGCTGACTAGCTGGTTCCTTAATATGTATATTTCATGTGTCTGTATTCTTACTCAAATTATTGTTATGATTCGAGGAAATTCTAATGTCTCTGAAGCATTTTTCCTTTAGATCACGTAAATGATTTGCTCATTGCACAATTTATTTTTAAATCTCATTATCGCCTTTAAAAACCCAATAAATTAGCTTACATTTATATCAAAAAATCAAATTCAATGTATAGTCATAATTTTATATTCCAATCTCTTATTTCTCTTTATAAAAAAATTCTAAATTATCCTAATTTTAAACGGCCAAATTCTGCTACTATAATGGTTGACTGGCTGGTTCCTTAATATGTATATTTCATGTGATTTTATTCTATTTTGTACTCAAATTATTTTTATGATTAGAGGAAAGTTCTAATGTCTCTGAAGCATTTTTCCTTTAGATCACGTAAATGATTTGCTCATTGCACAATTCATTTTTAAATGAAAATGGAGGATTTAAGATCTCAGACAAGGAACTGAAGTTTATGCAAAAATGTAAAGTAGTAGTCTGGACTGGTGGTTAGGTGGAGGAGAAAACCTTTACGGAATGACCAAACAATCAAATAAAAAATTTAGTTACTCTTATTTTCTCCTTTAAGCTTTTTTCCTATTGCCATATTGAGTAAGCTGTAATAACATTTTCTGTTTTATCTCAACGAGTTTAAAAGGTTAATTACGGTATGGAGACATCATGAGCCTACGTGCATGTACACTACGACGTATTCATAAAGTCAAAACAATGTAACTTAGCCTAAGATATATATCACACAACAGTATAATTGTGTTAGAAAATGATTTTTTGAGTTTAAAATTTAATTATACATTCTTTTATTTATATATTATTCTAACTTGGATATTTGTTAAAATTACTATAGATAGGGAGACCTAAAGCTTAAAATAGATGATCAGATCTCCATTATATATATGTCAAAGGAAGACATTAGAGAAACAACTTAAGACGAGGTGATTTGTAATTGATTTTAGTTAACTTGTGATATGAGACTTAAATTTCAACTTTTGCTTATGTCTTTACGTAACAACTAAATAAAGATGATGAGGATTTGCCTTAAACAATGTCAAAGTGAATAAAATCACCAAAATGTAATCTTTATTTTATTTTGTTTTTGGTTTAAAGCCACTAAATAGGCTTTGAAGTTTGAAGGATTCATATCATTTTCCGTCTTTGTGTTGACAGGACAAAATAGGTGTTTTTTATGTTAGGGGTTACCAACAATTAAAAGAGAAATAAACTACACATTATCTGAATTTGAGGATGAAAATTGTGCAACATTAAGAAATATAATATTTATTTTATATCTCCAAACTTCAGCATCTTTAATAAAAAATTACTTATGGGATAAATTCAAAACTCAAAAATGATGGTAGATCTCGGCTATTTCTGTAAGGCCACAACGGAAACAACGTCCAAACAAGTTATTAAGTGACATGTATTAATATGACTATATGAGTCTATCTTCTATAATTTTTAGTTGACAAATTATGTCTTGACCCAACATAAAATACAAAGTCGATGATCATTTGCCCATACAGCTTACATCAAACATGTTACTATTCTCAAAGTTGTTTAAATATTGATTGACCATTTTAATGTTAAATATCATTTCAATGTTTACAAATATATTGCATCAATCATATATTTTGTAATCACAAAATTCGCCAAAAATGTATTGCAATGTGGCTACATCACAAAACAACATGTCCTAGAAGAGAATCAGTCTAAGTTTTTAAACATTTCATTATTCAAAAAAGTAAACATGATTAATAAAATCCAATATACATGAGGGTGTAGTTTAATAACTTTTTTTTTGTCACCAACTGTTTTCATTAAATATCTTAAAAGGATTACATGGTGAATAGGAGCCTAATTACAAGATATAAAAGCCCAATTAACCCAAAAGTATTATAAGCAGAGAAACAAAATGAATGGGTCAATAAGGGACACGTGTATAACACGTGTTTGCGTGCACGTTGAAGGGGAATTGTGACGACCGACTCATGTCACTGCCACCGCCTTTCCGCCGGAGCTAAAACTCCGACCACAGCCAAAGTTCCGGCAAGTATAACACTTTGTCCACAATATGGTCTGTCAAATTTCAGCTTGTAACTCCGAAATTCTCCAAATCTTTTTGCAGCTTTCTCCAAGTATGAAAGAAACAGAGAAACTTGAATTTTCAGATTTGTTAAGCCCCGGAATACGCGAGAAGGTGAGATGTCAGATCAGTCGCAAAACACGCTCTCCTAATCCGTTCCTCACCAGCCACCGAATTCCTTTCTTCACGATTCACAAACCCAAAGAGAAACCGTCATCCATAGTCGATCTAACAGCCCCAATAAGTTATGAGGATTTACACCCCTCATGAATGGAATCGAGCAATCCGACGATCTAGAAGCTCCGTCCACTACTCGGCTTTGCCTCCTTAAACCATAAGGAGATCTATGAGGTTCTGCAAAAAGAAGAGAAAATTAAATAAATAGCCACCAAAGCTATGATACACTCGCACTTAGGCAAGAAATATAACCGGACTTAGCCGGAGACAAAAAGCCGACGATAAGTTTCATCAGAAAATGAGAAAGAAAGCTTTCTCTCTCTGAAAGATTTGAGAGAGAGAAGAGAGAGAAAGCGTTCCAAAGAGGGGGTGTAGTTTAATTACTTAAGATACATACTCTTCCCTCAAAAATTAATATCATTTTTATCAATAAAAAAACCAATTAAGAAAACAAAATACAGAAAGATGAAAATCTAACAGTAAAAAAAATTGCCAATAGAACAAATATGAAGATAAGCCCGTGCGTAACACGGGACAACTCCTAGTGGTTATATATGATTAACAGTTGTTTGACTGGTAGGCCGACTTGCATGACTGAATTACGACCTATCAGTCTCTGTAATATTGGGTATAAGGTTATTTCAAAGGTGCTATGTCAGCTGTTAAAATTGTTCTTGCCAAAGCTCATCTCAGAAATACAATCGGCGTTTGTGGAAGGAAGACTAATTTCAGAGAATATTTTGATAGCACAGAAAATATTTGACGACCTTCGGACGAATCCATCATGTAAAAGGAAATTCATAGTTATTAAAACGAATATGAGTAAAGCATATAATCGGGTTGAATGTCCATTTATTGAACACTTGCTGAGGAAGATGGGTTTTTGTGAGAAGTGAATTTCCTGCATAATGTGGTGTGTATCAATTATAAGGTGTTACTAAATGCTCAATCGAGAGGATCAATCATACCGAAGAGGGGTCTCAGGCAAGGTGATCCATTGTATCCCTTTCTATCCATTTTGTGTACAGTGTCAGTGGTGCTAATTGTGAATATTAAAAAAACGGAGGCTGATAAGTTTATCACTGGAATCAGGATGTCTACAACTAGTCCCCAATATCTTATCTTTTTGTTTATAGATGACAAACTTTTTTCTGTCGAATGTTTTTTCTTTTGTTCAACAAAGGTTACGGTTACATAACAGGGTGAATGATTAATTGGTCAACCATATATCAATATTTTGCATAACTATTTCGTAAATAAACCGTAAATAAACCGTAAATAAAAATGAAAAATGCCCCAATACAAATACTTAAATCATAAAAGCCATGTTTGGGAATGAATTGTACTGCAACCAAAAAAATGTCGATTATAAACATGGGTTAACCACAATAAAATTCAAAAAATTTTACGTTATCAAAAGTCTTTACTTCCCCACAAAAACATTTTTGCATATTCACAAGTCTCTATTATGACCCAAACTTATCATCGATCTGCCTGAAGGAAAGAGCGACGGAAAATGACAAACATCAACGGAACAATCTGTCGCGTATTTATGATTACAAAAGAGAGTCGGAGAGTGGTTCCAGCGACTGAAATATAAACCACTGACTGACTATTTTTTTTTTACAGTAAACATGGGTGAACGGGAAGAACTTTCGGAGATAAAACGAATAACAAGTTGTCAAAAGTCTTTACATCAAAAGTCTTTTCTTCCCTACAAAAACATTTTTTGCATATTCACAAGTCTCTATCTTGATAATTAAGTAGATATTTCCAAACTTATCATCGATCTGCCTGGAGGAAAGAGCGATGGAAAATGACAAACATCAACGAAACAATGGCCGACGGTAAATTTCGGATGAATTGTAATTGGATCATCATCATCATAATAATCTTATCATGTTTTGCTTGGTACATATATAAGTCAATAAGTCAATGTATACAAGTCAATAAAACTAATTTCATAATAATGATAATAAATTTTAAAACAACATATATAAAAGGAGACGATTGATACCAAAAAAAACCGTTGTTGTGAACCAAAAAAAAAGAGAGTAAACAAACCTCCGATCGACGACGATGCACACGTGTCTGCTACTCACCGTCTGGCTCCTCTTGTGTATCTCCAGTTCGGTTCACCTAGTTCGAGCTCAAACCCGAACCGGAGCCACTCCCACTACTCATCCGGACGAAAGTGATATATATGCTACGTACTTTGAAATCATTAAATTACAACTTTTTTGGTTTAAAATAAATAAAAAAAGACTGACGGTTTGTTGTGGGATAAACTGCAAACAGCGCGAACTTTGAACTCCATCTTCGCTGGTTGGAGGATCCAGGCTTCGAAGGAATGGAACATCAGCGGCGAACTTTGCTCCGGCGCCGCAATCGAGGATAGTATCACCATCGACGACAAAAACTACAACCCTTTTATCAAATGCGACTGCAAGTTCGACAGCTCCACAATCTGCCGCATCACAGCACTGTACGTACAGTTTACATATCTTTCTCTTTATTTCTTTTTTTTGTTATTCTTTGTGCATTTACCCACTGGAACGATGTTGCCATATTGTTGTTTCACAGCAAGGTTTCTGAGAAAGATGTTGGAGGACCTATACCTTCACAGCTCTGGACTTTGACACACCTCAAAAATCTGTATATTGACATAGACTTTACCTTTTTCTTGAATTCTTATCATCGTCAAAAAAAAAAAAAATGAATAATGCATCTTTCTTTCAGGAACCTGGGTCGAAATTATCTAACAGGCTCCATTTCTCCTGCAATTGGAAACTTGACTCAAATGGAATGGATGTAATTATATAAGGCTCACCTTCTCTTCTTCTTCCTTTTATTGATCTCTCTTTCTTGTCTCGCACGCTCCAACTGTTCTCTCAACTACTGTAGGACTTTTGGGATCAATGCCTTGTCTGGCCCCATTCCCAAGGAAATTGGTTTGCTTACAGAATTGAAATCCCTGTAAGCTTCTTCTTCGTCTTCATTCTTCTTAAAAGATATCATAAATGTCAAATTTTGATGCTTTCTTATTATTAAACCTATCTTGTATGTGTTTTCTTCATGCAGTGGACTTGGTGTAAATAACTTTTCCGGTTCTGTACCAGCTGAGATTGGGACTTGTACAAAACTAATAAAAATGTGAGAATACACAAAGTACTTTTATGTAATTAATTTCAGAAACTTTTTTTAAATTGATAACTAGGATTTTAACACATTTTTTTTATTTGTATATATAAAGATGTTAGATTTTTACAGTTTTTTAATTTAGTATATACTACTCCCTCCGTTTCAAAATATAAGATGTTTTAGAGAAGTTTTTTGTTTCATATAGGATGCTTTCAAGTTTCTATGCAACTTTTAGATTAGTTTAGTATTTTATATTATGCAGTATTGTTTCTGATTGGTTGAACTTGTTAAAAGTAAAAACTTCTTAATCTGAGTGCTTTAGTTAAAACATCCTATATTTTAAAATGGAGAGAGTATAATTTCAATGTTTAAGTGTTTCTTAGATTTAACCTGTGATACATGTGTTACTTAATAGTTTAGTATTGCAATTATACATTTAAAAGTAGAGGTGTGGAAAGAGATTTAACAGTTTCATTTAACTTATCCTACATCAGATTAATGAAAAATTTAACACGCCCTTCCATTTGATCTGCCAGCTGATAAAGACTTTTTTTTATCAAGATAATTTCTTTTGTCATGTTTACACAATTTAATTTTTAAAATTTTATAATATTATAAAATTTTATCAAGGTAAAATATATATAACTACATCAGATTAAAATATCTTATTTGATTTTAGGGACTAAAAAACCTTCAGTGTACGTGATAATTGTTAATTTAACGTCATGTTTGATATTCTTATATTGGTGGTACAAATAATAAAATGAAGATTTAATACATGTTATATATAGTGGAAACAATTAAGATATATGTTTATTCGAATTTGGATTTATATATATCTTATTTGTAATATGATTTTTAATCATTGTCTATAACTTTTAGTTGATATGCATGCGACTTAGAACATATTTTTTTTTTCATTGATCTTTATTTTATTTTATTTTTCAAAATCACCAGAATCTAGTGTTTGTTAGTATTTCTTACAATTTATATTGCAGATACCTTGGAGCTTCTGGACTTAGAGGGGGAATACCTTCATCGTTTGCTAATCTTGTCGAGCTGGAAGAGGCGTAAGATTTTATTTATTTGATTAAATTCACATATATTTAAGTTTTATCGTTGGAATTCTACAGTTTTGTAATATTAATTAATTTACATTATTATTATTTTTTGTACCAGTTGGTTAAACAATCTGGACATTACTGGTCCGATACCGGAACTTATAGGAAAATGGACCAAACTTGTTATCTTGTAAGAATGATATCAATTTTTAGAGAAACATTGCTCTTGTTTATAGTTAACTCCTTTTCTTTTTATAGTTAACTTCTTTTTATAGTTAACATTGCTCTTGTTTATAGTTAACTTCTTTTAGTCCTAATGGAAAAGTCTTCATGGGCATTTAAACTTTGGGATTCAATGATTAATTGCTACCACGTTTTACTACAGGAAACTTCACGGAACTGGTTTAAGTGGTCCGATACCGTCGTCATTTTCCAACTTAACTTCTTTGAGTGAACTGTATGTGTTATTGCATTGGTGTCATAATCAATCACTTTTTTTTGCTATTTTTCTCTTCTTTCCTTCTGATGCACGTAATCATCATATCCTAAAATGTAGGAGTCTTGGTGATATATCCAATGGAAGCTCTTCTCTTGAATTCATCAAAGACATGAAATCTCTAAAGATGTTGTAAGGCAACACTTGTACTCCAATTCATCATGAACTGTGAAGTGTTTCCCTCTCCTCCTTACGTGTATCTATAAACATTGATGATGCATTCATGTGTCGCAGAGTATTTAGGAACAGCAATCTCACTGGGACAATACCCTCTGATATCGGGAAATACTCAAGTCTGGAACTAGTGTAAGTACAACATATGTGATATGTCCGTCCGCATTTTCTTTAAAACGAGTGAGATCATCTCTGAAAGTCACTGCGAGAATACGAAGTGGTCTTATCATTGCTGATAATATATATTATTTCTCTCATTCATGTCTCTGTGTTTCCAGTGATTTAAGCTTCAACAAACTACATGGACCAATTCCGGCTTCACTTTTCAACTTAAGTGGACTTACTCACTTGTAAGTTTTCTATTTATTTTTTTGGGTCTTCATGTTGGTATGAATATACTCACAGTGATATATATATAACTGTGGAAAATACTTTTGTTGTCTTCATATTAGGTTTCTGGGAAACAACACGTTCAATGGTTCTTTGCCCACTGAAAAGAGCCGGAGTTTGATCAATATGTGAGTTACAAAGTCCTTTCTAATTATTCTGTATGTAGATACTAATCATAATTCTTCTGTACGTTATTCTTTCAGAGATGTATCCTACAATGATCTGTCTGGTAGTCTTCCTTCATGGGTCAGCTTACCAAACTTGAAACTGTAAGTACACAAAACACTCTCTACTATACTAACGGTGTTTTTCAATCTCAGCGCTTCTTTTTTTCTTTTGTAGGAAACATTTATAAGAATTATAATAAAACTGTATGTTATTTGTGCAGCAACCTTGTTGTTAACAACTTCA
>NC_025701.1:33614763-33646980 GCF_000633955.1 Camelina sativa | reverse complement strand
TTTTTTTTTTTTTTTTTTTTTTTTCTTAATGAAATTGTTTATGTTTTGTTAAAAAGAGTTCTACCAGGACTAAAGTGTCTGCAGAAGAACTTCCCTTGCAATCGAGGCAAAGGAATCTGTAAGTGTGACAGAGATATATCATCATAATCATTATATTGTTCTCAATATATGTTCTAATAAGGTTTTCTCTACTAATGACTGGTGGTCTAGATTCTGACTTTGCCATCAACTGCGGAGGCTCACAAATACAGTCTGTTAGCGGAGCAGTATTTGAGAGGGATGAGGAGGATCTTGGATCAGCTTCTTTTTTCGTGAGTGATGTTCAGAGATGGGCAGCCAGTAGTGTAGGATTTTATTCTCAGAGTAGTAATAATATGTGGGTTGTCAACACTATGGACTCAGAGCTTTTTCAGTCAGCAAGACATTCTTCATCTTCCCTAAGGTATTATGGGTTGGGGCTTGAAAATGGAGTCTATACAGTAAGACTTCAGTTTGCTGAATTAGTAATTGTTGGTTCTAACACGTGGAAAGCTTTAGGACGACGACCTTTTGACATTTATGTCCAGGTCTGCCCTACCGCCTTACAAGTTTACTTGTTGGTGTAATAATCTTCTTGTTGAATTCTGAAACCTAGCTTCGTTATATCCAGGGAAGACTTGTTGCAAAGGATTTTGATATACGCAGAACAGTTGGTGACTCTACTGTCGGAGCAGTTCGGAGAGAATATAAAGCAAATGTATCAGAAAATTACCTTGAAATCCTTCTTTTATGGGGTGGCAAAGGATCATTTAGTATTCCTGTTGAAGGTACTTATGGGCCACTGATATCGGCCGTCAGTGCAAAACCAGGTATCACAACAACAACAAGTAGCGAATTCCTTTTTTTTTTTTCTTCTTGATCTTTTGCCTACAGGTTTTGTTTCTTTCTATCTCCTAAGGCCTGAGTGTTACATATTGATGTTCAGATTTTACACCAACAGTAGCTAACAGGCCACCTTCAAACGAAAATCATGGGACTGGTACTGTTGTGGGTGCTATTGTTGGCATAGGACTTTTCATCATCTTTTTGGTGGGCGTGGTTCTCTTCATCATCCGAAAAAGACGAAAGCGTTACACAGATGATGAAGGTATATATGTTATTACAACACAAACTATCCCTTGATCGAGCATCAGTATCATCCTTCTAAATTAGTTCATATGAGTATCATCTTTTAAATTGATTTATTTAAGAACCGACATTGTCTCTTGCAGAACTACTTAGTATGGACGTAAAACCTTACACTTTTACTTACTCTGAACTTAAAAGTGCCACTCAAGATTTTGATCCCTCAAACAAGCTTGGAGAGGGAGGGTTTGGGTCTGTATATAAGGTAAACCTCATATCAAAATGAACAAATGTCTTTTTTTGTTATGATCTAACACATTAATTCAACAGGGAAACCTGAATGATGGTAGAGAGATTGCGGTGAAAGTGTTGTCGGTTGGATCCAGACACGGTAAGGGACAATTTGTGGCAGAAATCGTAACAATTTCTACAGTTCTGCATCGCAACCTAGTAAAGCTTTACGGGTGCTGCTATGAAGGAGATCATCGTATGCTCGTATATGAGTACCTCCCTAATGGAAGTCTCGATCATGCACTATTTGGCCATGGTCAGTAATGAGCAGCAAGATTAGTACTTATATATCCTTCATTCTCTGCCGAACTGATTTGGATGTTGCAGGAGCTGAAAAGGCTTTGCATCTTGATTGGTCAACCCGTTTTGAGATATGCCTGGGAGTAGCCAGAGGTCTAGCCTACCTCCACGAGGAAGCAAGTATTTGCATAGTACACAGGGATGTGAAGGCCAGCAACATTTTGCTTGATTCTAAGCTGCTCCCAAAAGTTTCTGATTTTGGGCTTGCAAAGCTATATGATGACAAGAAAACCCACATAAGTACAAGAGTGGCAGGGACCATGTACGTATCCCCAAAACCTCTACTATTTTTCTTCTTTGCAACGATACTATGGGTTTATAACACATGATGTTGTACCAATGACCAATATAGAGGGTATCTTGCGCCAGAGTATGCCATGCGTGGACATCTAACAGAGAAAACAGATGTGTATGCCTTTGGTGTTGTGGCTCTTGAGCTAGCTAGTGGAAGGAAAATCTCTGATGTGAGCCTGGATGATGAAACAAATTATCTTCTTGAATGGGTACGTACGTCCTTGTTAGTTTTATATATATACATTTTGATTAGAAATGTTATAAAGCTAAATTAGCTAATAAAATTGTGGTGTACAATTAATAGGCATGGAATCTACATGAGAAAAGCCGTGAAGTTGAAATAATCGATCAGGAGCTGACTGACTTTAACATGGAAGAAGTGAAACGCATGATAAAAATTGCTCTGCTGTGCACTCAGACATCTCATGCTATAAGACCACCTATGTCAAGAGTGGTGGCGATGCTTTCAGGAGACGTTGAGGTCAGTGATGTAACCTCTAAGCCACGCTACCAACCCGACTGGATATTTGATGACACCTCAAGCTCCTCTCTAGGAACCTTTCAAACTAAAGACACAAGCACTTCTTCCTCCTCCTCCACGAGGTTTGTGACGCCCAGAGATGGCGACTTTCAGCCAATGCTTGGAGTTAAGATTAATGAGGCGAGATGAGAATGTTTCTTCTCTATCTATCCAAAAGTTTTTTTATGTACATTTAAAGTGTATCGCAATGCTTGGAGGCTGACAAAAACATATTGAATCTCTTATGTTTATTCCTCTAGATAAGAAAGAGATAAACAAATTGAAAGTTTGAAACATATAAACGCAGAAAGAGATTGACGACTATGAGACTTACCTGTCCAAAGTGTTTACAGCTAAGTTGCCAAAAGTCTTTAGCGAAAACATTTGTGTTGGGCTTTCCAAGCCCAAGCCAGCTCCCCTATTAGTATGATATTGTCCACTTTAGGTCCAAGTAGTCTAGCTTTCACGGATTTTTTATTGGACTCAGGCCTCATACTAATTAGAGTTGTATCCCAACAAACCTCCTTTCAAACCATATACCACGATCCTATGGCCCAGAATCCGGTACCTCTTTATTCCTGAAGTATTTTTGAGTCAACCTTAATCATGTCATCTTTTTGAGAGATCCTCTCACACGGAAACACAAAGCCCACCCCCATTCCCCTAGGTCCACTTTTCGATATAGGCTTTGATACCAATTGTTGAGCTTTCCAAGTCCAAGTCAACTCCCCTATTAGTATGATATTGTCCGCTCTGGATCCAGATGGCAAAGGCTGCACGAATTTCTTATTGGGCTCATTCCCAAAAAACCTCATACTAATTAGAGTTGATCTTGGCATATATATTAAAAACTTATTTTCTAATCTTCAGATATAGGACATTGTTTGTATCCTAACAATTTGCATACAAAGAAAACATACACGACTGGTCGGTATTTGAAGTCGATTGTAATCGGGACACTATAGTAAGATATTTTGCTTACTTGCCGTCAAAACATTAATAAATGAGACGATGGTCCACTTATCATGTTTTGGTTGGTTATTATATGAGTCAATGAATATAAGTCAAGAAAGATAATTTAAGACAATTATTAAAAAGTAAAAGGAAGACAACATACATATAAGGGAGGCGATATACACCGAAGCTTTTGTGTCAGACAACCGTTGATGTCAGTCAGACACACACACAAAAAAATATATATACTAAAAAAGAGTAAAATTAAACTGCTGCCGAGCGACGATGCCCAAGTGTCTGCTCTGAAAGTGCATCAGAGTTCTGAAGGTGACAGGAGCCTGCGAAGTGTCTCAGAGTGCTGTTATGCTGACGTGGCGTTTGAGCTGACGTGGAAGAAGATTATGGGAGTCGTGACAAGGAGCGTGAGAAGGAAGGAAGGAGAAGATCAAGATATACACGAGAAGATTGAGAGTATATTTGATCGAGAGGATTAGGGAGGATATTTCTTAGGATAAGGAATATTTCCTTTTTGTTAGGGATTCACAAAGATCTAGGTTAGAGATCGTATGTGAAGTGTTTAAAGGGACGAGGGCTAGCCGCAAAAAGAGTTAGCACTCGTGGGATAAGTTTGAGAGATTTGTAAACCTTCGAGCAAACAAAAAGAGCTTTGAAGGTGAGTGTATTTTACTCTTTTAGATCTACACAGGGTGTTGTGTTAGATAGACAAGAGAGTAGGCTTAGATTCATAACTTGTAAAAGGGAGTTTTATAAGTTTGAATAAAAGCGTTTGCTTGGCGCGTTTCCAAACAATTTAAGTGATTGTCGTTCTCTATACCTTTACATGCTCCTCACCGTCTGGTTCCTCTTGTGTATCTCCGGTTCGGTTCACATGGTTCGAGCTCAAAACCTAACCGTAGCCACTACTCATCCCGACGAAGGTACTTTACTGAAATAATTAAATTAATTAAGTTGCATGTTTGATTTAAACAAACTGACGGTTATGGGATAAATTGCATGCAAACAGCGCGAGCTTTGAACTCCATCTTCGCGGCTTGGAGGATCAAGGCTCCGAGGGAATGGAACATCAGCGGCGAACTTTGCTCCGGCGCTGCCATCAAGGAGGAAATCACCATGGAGGACAAAAACTACAACCCTTTAATAAAATGCGACTGCTATTTCGACAAGTCCACAATCTGCCGCATCACTGCCCTGTACATATATTTCTCTCTTTTTTTTTTCCTTAAATCTTTTTGCATTCATCACCCCTTCGATCAATGTTGTTTCACTTTCACAGCAAGGTTTTTGCGAAAGATGTATCAGGACCCATACCTCCACAGCTCTGGACTTTGACATACCTCACCGATCTGTATAGACTTTTACCATTTCCTTTTCTTTTCTTTTTTTATCATCATTTAAAAGAAATTTTTTAAAAAAAAAACTCAAAAGATGACGATATGCATCTTTCTTTCAGGAACCTGGCTCAAAATTATATAACAGGCTCCCTTTCTCCTGCAATTGGAAACTTGACTCAACTGGAATGGATGTAATATTATAAGGCTCATGTGTTGATTGAATGAAACCTTAATTCTTCTTCCTTTTCTTTTTAATTCTGTCACACTACAACGGTTTCTCAACTACTGTAGAACTATTGGGATCAATGCCTTGTCTGGCCCCTTCCCCAAGGAAATTGGTTTGCTTACAAGTTTAAAATCGCTGTAAGCTTCTTCTTCTTCTTCTTCTTATTCTTATTCTCCATTCTTCTTTAAAAAAACATAGTAAATGTCAGATTTTGATGCTTCCTTAATATTAAACATATCTTTTTTTGCAAGCAGAGGTATTGGACTAAATAACTTTTCCGGTCCTATACCAGCTGAGATTGGGAACTGTACAAGACTACTGAAAATGTGAGAATGTACATATATATATAGTACTTTTGTGTAATTCACTAATCTCTGCAGTGTTTTTAATTAATAATATTTCATCATAATCATCTAGTTTTGTTATCATTTCTTACTTTTTTTTTTTATTGCAGATACCTAGGAAATTCTGGACTTAGTGGAGAAATACCTTCATCATTTGCTAATCTTGTAGAGCTGCAAGACGCGTAAGACTTTCATGTTTATTGAATTCGCATATTGTTAAGTTTCATAGTTGGATTTCTACATTAATTTTTGTTACCTATTTGTGACTTTACATTATTATTTTCTTGGGGTGATTTTTTCCTTAATAATGTTTGTACCAGTTGGTTAAACGATGTGGACGTTACTGGTCCGATCCCGGAATTTATAGGAAAATGGACCAGACTTACTATCTTGTAAGAATGATTTCATTTTTTTCCTTCAATTTTTTTGTCATATATTGGGAAATTCTTCATGCATGGCATGTTTTACTGCATGCAGGAAACTTCACGGAACTCGTTTGAGTGGTCCGCTACCGTCGTCAATTTCCAACTTAACTTCTTTGACAGACCTGTATGTGTTAGTTGCATTGGTGCCAAAATCATTCTTATTTACTATCTTCTCCTCTACGTTTATAATCATATCCTAAAATGTAGGAGTGTTGGTGATATCTCCAATGGAAGCTCTTCTCTCGAATTCATCAAAGACATGAAATCTCTAAATACATTGTAAGGCTACAATTCTACTCCAATATGTGAACTATGAACTGTTTCCCTCTCCTCCTTGTATTTAACATTTGATCATATGAGTCGCAGAACATTTAGAAACAGCAATCTCACTGGGACAATCCCCTCTAATATCGGGGAATACTCAAAACTGAGACAAGTGTAAGTTACTACAACATACGTACGAGCTAGTGAGATGATTTGCGAAAGCCACCCAAAGTGATCTTAACATTGCTGACAATATCATATAATTATTTCTCCATTTTTCCGTTCATTGAACTTGATGTGTGATTCGTGTCTGTTTTCCAGTGATTTGAGCTTCAACAAACTACATGGACCAATTCCGGCTTCACTTTTCAACTTAAGTGGTCTTACTCACTTGTAAGTTTTCTACTTTTTTTGTTTGGGTCTTCATGTTGGTTGGTATGTATTCCCTACCAGTGATGATATATATAACTGTGGAATGAAATACTTTTGTACGTTGTCTTCATATTAGGTATCTTGGAAACAACACGTTAAATGGTTCTTTGCCCACTGAAAAGAGCCGGAGTTTGATCAATATGTGAGTTACATATATAGTCCTTTCTAATTAATCACCTTTGAAAGCCACAAAGTCCTGATCATACATAATCTGGAAACTGTTATTGATTATATAACATATTCTGTAGATCCTAATCATAATTCTTCTGTACGTTATTCTTTCAGAGATGTATCCTACAATGATTTGTCTGGTAGTCTTCCTTCATGGGTCAGCTTACCAAACTTGAAACTGTAAGTACACAAAACACACTCTCTACTAAATATACTAACGGTGTTTTTCAATCTCAGCGCTTCTTTTTTTCTTTTGTAGGAAACATTTCTAAGAATAATAATAAAACTGTATGTTATTTGTGCAGCAACCTTGTTGTTAACAACTTCAACTTGGAAGGTCTAGACAAGAGGTGATATGCCCTGAAATTCCTGTTTCATATATTTTGTTTTTCTTGTCTCTCTAAATCTGTTTATATTTTTGTTACAAAAGGGTTTTACCAGGACTAAAGTGCTTGCAGAAGAACTTCCCCTGCAACCGAGGCAAAGGAATCTGTAAGTGTAACAGAGAGAGAGAGAGAGAGATGTATATCATCATAAACGTTGTGCTTAACCGTGTATTCTGTTGGAAAAAAGATTTGCTTAAGGTTTGATCTATTAATGACTGGTGGTCTCTAGATTCTGACTTTTTCATCAACTGCGGAGGCCCACAACTACCGTCTGTTAGCGGAGAAGTATTTGAGAGGGAGGACGAGGATCTTGGAGCAGCTTCATTTGTCGTGAGTGATGTTCAGAGATGGGCAGCTAGTAGTGTAGGACTTTTTGCCCAGAGTATTAGTAATATATGGGTTGTTAACGCTTTGGACTCAGACCTTTTTCGGTCCGCAAGAAAATCTTCATCTTCCCTAAGGTATTATGGGTTGGGGCTTGAAAATGGAGTCTATACCGTAACACTTCAGTTTGCTGAAATACAGATTATTGGTTCTAACACATGGAAAGGTTTAGCAAGACGACTATTTGATATTTATGTCCAGGTCTGCCCTACCGCGTTACAAGTATAATTGTTGGTGTAACCATATAATCTTTCTTGCTGAAACCTAGCTCATGTTTCCAGGGAAGACTTGTTGAAAAGGATTTTGATATACGCCGAATAGTTGGTGGTGACGCTACTGTCGGAGGTGTTCAGAAAGATTATAAAGCAAATGTATCAGAAAATTACCTTGAAATTCATCTTTTATGGGCTGGCAAAGGATCAATTGGTGTTCCTACTATGGGTACTTATGGGCCATTAATATCGGCTGTCAGTGCAAAACCAGGTACCACAACAAGTACAACTGGCGAACTTTTCTTTTATTTCATTTTTTTTTTACATCACCTGATGCCTAAGTGTTACATATTCTTGTTTAGATTTTACACCAACAGTAGCTAACAGGCCACCATCAAAGAAAAAGTATAGGACTGGTACAGTTGTGGGTGCTGGTCTTGGCCTAGGACTTTTGAGCATCTTTTTTGCGGGCGTGGTTATCTTCATCATCCGAAAAGGCAAAAAACGTTACACAGTTGATAAAGGTATACATGTCACAAGCAAGTTACAAGGTCCTTGAGCTTGAATATTGTAGAATTAGGTATTGAACTGCCTTGATTTTATTGATCTTGATTACAACCTTATATATACATGTTTAACTAGGGTTTATACAAACCGTCATTGACGTACATTACACATTTAAAGCCCAAAACACTAAGCCCATAATATACCGCTAATACTCCCCCTCACGTTGGAGTGTGAAGGTCTTGAACACCCAACTTGGACATCAAATAGAGAAACTGCAGACTACCTAGTGTTTTAGTCAGTAAGTCTGCAAGTTGATCTTCGGACCGAACATGGTGAGTAGTAATGATACCATCACGAACTGCATCACGAACTGCATGAAAATCATTTTCGATATGTTTAGTGCGTTCATGGAAGACTGGATTAGCAGCGATGTGTAAAGCAGCCTTGTTATCACAGAACAAAAGAGTTGGCACAGTTTGCTCAATACCAAATTCTTTTAACAACTTACGCAACCATTTGATTTCACGAAGTGCAACAGACATTGCGCGATATTCTGCTTCGGCAGAAGAATGAGAGACGACATCTTGCTTCTTAGCCTTCCAAGCTATCGGAGAACCACCAAGGAGAACAACATAAGCAGTAAGTGAGCGTCGTGTAATCGAACAAGTAGACCAATCAGAGTCACAGTACACCGTGAGTGATAAATCAGGATCAGATAGAAGAAGAATCCCTTGGCCTGGTGAACCTTTTAAGAACTTAACAACCCGGAGAGCCGCATCCTAGTGAGCTGCCCGCAGTTGCTTCATAAACTGAGATAACACATGCACCGAATAGGCTTACTCAGGACGAGTATGAAGAAGATAGAGCAAACGCCCAACAAGACGACGGTAAGGCGTAGGATCGGAAAGCAATGGACCATCATCATCCGCAAGATGATGGTTTTCTTCAAGAGGAGTGACGGCAGGACAAGCACCAAGATTACCACTGTCAGCGATAATATCCAAGGTGTACTTCCGTTGAGACAAGAAGATACCATCCGACCCACGGGAAACTTCAATACCAAGGAAATACTTCAACTTACCTAGATCCTTCATGGAAAAACATTTCCCCAAATAATCTTTGAATTTTTGTAGCATATAACTGTCATTACCACAAATGAGCAAGTCATCAACATAAATCAGCAACCAAAGTTCGATATTCTCACGAGTATATGAAAATAAAGAGTAATCATCATAGGCCTGAACAAAACCGAAACGAAGCAAAGAGTCCGAGAGCTTCTTGAACCAACACCGCAGAGCTTGTTTAAGCCCATACAATGCCTTTTTAAGGCGACAAACTTTGTTAGGCTGAGAGTGTCGAAAACCGGGAGGAAGTTTCATATAAACCTCGTCCTCGAGATCGCCATGAAGAAAGGCGTTGTTAACGTCCATTTGATAAACCTCCCAATGTTTAGCAGCAACAAGACGTAGAAGTGTACGAACCGTAGTCATTTTTACCACGGGTGCAAAAGTCTCGCCAAAATCCACCCCTTCAACCTGCTTATTACCACATACGACCAACCGAGCTTTGTAACATTCAATAGAACCATCAGACTTGTACTTGGTTTAAAAAACCCATAGACTCTCAATTGCCAAACTGTCTTTCGGTGTAAGCGAGAAAGTTAGTGAGGATGGTCCGTACTTCCGATTTTTCAAGCATTAAATACGTCCAGACAGATCTTGAGAAATCATCCACAATTGTTAAAAAATAAACAGCACCACATGAGGATGGAACAGGATAGGGTCCCCAAACATCGCAATGTATTAAAGAAAAACAATCCAATGCTTTATTAATACTTTGTGAAAAAACTTCTCTAGTTTGTTTAGCTCGAAAACAGATGTCACAAAAACGAGAGCTAATAGACGAATCAGAAATAGAAACCATAGGTAATGCAGAAAGTACGAAAAAACTTGGATGACCCAACCGCTGATGCCACAAATCTTGATCAGAAGAAGCCTTGACCGTGTGAATCTTAGCAGTAGCAACATCCGTCAGATAATAAACTCCATCACGCTCTTCACCTCTTCCAATCAAAGTCCTCGAAAAACGGTCATGTAAAACAAAAATTGTATCAGTAAACACGGCCATACACTTTGTTTGCTTGACAATTTTGGAGACAGAAATCAAGGTGCAATTCAATGTTGGCACAAAAAGCACATTATGCAGTGCAACTTTCTCGGAGAGAGAAAAATCTCCCATACTCAAAGCAAACGTATTACTTCCGTCAGCAAACCCAATCGAACAAGGTGGAATAGAGACAACATTAATTAAGAGAGAAAGTTGACCAGTCATATGATGGGACGCCCCCGTATCAAGAATAACATCACCAAAATTCTTCTTACCAGACAACTTATCGGAACTACTTGCAGCTGATGTTTTCTCATGAATCATCTGAGAGAGAACACGAAGCTGATCTTGTGTGAATTCAGGGAACGAAGACGGATTAGAGCTGGTCGCATGAGCCGTAGCAAACTGTCCTCTACCGCGGCCAGAACCAGTGCCACGTCCGCCTCGACCACGACCACCCGAGCCACGACCAACACCACTACGCTCAGTCCACCAATCAGGAAAACCAATGATGGACCAACAATCTTTCTTTTCATGACCCGACCGTCCACAATGATAACACAAAACAGGACGAGACTTAACGATAGAATACTCAGCACAGTTCCCAACAGAAAGTTTTGTTCCGGTGGGCAAAGCTTGATGGCGAGTGACGAACCCGACAGCATCGTGACGATCTTCTTGAAGACGGGAAGCAAGAAGCCTTTGTTCTTCACGAATGACTTTAGAATACGCAACACCGAGAGTGGGAAGGGGATCCATGTTGATGAGGCTTGTGCAAATCCCACCAAATCGTGCATCATCAAGACCCATTACAAACGATGAAGCTTCTCATTATCCCTTTCAGTAACGATTGCAGTCAGAATCGAACCATGGGGACACACCGGACTAGCTTGATAGGTTTTCAATTCATCCCAAAGATGACACAACTTGCCGTAATATTCTACGATCGTCTGTCCGTGCTGGCGACAAGAGGCAAGCTGAGCCTTGATTTGATGAACTCGAACATTGTTACTAACAGAGAAACGCTGCTGAAACTCATCCCAAAGAAGATGAGCATCAGAGATAAAAGTTACGGTGGTCTTAACTTTTGGCTCAATCGAAGCCCTTATCCAACCCACGATCATGGAATTTACGGTCTTCCAATTCTCAAAATCGGGATCGGTGCTTGCAGGCTTTGGGATTGTGCCGTTGATGAAGCTTGTTTTTCGTTTGGCTTGAAGAGCATTCAACATCTCCTCAGACCATTCGTTGTAGTTGTCTCCGTTTAGCAAAACAGAGGTGATAACAGTCCCGGGGTTGTCGGAGCTTGACAGAGTATATGGTGACACCACCGTGGAAGCAGCGGAAGTGATGATAGACCATGTAGACGAAGACATCTGTTCTCCTTGAGTAGTCATAAAGAACTCGATACACAAGACAAATCGAAACTATCGATGAACACAACGAATCGAAACTATCGATGAACAACAAGAATTTTTAAAACTTTTCTAGCTCTGATACCATGTAGAATTAGGTATTGAACTGCCTTGATTTTATTGATCTTGATTACAACCTTATATATACATGTTTAACTAGGATTTATACAAACCGTCATTGACGTACATTACACGTTTAAATCCCAAAACACTAAGCCCATAATATATCGCTAATAAATATCATCTTTCAAATTGGTTCATAACTCCTTTTTTTGTTGCAGAGCTGCTTAGTATGGATGTAAAACCTTACACTTTTACTTACTCTGAACTTAAAAGTGCTACTCAAGATTTCGATCCCTCAAACAAGCTTGGAGAGGGAGGGTTTGGTTCTGTTTATAAGGTAAGCCCGGTCCCATACCAAAAGTGTTTTTGTTATGATTTAACACATTACTCCAACAGGGAAACCTGAGTGATGGAAGAGAGATCGCTGTGAAAGTGTTGTCGGATGGATCTCGACACGGGAAGGGACAATTTGTAGCAGAGATCATAACAATTTCTACAGTTCTGCATCGCAACCTAGTAAAGCTTTACGGGTGCTGCTATGAAGGAGATCATCGTTTGCTCGTATATGAGTACCTCCCAAATGGCAGTCTCGATCAGGCACTATTTGGTAATGATGGAGCAGAAAGATTAGTAGTTAATTTACCCTTTGATTCTCTGCAGCCAAGCTGATTTTGGGATGTTGCAGGAGGTGAAAAGATTTTACATCTTGATTGGCCAACCCGTTATGAGATATGCCTGGGAGTTGCCAGAGGTCTAGCCTACCTCCACGAGGAGGCGAGTGATCGCATAGTACACAGGGATGTAAAGGCCAGCAACATTTTGCTTGACTCTAAGCTGCTCCCAAAAGTTTCTGATTTTGGGCTTGCAAAGCTATACGATGAAAGTAATACCCATATGAGTACCAAAGTGGCAGGGACCATGTACCTATCCCCAAAGCCTCTACTAATTTTCTTCTTTGTAACAATATTATAGGTTTATATAACACATGGTCTTGTACCAATTAATGCAGTGGATATCTTGCGCCAGAGTATGCCATGCGTGGACAACTATCAGAGAAAACAGATGTGTATGCCTTTGGTGTTGTGGCTCTTGAGCTAGTGAGTGGAAGGAAAAACTATGATACAAGCCTGGATGATGAAAAGAAATATCTTCTGGACTGGGTACGTTCTTGTTAGTTTAATACATTTTTAAATGGTATAAGTCGATATATTAAACGTGGTGTACAATCAATAGGCATGGAATCAGCACGAGCAAAGACGTGAAGGTGACCTAATCGATCAGGAGCTGACTGAATTCAACATGGAAGAAGTGAAACGCATGATAGGAATTGCTCTGCTTTGCATTCAGGCATCTTATGGATTGAGACCACCAATGTCAAGAGTGGTGGCCATGCTTTCAGGAGACATTGATGTCAGTGATGTAACCTCTAAGCCAGGCTACCTAACCGACTGGACAGTTGATGACACCTCAAGCTCCTCTTTCAACACCTTTCAAACTAAAGACACAAGCGCTTTTTCATTCTCCTCCACGAGGTTTGTGACGCCCAGAGACGGCGACTTTAAGCCAATGCACGGCGTGAAGATCAATGAGGGGAGATGACAATGTTTCTTTTCTATCCATACATACCTTGTTGAAAAGTGATTCAAAGCTGGGGATAAATGGTGAAATTTAAGTATTTGTGAATTTTTACTTTCTAATCAATTTTTGTTATACAGCAGACCTTTGTGTATGTGGCTATATGAGGATACTATATTCTTAAACATATTTCACTTGTATTTCAATAATGTTTTGAGCACTTCATAGTGAGGTTGTCCGCTGGTGGAGTTGAATAATAGATTTTCCTTGTTGGAAGAATTTAATGATCTTGGAGGTTAAAACTTTAAAACAATTACTGTTTTGATACCTTTTAGTTAACCTTTTTTTGTCAAACTCCTTTTAGTTAACCAAGTTATTATTATGTTAAAAATATAACGCCTTAGGAATTAGGATTGTTAATACTAGGATTTTTGTGTCTCCTAGTAGGTCTCAATTAACCTTAGGTGTTGTAGTACTTAAGGTGTCAATTCAAATGGGATGTTGCTAGCAATCAAGATGCAATCAAGCAATCACAAGTCAAGCCAATTCAAAAAGAGTGTTTGTCTAACAATCCTAGAATGATCAGAATGCAAAATGGAAATGAGTCACAGAACTAGAAACGAAAATGTATGACAAGAAGCGAACAAGAATTAGTGAAACCGAAAACGATTCTAAGCATGAACTAGACAACAAGAAGGGAAACAGTCTCAGGAATGGAATAAAAATCAGAAAAAAAAGAGGTTCTAAGGATGGGAGTAATTGATGTCGGTGGAGTATCCTAGTCTATAGAGTGTTTAACATGTCACAAGCAAATCATCCCTAAACAATGAACATCACTCTTAGCTAATCCAATCTCTTGACATAAGCTACTCAAACTCAACCACTTCCAAACCTAGCTCTTGCTAGAGAAACATGTTCAAGCATGGCATGAAAAACAAGTTCATTCACGTCAACAAACATCCTAGACAACTAATCTCTTAGGCTAGGAACGTAAGTCTCTAGCACTAGTTGGTTAGACATTTCATCGAACACCTTTTGAGTGCGGAAATGTCTAAGACCTAGTTCCAATGACACATTTTAACCCCAGAAACACTAACATAGCTGTTTACAGCTTCTAAGCAATGTTTTCTTGCTTAAACACTCTACATCCTAAGAGAATCATACAAATCAAAGCTTAAACACTCTACATCCTAAGATCCTCTACCTAATCTATCCAATCCTCAAGAACTACCACACTACTCAGATCCGAAAATCATCATCAAGGATGCAAACTCAGAAAACATTGAAACAAACATTCTTAGATAGATAAAAATGAGATGAACAACTTGTAAAATAAATCAAATGCGAATACTCAATAAACTCCAAGATAGCGGATTACAAAGTCTGAAAACGTATTTGGTGGCTAGGTAAAACCTTAAGGAATAGAACAATATGAGATTAAAAGATGTCTTCAGCCAAGACTTAACAAAATGTATTTATAGTAAAAACATGTAAATCCCTAAAACTTAAAACGACAAGGTGAAGAGTCGGTTTGGGAATCTCCTGAAGCGTGTAAGACATAACGTCTTCCGGACATGTGCGAATGAGTCAGTGTGTGTCCAGTGGCTCGACCCAGATGGCTCGAGTGAGGTCGAGTGATGCGTGGTGAGGCTGGCTCGAGCAAGGTCGACTGGGTGGAGTGGAGGGATGTTGGCTCGAACCAGAGTGGTGTTGGCTCGATCCAGAGTGGTTTTGGCTCGAGCTGGGTGTATACGCATCCACTAAAACGATGATAACTCTTGAACCACACCTCCGATTGGCTTGAAATAAACGGCGTTGGAAAGATGACTCAATTCCGTACAACTTTGATGAAGACGTCAAAAGCTAAATCCCACTCGAGTGGAACAGCTCGAACGGGGTGGCTCGATCGAGCGGATGAGACTGGCTCGAGAGAGGGGCTCGATCAGGGTTGTGAGATTGGCTCGAGAGACGGTTCCGGGAGTGTTGTGCAGCGGATGGGTCGAGTGATGCGTTCCCGACGTCTCCTAGATACCTGAAATACTCCGAAATGCACAATGTATGCAAGGATGATGCAAGAACTACCTAGACATGCAAAGTGTATAGAAAGGACTAGAAAATGATGCAAAACAATGAGTTATCCTAGCTAAATGCATGATAAATATATGCTAGGGAGAGATAAAATATAGACATATCAATTGTCAAGATGTAAGACACCTCTCCATACACAACCAGGTTCCAAAGAGATCGGACTTAGCAATGAAGATGGTCCAATACATACATAAGCAGGCTTTGTGTAACTTTTAAGTCTAGGCGCTAGGCGCTCAGCAACGCCTAAACGACCGTTTCAACCGACTAAAATTACAGAATATTATTTTTCATATATATTTTTAATTTTTAATTACATATATTTAAATTTTTAAGTTTTATATTCATACACATATTTATAAATGTTTATATGTTATTAATCTAAATTAATTTATGCATTTTTTAATTTTAGTTTATGATTTATTATTTATTATTTCTTCTAACATATATTTTTATAATTTTATATATAATGTTATATATTGTAAACGTCTAAACCGCCTAAAAACGCCTAAACTCTGATTAGGTGTTCTAGGCGCTAGGCATTGGGTCACCACCCACATACTGCCCAGCAATAATGGTTACAAGTAAGTGGTTTAGGTTTATAATAGATGACACAAAGCTAATTAAACTTATAAAAACCACAAAGTTATTGTCTAAATGTTTTAACTTTGGGCTTTAAATTACAAAATGAAAACTGGGTTTTGGTTTTACAACTCAAAGGTTTCAACTTTCGAATGATTCCCCTAAAAGATGATAACTTTGAGGTCCAAATTGAATAACATATCTTTCTCAGCCTAGTTGGTTGTTGTACAAAAAAAAAACGGTCAACTTGCGAAAAAATATGATTTGATGGGATTAGGCGATCCCCCCTGTTTGTTGAAAGTTACAGTCTTTTTTTTTGTTCTTGTTTATGAGTTGCAAAACACAGAATCATATATACAAATTATTAGACTTTCCACTCTTTGTCTTTAGATTTGGTGTTGTCTTCTTAATAGACTGATCTTGTTTATGGGTAATGTTTGTGTCTAACTATGGTTTCCTTAATAAGACATTTTTAGACACTCAGATTTTGGGATCATGAATCTAATAACCTTTAGAGTCAAGTTGAAAGATCCCGACCCTCGGCGTCCGCGATCAAGGCTTGCGTTTAGCCCCATTCCTGACCGAACATCCGATGATTTAACCCGTTTACTTAGCGTTGGCACGCGGTCTCGCTTAGTGTTAATGCTTAAACAAAAATGTCAGTTGCAAATTACAGACTTTATCTATAATAAAAAATAAATATATGAATAATTAGTATAATTATAAATTATTATATGTTTTATATTTAAGAAGAAATATTTCAATAAATTTATGAATCTTAAATATCCAAATTGATCTAAAGTAAAAGTTTAATTATATAGATATATATCAAGGAACTCGTACAAATATTCAATCATAAAAAAAAAGTACAACACAATAGAAAATATTACTGAGCACTTTGAAATCATATAATCCCACATTAGCCACTATCACCATTTTTTAGTTTGAACATTATATGTGAATTAATATGTAAATAAATTGTGTTATTTATAATTTATGAGAGAGAGAAGAGAAAATAATGATTTGTTTTGCTTTTACTTATTTGTATTAATTTTTAAAAACACTTTTGCTTCTTTTCAATAGAAAACCCTTGGCTAAAACCCATTATTGATTACAAAAGCTATCCACACTATAGATTGATGGGTAAACCCGCAAATTATTATTTTTTCTTTTTTTCTTCTAAAACCACATATTTTTAAAAAAGTTATCTGATTGGTAACAAAAAGCATTTTTGTGTTTTTTTCCTAATTTTGTTTTTATCATATCACAATTCATGGTTTGAGTATGTCACTGAAAAAGCAATCAAAGACGCGTATTTTCATATATTGAAAATTTGGTCTATGTGTTTTTTTTTTTGTAACTTTTTTTGTAACTTTTATGTTAAATTTATTTTTCTTCTAAAAAGAAGAAGGTTTGAAAGTAACTATGCCACTGAATATGCATAGGTTTGCAAATCCATGTCTTTAACTTTGTGTTGATGAATTCAAAACAGAGACGCAGACAATTGTACCATTCAATAAACAAAAGTAGATTACGATATGAGAATTTGTTCAGCTCGCAAAAACTATCTCTTACACAAACAAACATGAAACACCCACAAAAAAAAGAAAGGGTTAATCATATATATAAAAGTAGAGTTTCAGTCTCTCCTTATTGGTCCACTTGGCAATGCAATTTTAACAAAAAAAATATATATATATTAAAACACAAATTAAAAACAATTAATTTCACATTTAACTCACATAATATAAAACTGAAATCTTTATAGCTTCTCCCTATAAATTATGCATTAACTTTATTTCTCCACTAAGTTGTATTAATCAATTGTATTAAAACAAAACAATAAATTAGAATTGTAACTTTCATTTTTCTAAATGCAATTTTTTATCATTTCTCTTCCTCTAAATATTCATTATCTTATTCTCTTAGTCTATCACTCTTTCATTCTCTCATCTTCTTCCACTACTCTCAAATCTCTTTTTTGTTTTGTTTTGTTTTGTTTTGTATTTTTTTTGTTATTGTTGTTGTATGGGTTATAAAAAATCAAATCAAATATCATTGTAAAAGCTTAGTTTTAGAGTTTGTATGATATGTATATCTTATATATTTATTTTAATCTTTTAAAATGTTTATCTCCATTTTCTATTTTATATTAACATCTTATAAGTCATTATTTTCATACTTCCTTACAATATTCACCACACAATAAGATCATAAAGTTGAAATGATCCATATGTAATTATCTATTATGTCTCTGGTTATCTCACATATTCATATATCTTTTTTTCATAATTTATAAATATCAATATAATATTTAAAGATCAATATAATTATCCATTTATCCATTTATCAATTTATAAAGACTATTTTGTTTTGTGATCCAATTGATAAATCTGCAGAGATCAATATAATATATATATATATATATTTTTTTTTTATGATTTGAGGTTTTTGAAAACAAAAAGAACATAATTAAACAATTGGTTTTTTGTGTCTTTAATCAAAATAAAAAATGATCCAAAAAACAAAACATATTCAACTGGAACTTAAATATAAAAATAAAATATAATTTTAAAAATATCATTTCACTAAATTCTCTAAAGATGAAACCATTAGTATGAAATCTAGCACTATAAATTAAATTGATGAGTGAAAACCAAAAAAATATAAGTTATCCTTGGGATTTTAAAAATTATTGAGATTGAAGAATTCATATAATTTTATAAGAAAACTAATTTAGTTTGTCACTTAAAAAGTAATATTTTTTATTTTGAAATATTATGTGTAAGTGTTGAGTTTATATCAACAAACAACCAAATCATGTGAATTTTGATTCAGCCACTTGGTATTACTTTTATTTTAGGTTATAAAAAATTAAAATATTTATTTATAATTAAAGACATGTAACTCCATTTAACTCAAATGTAACTCCTATCCAATAATTGTACATTAATTCATTCCTCCTACTAACTTATTATCTTTCAAGAGAAATTATTTTTGGTTAAATTTTAATATTTTTTATTTATTTTGGTTGGCTAAACTTATATTCATATTTTGGTTGGCTAATTTAATATATTTCTCATGTAAAATTATTGTTTATAATATATTTCTCATTTCAAAGTTTAAAGCAATATATCATATATATAAAAGTAAGGTTTTGGTCTCTCCTTATTGGTTGATTTTCATTTAATGTTTTCTAATTTTTTTTTATTTTTATTTTTTGCTTTCTAATTGCTTTAAACAATATTTAAGATCCAATAAACACAATACATTTAACTCACACATTAAAATAAAATTATAACTGAAAATAAAATAAATTATGCATTAATCATATTCTACCACTCAATTTTATTCAAACACAATAAATTACTATTGTAACTCCATAGTTCTAAATGTAACTTCCATCATTTCTTATCATATAAATAAGCATTCTCTCAATCTATCATTCTCTCATATTGACATTCTTTTACTATCTCATTTTCACATTCTCTCATTCTCTTCTACAATACCTCAAATCATTTTTCATTTTTTTTTGTTATTTTTGATTTCTTATTTTTGTTGTATGGGTTGAAAAAAAAAATGAAATATCATTGTAAATTGTTAATGCTAAATTTTAATTTTAGAGACTACATGATATATATTTTACATTGTTTTTATTTTAAAAGATTTATCTCCTTTATCTAATTTGGATTATTATCTTATAAGTAATCATTCTCTCTTCCTCTCCCACCAATATCAAATGTTGTTATATCTCATATGTGTTGTAAGAGTTTGATTCTATATTTTAATTTAGAAAGTATTATATATATATAGATATTACATTGTTCTATTTTTTAAAGATTCATCTCCATTATCTAATTTGGATTACCATCTTATAGTAAACATTCTCTCCTCCTCTCCTACCAATATCAAATGTTGTTATATCTCATATGTGTTGTAACTTGTAAGAGTTTGATTCTATATTTTAATGTAGAAAGTATTATATATATTTAACATTGTTTTCAATTTTTATTTTATTTATATAAAAAAATATTTCTTTTATATTTCTTGCCTTTCTAATCTATTCATATTTATTTTTTAAATTTGCATAGTTAAATTTAAATTCACATATGTTGGTTTTAACAAAACAATCAACTTTATTTGAGAATTAGATGTTCCTATTCATTTTTAAACGATCAATGTGTAACATATAAGCATTTTGTCTTGCAATCACAAGTTCCATTTCCATTGCTTAACTCCATGGTTAAACTATAATATATGTTGTCCTATTTGTAGGAATAACAACATACTTATTTAATTTATTTAAAAGAGCAGATGATTAAACGAAATAAACATTTCTCCAAATTTTATAATTCAATCAGTGAGTGTACTTATTACTTTGAAAAACTTTTACATTGAAGTTCATAAAATCATATAAGAAAACTAAAATACTATATCACTTCAAATTTGGAAGGAAACACTTGGTATTCCTTTTTAAAAAAGTCAAGACACATATAAAAATTTATTAATATTTAACTCACTTTAAAGACATTAAAGGTCATTTAACTCAAAAATAACTTCTATCCAATAATTTCATATATTCCTCCTACAAAAAAAAAAAAAAATATATATATATATATGTTCAAGATTGTATTTAAATATTACATAATTTTTTAGTTAGCTAAATTTATAGTCACATATATACAATATATATACATAAGAATTTATATTACTTATTAACACCATAATTCGACCCATTATTTGCTTAACTCAATATTGGTTTCAAAGCCAACTAAAGAAAAACAGAAACGATCTTATTGATATTAGACCAAAACATGGGCATACAAACATAATCACTTACACTGAAGATATTTTTAAAAAATAACTTATTATTGCAACATCAACGTATGAAGGGTTTACATAAGCAGTTAATTAGAAAATTTATAATACAATAAATGTATTGGAAACAATATCAGTCAATGATAAGATTAGATCCTCAAAAGCAAGAAACAACATCTTCATAATTCATGAAAAATAAATGCCACAATTATACACATCTGAACGAAATGGTATAAACATATAGTGTATAAATAAAAGTGACGGCAAAGCCCGTATATGCCTAATTAAAATGAAATAATACAAAAGAGAAAACGAAAAAGACAAAAAAAAAACAAGAAAGTGCCAACTACACCACAATCCACGCGTTGCGTGGAGAAGCACCTAGTTAACTAAATACCACAGTTTTGAAAAGTATTTAAGACAATACCACAGCAACTTTTTTTATTAGAAAAATACCATAGGGTCCACGTTTTTTTGAGTGTAAAAAGACAAAATCACCCTTTTTAATTTTAGTGTAAAATTGAAAAGTCAAAGAGTTGGTGATATTTTTTAAAATAGCATGTCATTTCATTTTAATTTTAAAATATAAACCCTAACCATTTCATTTGTGAACCCAAACCGACATATATTTTCGTTTTAATTGTAAAATCGAAACCCTAACTATCTCATTTGTGAACCCAAACCGACATATAAACCCTAACCATTTCATTTGTGAACCCAAACCGACATATATTTTTGTTCTAATTATAAAATCTAAACCCTAACTATTTTATTTATGAACCTAAACCGACATATATTTTCGTTCTAATTGTAAAATTTAAACCCTAACCATTTTATTTATGAACCCAAACCGATATATAATTTCGTTTTTAAAAAAAATAACATGATATTTAAACGAATAACTTGTAATATATGTAATGGGTATAAAAGTAATTGTAAATGGAGAGAGAGAAATACACTGTACATTTGTGGTAGTTTCTTAATTAGTTTTGATTCTTGTGGCATCTACTACATATACCCAAAAAGAAATTAGCCTTTTTACGTTTTAAGATGATGTTTTCTTTTCACCTTCTCTTTAGCCCTCGTTTGAAAACGAAAAGACTTGGAAATGTATCGTACGTACATTATAACTATGTAACTTGGTGAACAAAAAAAAAACTATGTAACTATTTTACAAATAAGCCCNAAAAAAAAAAAAAAAAAAAAAAAAAAAAAAAAAAAAAAAACATACTAAATCATAAAGGCTTTTTGGTTTGATTATGAACCTTAAAAAAACAAAAAAGAAATTAAGTGGATGTTCCCAAAAGGCTAATTTGTCAAAAGTCTTAAAACGTTATCAAAAGTCTTTCACTTCCCTCCAAAAACACTTTTGCATATTCACAAGTCTCTATCTTGATAATTAAGTGGATGTTCCCAAAATTATCATCGATCACGCTGGAGGAAAGGACGACGAGAAATGACAACTCCAAGCCGACAGTAAATTTCGTATTACTTGGAAGTAAATTGTAAGTGGATCATCATATCTTATCATGTTTTGGTTGGTACATGTATAAGTCAATAAGTCAATGACTACAAGTCAAGAAAACTAATTTAATTTCAGACAATATTCAAAATAAAAAAAAACGAAAAAAAATTTTAAGGCAAATATATAGGGAGGCGATATGATACATAGTAGAGTTACACATAGCTTAAAAGTTAAAACATCCCGTCCACGACGATGCCCACGTGTCTGCTACTCACCGTCTGGTTGCTCTTGTGTATCTCCTGTTCGGTTCACCAAGTTCGAGCTCAAAACCGAACTGGAGCCACTACTACTCATCCGGACGAAGGTGATATATATGCTACGTACTTTGAAATAATTAATTACAACAACTTTTTGTTTGGTTTAAAAAAAAGACTGACGACTGACGACTGACGGTTGTTGTGGGATAAACTGCAACAGCACGAGCCTTGAACTCCATCTTCGCGGCTTGGAGGATCCGTGCTCCGAGCGCATGGAACATCAGCGGTGAACTTTGCTCCGGCGCGGCCATCGATGAGGGAATAGTCATCGACGACAATGACTACAACCCTTTAATCAAATGCGACTGCAATTTCGTCAACACCACAATCTGCCGCATCACAGCACTGTACAGAACATATATCTTTCTCTCTTTTTTTTGGTCTTTGTGAATTCACCCACTGGATGTTGCCATGTTATTGTTGTTTCACTTTCATGCACAGCAAGGTTTTTGAGAGGAATGTTGTAGGACCTATACCTCCAGAGCTCTGGACTTTGACATACCTCACCAATCTGTATAGACTTTGACCCTTTCCTCTTTCTTTTTCTTATCATTATCAAAACAAACCAAAAAAACAAATGACATAACGCCTCTTTCTTTCAGGAATCTGGGTTATAATTATCTTACAGGCTCCCTTTCTCCTGCAATTGGAAATTTGACTCGAATGGAATGGCTGTAATATACTAATTATAAGGCTCATGCATGTTGCTTAAATGAAACCTTCTTCTTCCTTTTCGTTTTAATATCTCTTTCTCGTCTCTCACGTACGCTCCAACTGTTTCTCAACTACTGTAGGACTTTTGGGGTCAATGCCTTGTCTGGCCCCTTGCCCAAGGAAATTGGTTTGCTTTCAGAATTGAGATCGCTGTAATTATAATTAAGCTTCTTCAATTCTTCTTTAAAAAAAAATATCTTAAAATGTCAGATTTTGATGCTTCCTTGTTATTAAACCTATCGTGTATATATGTTCTCTGCATGCAGTGCTATTGGTGTAAATAACTTTTCCGGTTCTATACCAGCTGAGATTGGGAATTGTGCGAAACTACTGAAAATGTGAGAATCTAGTAGTATCTACACAGTACTTTCATGTAATTTATTTCTTTATGCATGGCAGTGCTCTTAATTAATTGATATTACTGAACAAAAAGAAATCTCGTTTTTATATTATATTTTTACGGATTGTTCATTTAATATTATAGTTATATAATTCAAAAATAATAATATATTTAAATTTAAGTCATCCATTATTAATTTATTATTTAGCAGTTTAGTATTGCACCTGTAAATTTAGAACTAGAGAGGTGTCAAAAGAGATTAGTAATTTCATTTTAACTTATCCTATATCTGACTAGTGACAATTCTAACATGCTCCATCTTTTGATCTACGAACTCTTAAATCAAATTTTTATCATAATAATTTCTTGGGGCATTTTTGAAAGTTAGAATTTTATAGTATTACAATTTTTATCTATATAAAATAAAATTCTTACAACTAATTGTTTTTTAAATACCTTAATTGTTTTTAGGGAACTAACACAGCTTCAATGTTGTAAAATATTGTTAAGAAAAATTGTAAAATGTTCATCATACTAAATATTATAATACTGGTGGTGTTGACAATAAGAACAAATGAGAATTTAATATGTGTGATAGTGTCGGATTAATATGTGTGATAGTGTCCTTCCCTGATATTTTAAATTTTCTATAATTTTAATTATTCATAACATTGTAAAAGTTTTATAAATTTTAAATATATTGATAATAATATTTAAAAAGTTTTAAATTTATTCTATCAAATATATATAATATGTGAACAGTCCAATTATATAACCGAATTAAACCAGATACAAACTTTTAAAAATTTTTGAATGTTTACGTTAAATTACATACGTCTTTAAAAAAAATAGCGTGGGTAATATTTAACTTTAATAATAAGTATTTATGAAATATACTTTAAATTTGGTAATAGAAATATTTTCAAGTTATCAAGTGTTAGAAAATATTTATCGCAGATATCTTGGAACTTCTGGACTGGGTGGTGGGGGAATACCTTCATCATTTGCTAATCTTGTAGAGCTGGAAGAGGCGTAAGATTTTATTTTTATTTACTTAGCATATAATTAAGTTTTGTCGTTGGATTTCTAGCTACGTACATTTTTGTTTTTTTTTCCGTCTTGCCGTGAGGTGATTTAATTTTGTTCCTTAATGTTTTGTTACAGCTGGCTAAACGATCTGGACATCACTGGTCAGATACCAGAATTTATAGGAAAATGGAGTAAACTTACTATCTTGTAAGAATGATTTCATTTTTTAAGGAGTTATATATAACATATTTGTTACATTGCTCTTGTTTTTTATGCCTTTCTTTCTTTAAATTTGTAGTCCTAGTGAAAAATTTCTTAATTAAACTTTGGGATTTAATTAGCGATTGTTACCACGTTTTACTGCAGGAAAATTCACGGAACTGGTTTGAGTGGTCCGATACCGTCGTCATTTTCCAACTTAACTTCTTTGATAGAATTGTACGTGTTGTATTGCACTGGTGTCTTCTTGTTTACTATTTTCTCTTTTTTTCCATCTCTCCTCCCACATAATCCTAATCCTAAATGTAGGCATCTTGGTGATATATCCAATGGAAGCTCTTCTCTTGAATTCATCAAAGGCACGAAATCTCTAAATATTTTGTAAGGCAACAAATCATAAACTGTTTCCCTCTCCTCCTTAATTATATATGTGTATTTTAACATTTTGATGATATATGTGTCGCAGAGTATTTAGGAACAGCAATCTCACTGGGACAATACCCTCTAATATCGGGGCCTTCTCAAGTCTGAAACAAGTGTGAGTACAACATACATCCGCGTGTTCGGAATCTTTTTTGTAAAACGAGAATGAGATGATGTGTGAAAGTCACCCAAGTGCTGATAATATCATGTTATATCTCATTTTTCCCCATTCATTGAACTTGGTGTGTAATTCGTGTCTGTTTGTCCAGTGATTTGAGCTTCAACAAACTACATGGACCAATTCCGGCTTCACTTTTCAACTTAAGTGGACTTACTCACTTGTAAGTTTTCTACCTTTTTTTTATGTTTTAATTAATCTACTTAAGTGGCTTCACTTTTATGTTGGTAATATATGTATATCTACGAGTGATAACTGTTCATATTAGGTTTCTTGGAAACAACACGTTCAATGGTTCTTTGCCCACTCAAAAGAGCCAGACGTTGAGCCATATGTAAGTTACAAAGTCCTTTATAATTGGAAGCCACAATGTCCGACTCTAGTTTTGTACCCGATAAACTGTTTTGAAATATTTAACATATTTTGTGGTAGATCCTAATCATTCTTTTTGTTTTCTTTTTTTTCAGAGATGTTTCGAACAATGATTTGTCTGGTAGTCTTCCTTCATGGGTCAGCTTACCAAACCTGAATCTGTAAGTAAACAAAACATTATATATATATATATATATATCTGCTACATTTATATATTCAAAGGTGTTTTTTTCATTTCAATCTCAGAAATTTTGTTGGCTTCCTTTTTCTTTTAATAGGAAATATATTTAGTAATTATAATCATAATATAATTAACGGTATGTTATTTGTGCATGCAGCAACCTTGTTGTTAACAACTTCACCTTGGAAGGTCTAGACAAGAGGTGATTTTATTACATATGTTCTGGTTGATGCCTGAAAATTCCAATTTCATTTTATTAGCGTTCTTCTTTCTAAATCTGTTTTCAATTTTGTTAAAAAAGGGTTTTACCAGGACTGAAGTGCCTGCAGAAGAACTTCCCTTGCAATCGAGGCAAAGGAATCTGTAAGTGTGGCAGTATGTTAATGTTGTGATGGAATATGTAGTAAGATTTGCTAAAGGTTTTATCTATTAATGAATGGTGGGGTCTAGATTCTGACTTTTCGATCAACTGCGGAGGATCACAAATACGGTCTGTTAGCGGAGCAGTATTTGAGAGCGATGAGGAGGATCTTGGATTGGCTTCATTTTTCGTGAGTGATGTTCAGAGATGGGCAGCCACTAGTGTAGGAGCTTATGCCGGAAAGATCAATAATGTATGGGTTGTCAACACTTTGGACTCCGACTCAAAGCTTTTTCAGACAGCAAGACATTCTTCATCTTCCGTAAGGTATTATGGGTTGGGGCTAGAAAATGGAGGCTATACCGTAACACTTCAGTTTGCTGAAATACTGATTCTTGGTTCTAACACATGGAAAGGTCTAGGAAGACGACCTTTCGACATTTATGTCCAGGTCTTCCCTGCCGCTTAATTTACAAGTTAACTTGTTGGTGTATATTACGTAGTAATAATCTTCTCGCTGAACTCTGAGACCTAGCTCCGTATATGTTTCCAGGGAAGACTTGTTGAAAAGGATTTTGATATACGTAGAACAGTTGGTGACTCTACTGTCCGAGTAGTTCGGAGAGAATATAAAGCAATTAATGTATCAGAAAATTACCTTGAAATTCATCTTTTCTGGGCTGGCAAAGGATCATTTGGTATTCCTGTTTTGGGTACTTATGGGCCACTGATATCGGCCGTCAGTGCAAAACCAGGTATCACGATAACAACTGACGATTTCTTTTTTTTCCTTCTTTTGCCTGGTCTTTTTTCTATCTCCATGAGACCTAATAAGTGTATTGTTGTTCAGATTTTACACCAACTGTAGCTAACAGGCTACCACAAAGGGAAAAGTTTGGCACTGGTACTTTTGTGGCTGCTATTGTTGGCATAGGACTTTTGATCATCTTTTTTGCGGGCGTGGTTCTCTTCATCATCCAAAAAAGCAGAAAGCGCTACACAGATGATGAAGGTATAGATGTCATGTCATAACAACACACAATATTATGATCTTTTAAAATGGTTCATATATATTTTTTGTTGCAGAGCTGCTTAGTATGGACGTAAAACCTTACACTTTTACTTACTCTGAACTTAAAAGTGCCACTCAAGATTTCGATCCCTCAAACAAGCTTGGAGAGGGAGGGTTTGGGTCTGTTTATAAGGTAAGCCATTTAAATGAATAAAATACACAAGTGTACATTTTTGTTATGATTTAACACATTACTTTAACAGGGGAACCTGAGTGATGGAAGAGAGATCGCTGTGAAAGTGTTGTCGGTTGGATCCCGACACGGGAAGGGACAATTTGTAGCAGAAATCGTAACAATTTCTACAGTTTTGCATCGCAACCTAGTAAAGCTTTACGGGTGCTGCTATGAAGGAGATCATCGTTTGCTTGTATATGAGTACCTCCCTAATGGAAGTCTCGATCATGCACTATTTGGCCATGGTTAGTAATGAGCAGCAAGATTAGTACTTATTTATCTTTCATTCTCTGCCAAGCTGATTTTGGATGTTGCAGGAGGTAAAAAGATTTTACATCTTGATTGGCCAACCCGTTTTGAGATATGCCTGGGAGTAGCCAGAGGTCTAGCCTACCTCCACGAGGAGGCAAGTGTTTGCATAGTACACAGGGATGTGAAGGCCAGCAACATTTTGCTTGACTCTAAGCTTCTCCCAAAAGTTTCTGATTTTGGGCTTGCAAAGCTATACGATGACAAGAAAACCCACATGAGTACCAGAGTGGCAGGGACCATGTACGTATCCCCAAACCCTCAACCTGGTTTTCTTCTTTGCAACAATACTATGGGTTTATACCCTCACACATAATTTTGTACTTGTACCAATGCAGTGGATATGTTGCGCCAGAGTATGCCATGCGTGGACATCTAACAGAGAAAACGGATGTGTATGCCTTTGGTGTTGTGGCTCTTGAGCTAGTGAGTGGAAGGCCAAACTCTGATGTGAGCCTCGGTGAAGAAAAAAAATATCTTCTTGAATGGGTACGTTCTTGTTATTTACTTTTATATACATTTTTGATTTGGATATGGTTTAAGTCGATATAATCGTACGTGGTGTGTATATATAGGCATGGAATTTACACGAGAAAAGCCGTGAAATGGAACTAGTAGATCCTGATCTGATTGAATTCAACATGGAAGAAGTGAAACGCATGATAGGAATTGCTCTGTTGTGCATTCAGACATCTTATGGCTTGAGACCACCCATGTCAAGAGTGGTGGCCATGCTTTCAGGAGACGTTGAGGTCAGTGATGTAACCTCTAAGCCAGGCTACCTAACCGACTGGAGATTTGATGACACCTCTAGCTCCTCTTTCAGCGCCTTTCAAACTAAAGAAACAGACACTTCTTCGTCCTACTCCACAGGGTTTGTGACCCCTAGAAACGGTGACCTTAAGCAAATGCTTGGAGTCAAGATCAATGAGGGGAGATGACAATGTTTCTCCTCTATCTATACATACCTTGTTGAAAATTGATTCAAAGGTATCATTCAGCAAAAGTGTTTTTGTGTTTTGTTTTCTGTTCAACAGTTTTTCTCTGTTCCTCTGTTTTACAGCAGACCTTTGTGTTATTGTGTATGTGACTAGATGAGGATACCATTTTCTTAAACATATTTCCAATAATGTTTTGAGCACTTCATAATGAGGTTTTCCGCTGGTGGTTGAATAATAGATGTTTCTAGTTGAAAGAATTTTGATGATCATGGAGGTTAAAACTTTAAAATAACTGTTTTGATACCTTTTAGTTAGCCAATCAAGTTATTATTATATTAAAAAAACAAGAACGCCTTAGGAATTAGGATTGTTAAGATGTAGCACACCTCTCCATACACAACCAGGTTCCAAAGAGATTGGACTTAGCAACGAAGATGGTCCAATACATACATAAGCAGACTTTGTGTAACTTTCAAGTCTAGAACCTGGACTGTACATGTACACTTCTTCAAACCCTTCTCTTCCCACTATCACCGAGTTTCTTCTTCCCTGCAGAATTTAACCCATTTCATTAAATCCACAAATAAAATTTGAATTAAAGAGGTTAGCATGTAAATATTATTACCCTATCAATGACAGTGAAGCTCTTAGGAGCATATGTGTATATCCTACTCATCTCTTCATTCAACTGTTTGTAGTTGCTCTCTTCTTCCCCAGCAAGCCCGGATCTTTCCTCTTCTTCCTCGCCTTGAACCACTCCGAAACGAGGTAGAAACGGAGCCGTTTCAACAAAATCCGAACCTTCTAGCCCAACTGCAAATGTAGCTTCTGGTGTACTCACTGTCAAATAACTTACAAGTGAACAACCCTTAAGCTCAACTGGTGAACTCCCTTTGTTTGTCACAAAAATCTCAATGCTAAGTGTTTCTTCTCTCAGACTTATAATCTGTTTCATCTCAATCTCTTTAATGATCTTGTCACTTCGTCTCAGCTCCATTTGAACACAATCCTTTGAATCTCCACTGATCCCATGTAGTCTCCATTCATTGATGATCTCATCAGAATCTGATGAACTAAATGCAGATGAAACACCTCCTCGTATCACTACATCTTCTTCCTCTTGTTCCACCCATGTGTGGAGAAGCTCCACTTTGCCACCGTGCCACACTCGGACTTTATATGAAGTTACCATCCCACGTGACAACACAACATTGGCTGAACTCCCATTGTCCAGTTTTAGTTTAGCAATACATGTCTCACCTGCCCCATTAACAAATTTCTAAGCCTTTTTTAATTTGTAATCCAACTTGTAAGACTGAAACTAGAGAAAATATATACTATACCAATATCTTGGAAAGTGGCTCCATGGCCAGAGAACTCTCTCCGGAGATACTCAATGTCAATTGGAAACGCTGGTGATGCTGCTGCTGAAGCTGATGGTGGATGAGAAGATTCTAATCGCTTAACATTTTTATGAAACTGAAGTGGCAAAGAAGCAAAAGATGAGCTCAAAACAATCTTTGAAGATCTACTCAAAGGATAATTGCTATGTGAAACATTCATAGAATGAAGCAAAGCCATTGTTACGGCTCTGAAAAAACGTTTCAGAGCTTAGCCATGGAGAAAGAAAGAAGACAAACACTCACTCACAACATGGCCTTATCTTCAAATTTTGACCGTTTGCTATTTTCAGTGGCTCCAACTCTCTACCAGTTACAAGTTAATGGTTTGGGCTTATAATATTGGACACAAACCTTAAACTTATAAAACCACAAATCTAGTTCTTGTCTAAAAGGTTTTCCACTTTGGGCTTGTTTTGGTTTTACAACTCAAAGGTTTCAACTTTCGAATGATTTTTCTCTAAAAAGATCATAACTTTGAGGTCCAAATTAAATAACATATCTTTCTCAGCCTAGTTGGTTTGTTGTACCAAAAAAAAAAAACGGTCAACTTGCGAAAAAAAAACAACAAAGTCAGTCTATACCAAAAAGCACGAAACGGCTCGGAGACGAAAGTCAAAATCGTAACCAACCAAAAAAAGAAGGAAGCCATCGCCCCCCAATTCAACAACGCAGCCCTCTGAGAGAGTAATGGTGTTCAACAGTGCGACGATTATGGCGGTGGCAGAAGTCTCTACCGACACGTGGCAGTTGATATGGAGGGTTCCGTCGTCGCAGAGGATCAATACAGAGCAGCTTCTTGACATAGCTGTTTGCTACCCGGTGAATCAATTGAGTCGTTTCGTTCTCTGTTTATGGACTTTCATGTGTCTTCCTTCTCAAGATTCTTTCTACTCGTACACCTACGAAACTTTATCTGATTCTGATTCTTCTTCTTCAGATGTTGATGATGATGATCGACTTGCTTTTGATCATAATAATTTTTATAATCATCGTGTTTATTATTCTGATCATGATGATGATGATCGATCTATATCGTCGTTTGATGATGACTATTATGATCATTACTCTCATTCAGATTGACATTTTTTTTTCTTTCTCGTTTTATAGTTTTATTCTAATCTTTTGGGGGGTTTATGAAGAGGTGATTTGATGGGACTAGGTGATTGCCCCTGTTTGTTGAAAGTTACAATCTTTTCTTTTTTTGTTCTTGTTTATGAGTTGTAAAAACACAGAATCATATATACAAATTTTAATAAGACATAAACAGATAAACTGATTGTTTTAGACACTGAGATTTTAGGATCATGTGTCCAATAACCAAGTTGTCTAAAATTGGAAATCTTGAGAGACAGGGAACTTGTTGTGTTTTTGGATATGTCAAAATAAACGTATAGCTTAGACCAAATTTGTCTGTTTTTTTTCTCAACTCCTCATGTATGTCCATTGTTGCTCAAATTCAATAACCAATTTAAAGAATTGAACTATTTTATAAACAGTGTTTGCAATTTTCTAGTAGTATTCAAAATTTGAATATTAGTTAAACGAGATAGGATGATGATGCATGTGAAACTGCCACTTATAATGTGAAAGCATCACTCTATTTCAAATTGGGTATGTTTACTTGTGTTAATCATATAAAATGTCTACAGATTTTCTTAAAAATTGTATATAAATGATGACTTTGACCAAAATTGAAACTACATTACAAATTTTCATGTGAAAGTTATATTTGCAGACGGGTTTATATATGCACGTATCATATATAAATGGTGATTAGTTTATGGCTGACAATCTGACATCCTAGAACTAGTTTTGTCTTAAAAGGATTACAGAGACCCGAAGAAAATATAAACTTAAAGGGTTACTCTGTTAAAAGGTCTTTACTCTTTTTTTTTTTTTTTTTTTTTT
>NC_025701.1:33609280-33614401 GCF_000633955.1 Camelina sativa | reverse complement strand
AAAGGGTTACTCTGTTGAAAGGTCTTTACTTTTTTTTTTTTTTTTTTTTTTGAACTAAAAAGGGTCTTTACTCTTTAGTATAGTAAAATGCATGATAAGTACTATATTTTAGGGCCCAGTTTTTCTAGTCAGCCGACTACAAAAGATGACAAAGAAGCAATAGTGTAACCAGCTCATTTATCAAACAAAACAAATCGTAGATGTTGATGGGACGTCTCTTAATGAATTCCCTACCATTTTCTTCTTTTGCAATAAGCTAGTGTCTAGTGGTTGGGACATTGAATGAGACTGAGCAGTGATCACAGATCCTAAATCATGGAGATCAGAGTATAGAAAGTAAAGAAACCTTTTATTACGGAATTATTCTCTCTTTTGCTTCTTCCTTTGTAAAGAAACCCATATGGAACCACCTCCTTCTTTTAAAGCACCTCGTTATTATTCTAACTCTAAACCGACATGTGGTCTGTCGGATCCGGCTCAGCCGCACAAGCTTTGCCGGCGACGACATGGGTCTCATCCTCCACTCTCTATCTGCGTTTCTTGCAAAGGCAAACATGTAGAGGGTAAAAGGTATTATTACTATTGTGCTACTTGCAATTTAGAATTCCACAGAGGCTGTCACCTCTATCCCCCTGAGATAAGACACCCTTTTCACGCCTCTCACTCTCTCACCCTCATCAATGGAGATCGGATACTTAAAGTTTTTATGAAACCCAATAATTGGGACAACAACTTCTCTTCAGGCTTCTTTTCGGAAAACTCCACAAACAATGGCGATGATGATGATGACAACAACAATGATGGTGACGATGATGTTGCTGCTAATGATGATGACAATGGTAATGCTGCTAATGATGATGACGATGATGTTCTTGCTAATGATGATGATGATGATGACGATGATGATGATGATGACTATTTTGATGATGATGATGATGAATCGGATTATAATATTGAAAATCGGAGAGCTCTGTGGCTTGGTCTTGGAGAAAAGAATGGAGAAGAAGGAGACTCTCTGCCTGTAACAAAGTATCTCAAAGTCTTGAAAGAAAAAGAAAAGACTCTGGAAGGTGTGGACAAAGACGATGGAGATGATAGTGATGGTGGTGGTGGTCATCCGAGGCTTAAACATATCAAACTTAATCGAATCAAGATATCGAGCTCTGGTCCTCAATCTCCCGATAGTGATGGTGAGGCCTCCTTATCCGATGGAAATCACCTGAATTGCAAATGTTGTCGGGTTACTTTAGAAAAGACATATTATCATTGTTCTATATGCAAGTTCAATCTTAACCTGACTTGCTCGATGAGACCACCACCTACCACTATCTCACACTTGAAAAGTCATGAGCACATCCTCACCCTCTTCCCTATACGACTCCCTCTGCCATGTGACGCTTGTGGCTTATCTCTAAGTGACACCAAAGATCTCGTTTACGCTTGTCTCCCTTGCAGCCACATGGTCCACAGATCATGTATCTATCTACCTCGGGTCATCAAGATCACCAGGCACCAACACCGTCTCTCTCTCACTTCCTCCCTTTAACCTGGTGATTTCCCTTGCGGAGTCTGTCGCCAAACCGTAGACATCAACAACGGGCAATACTCTTGTGATAAGGGATGTCAATATGCTGTCCATTCGAAATGTGCAACAAGGAAAGACGTGTGGGATGGAAAAGATCTTGATGGAGTGCCTGAAGAACCCGATGAAGATATCGAGCCATTCGTTAGGATTGACGAGGAGACAATTCAACATTTCAGTCATCATGACCATTATCTGAGGCTCCATGAACAGAAAAACATTTGCGAGAAAGACAAGTTTTGTGAGGCATGCACCCTTCCAGTAATGATCTCTCAGAGATTTTATGCTTGTATGGAGTGTGATTTTGTACTTGACGAAGCATGTGCATCTCTTCCTCGAAAAAAATACCATCCATTACATAAACACCCACTTACCCTCCACCCCTTCCCTATTGGTAAGGTCTCCAAGTACGCATTTTCTGGTCTTCCAGTCAAGGACTTGTTCGTATGTAATGGTTGCAAACGAACATGTTGTGGTTTCGTGTACAATTGCGGTGAAGAAGATTGTAACTTTAACCTAGACGTCAGGTGCACTTCCGTTCCAGATCCTTTAATTCATGACTGTCATCTGCATGATCATCCTCTCTTCTTCAACTTGACCCAAGGTAGATGCATGGGGTGTGGGATGAATTATTGTTCATCCTATTTCCTAGAATGTATAAAATGCAAGTCTTTTTTGGGTATTACATGTGCTACTTTACCTTCTGAGGCACACTACATACACGATAGGCATCCACTCACTCTTTGCTACGGTGAAGAACAGGATACTACAACAAGTGGCCAATTATATTGGTGTGAGAAATGTGAATCAAGATTAGATCCAAAGACATGGTATTATACATGTGACTCTTGTAGAATCACTCTCCATGTCGGTTGTTTACTGGTGCCTGATATCTACATGAAGCCCCATCACGTGTTCAAAGTAAGTGCTGCTTATTATGAAGTTGAAATTGCTCGCAATGATGGTAACTCTCGGCCGTTTTGCCGAATATGTTATCGTCGTTGTGGACAAACTTTGTTATTCAAGTGGAGAGGTGGATACGAAGCTATATGTACTCTTCGATGTATGATAAGTTACTTTTTGTGATCCATGGAGGATCTTAGATGAGATGATGAGTAAGACAGAGTGTAAGTGTGATTGAGCAACAATCAATTTCGTGTATATTCATATATATGCTCATGAGAATTTTTTGTTAGCCTTTCGGGTTTCTCCTTTTATTTGTTTTTACTGTTATGCTAAGTTTGTTTTCATAAATAATATTTCTTCCATAAACAAGATTGCAAAATCCATGTAGACTTGTTTTGATGAAATTCTACAGTTTTACAATGCTTATCCACCACTTTTTCCTTCCTCTCTCTCTCTTGAGATTTGCCCTGAGGGTACTGTGGAGTAACAACATTATGAGGTCGACACTTGAAAGAATTGTGTCTTTCATTAATCATCCACAAACGAATTTGTGTTCAAAGTTAATACGTATGATGTGTTATTACCCTATCAATGACACTAAAGCTCTTTGGAGCACATGTGCATGCAATGTATATATCTGATATGCTCAAATTAAACCCTAGAATTACTCTTTCAAATTAAGAGATCACTGCAGTACTTAGGGGTCGAATTCCACAAGTACTCAAGTCTACATAATAAATTGTAGAGTTTTTCAATTATGCTAAACAAATTAAATTGAATTAAAATAAAAGCAATGCAAAATATTAAATAAAACTTGTTGTAAATTCAGAAGATCAAAAATCTAGGCCTATGGAATTTCTCAGGAAATTATGAAATATTAAATCAATCAATAAATTAGGATTCAAACAATTAAGAACAGATCTAGAACTCTAAACACTTTTGTAAATTAAATCAGTTCTCACTGCAAATAATATCTAAATTTAAAACCAGAAAATCCAAATCTCTTTGTAAAATTCTAGGTTAAAAATCAGCAATAAAATCAGGTTTAGATTGTTCACAAAATTATTAAATCAAATCTCTTTGCAAGAAATAATTTTGCTCATCAAAAGGTTTTATCAGGAAAAACAATTATATTCTCATATCAATTTATTTTCCTAAAGTATTAATTCTAGATGGCCAATCAAGGATTAATATGAAGAACAACCTAAGATGAAGATCTAGATAGATAATGAATCCTAAATAAACAGATCTAATAATTCATAAAATCCCTGTGAAAAACCCTAAACCTAACAAGCAAACTACTCAGACATAATCAATGAAGAACAAGACATGATTCTGAATAATAAGCAATAGAGATTAAAAGAATAAGAAGGAGTTCAAGAATTCTTCTCTACAAAGCAGATCTGATCTCTCTCTCTCCAAAAGCTCTCAAAAATCTCTCAGGGTTGCAGGAAAAATAAAACTTGATAGAATAAAACTTAAGGGTTTGGAAAACCTAAAAACTATATATATATGTCCTAAAACACGTCAGGGACTAGTCTTGCAAATATGGAAAACTTCGGGCAACTTTGTAAAACTTCCAAATTTGGCTCTCTCGTCGGTTTGGACTGGGTGTCGATCGATGCTAAGGCAGTGTCGATCGACACCATCTCCTCTGATCGATTCCAAGTTGATTTCTTGCGGATTATTGCTCCAAACTGATCCAAATTGCTCCACTTTGCTCCTTTCATGCTAAAAACCTGTAAAGACTCAAAAACAATCTAGAAACAAATGAAAAGACACTAAAAGACTCCTTATATCATGGTTAAAAACCACAAAAACCATGATATATCAACTCCCCCAGACTTAGCCTTTGCTTGCCCTCAAGTAAAACATAAACTTAGACATGTGAAAGAGGTTTGAAAACAGGAAACTCACTCAATTGCATGATGATTCTTATTCACACTCTTCATTTACCTGACTCAAGAACTTACTTCTTATACTCAGCCATGATAAGCATCAACATTCCTTACTCAAATCCTACAATCCCTTGGAATCTCTGAAATCTCCATTGTCATCTCATTAGTCAATATTAAAGCATAAATAAGGTGAATTCTTACCTTGGGTGTATTGATCAGTGGCATGTGGACTCTCTTCAGGCCAAGACATTCTTCTTACATCTCCTTTCCTCTCCCTTTTCTCACTTCCATTCTTTTTTTTCTTTTTTTTTCAAAGGTGTAAGCGAATACCGGGGTCATCGGTAATTTACCTACCCCTCGCTTCCAAGCTTTGTGTGATCATTTGACTCAAGAGTAGAATAATGAGGTTACTGGTAATTTACCTACCTCTCTAAACTGATCAAAATCATCTCATCTTTTATTCTCTCTTTTTCTATTTTTTTTTTTATTTTTTTAAAAAGCACTGAAGGGAAGAGAGAGGGGAGACATACTTTGAAAAATTGCATTGTCTTGTATGGCCTGAAGAAGAAGTCTAGTCCACTGATTTCCAACCCCAAAGTAAGAGATTAAGTCCGGTTAAAATCCTGATAAAAGTTGAGACAACGTTAGATCAATCAGATATCCATTGAATAAGGGCTTTCAGGATTGTTGATAAGGCTCATAGTCTTTCTAAGCTTCAGTTCTGAGATCAAGCAT
>NC_025701.1:33597264-33609087 GCF_000633955.1 Camelina sativa | reverse complement strand
ATCAACAGAAGAAACAAGCACTCTACGATAATCTCTTGGCTTGGTTAACTGCAAAACAGTTTTTCTCTCTTTGAAATTCTTGTTGATGATAGGAGGAAGATTAGGTGCAGAAGAGGTGTACCTTTGCCTTACCTGAGGACTCTGGAGGGTGGAATGGGAGATTTTCTGTTTGGGAACAGGTTTCTGTCTTGGAGCTTCAACTTTGGACAAGCTTTGTCTCGGATGTGGAGGGGTGTCGATCGATGCCTCCTTGTTGGTGTCGATCGACACTGAGCCTGATGCTCGTGTTGCAGAAACTTTTTCAACAGAAAAAGTCTGTCCATCAATAGTAGGAGCCCTCCTCAGCTTATCCATCTCGAAATTCAAACTCAAACCATCCACATTCAGTGCTATGTGTCCCTTCTGCACATCAATGATGGCACCAGCTGTAGCCAAGAAAGATCTTCCTAAGATGAGAGGATCTTTAGGCTCTTGATCATACTTCAGCACCACAAAGTCAGTGGGAATCATGAAGTTGCCAACCTTAACTGGAATATCCTCTAAAACACCTTCAGGAATTCTTCGGGAGCGATCAGCCAGGATAAGAGAAATCTGAGTTGGCTTGAATTCTGTCATCCCAAGTCTCACAGCAACAGAATGTGGCATCAAGTTGATGCTAGAGCCAAGGTCACAAAGTGAGTGAGAAAACCTTCCTGCTGAGATTGAGCAATCAAGTACAAAGCTTCCAGGATCTGGTAACTTCTTAGCAGTCCTACATTGAATGATTGCACTCACTTCCTTAGAGACAACCACTTCCTGCTTTCTCTCCTTCTTCCTCTGAACAGGCTGGTTCAACAGAATTGCACTGACATCTTTTGTAAGAAGTGCTCCTTCTTCAGGGCTCAAACCATTGGATACCATTCTCTTCACATACCGCTTAAGAGGTGGTGAAAGCTTTACTGCATCAATTAAAGGCATCTCAATCATCACCTTGTCCATCATAGCTTTGCATCTAGCTTCCTCCATCTCTTGCTTAGACTTTCTTGGCTTGGGAAAAGGAATCTTAGGCTTGTAGACCCTTTTAGCAGCTGGAACCTGAGATTTTGCGGTTTCTGGGCTCGTCTGGGATGAGTGTCGACCGACACCCAGGTGGTGTCGATCGACACCATCATCTGAAACCGAGAGATTGGTCGATTTCTCTTCTTTTTCTGCAGAAGCAATTTCACCATCATCTTCATCTCGCACTGATATGGCATTGCAAGCATGTCTGGGGTTTGACTCAGTTCTTGCTGGAAGAACACTCTCTTGTCGTTTAACAGACCCAGCAGTCTGTGCAACTTGAATCTCCAGCTTCTTAACATGAACATTCAATGCATCAATCTTCCCATTCAGCTCAGTGTAGACATTGTCAATCTTCCCATTGAATGTCACTGTCAATTGCTCATGTACTTGCAAAAGCTGCTCAAGCATGGCCTCCATTCTACCCTCTGAAGAATTCTTAGGAGGTGGAGACTGATAAGATGAGTTCCCATAGGTCCTTGTATAGCCATTGTTCTGTTGCTGCTTCTGGTCACCATTGTAAGGCCTGTTGCCTTGCTGATTTCCAAACCGCTGTCCCTGATTCCCATACACATAGTTCACATCTTCCTCTTGGTGTCCTTGATCAGGTTCTGGCTCATATGTCTCAACCTCAGCAGCAAAATGAACAGATTTCTTACCCATAAGGAGATTATGCACTGAATCCAGCTTAGCATTAACAGAAGCTAACTGGTTTGAATCAAATCCTCCATGCAATCTCTTCCTTTCAGCATCTGCTCCCTTAGTGCTATTGCTAGAAGCCAAATTCTCAATCAAAACTTCAGCATCTTCTGGAAATCTTGTCTTGAAATTCCCATGACTTGCAGCATCCAAAGCTAACTGATACTTCCAGTCACACCCTCTGAAGAAGATACTCAACAGTTGTACCCTTGAAAAACCATGGTGTGGACAGTCCCTCTGATAAGCTTTGAATCTCACCCAAGCTGCCTTGAAAGCTTCATCTGGTCTTTGCTTGAAAGTGGATAGCTTGACTCTCAACTCATCTGACATTGCATCATCATAGAAATGGTTGAGGAAAGCCACTTTGACTTGTTGCCAAGATGTCAAAGATCCAGCTGGCAACTGTTTCAACCACTGAGATGCCTCTCCTGCAAGTGAGTAAGGGAAGAGTTTGCAGAAGATGTAGTCCTCAGTTACCCCATTAGCCTTGATGCTAGTCACCAGATCCTCAAAATGCTCAATGTGATCCAAGGGCTTCTCATTGGGCAAAGCAGAGAAAGGTCTCTGCCCAACTAGTTGAAAGTATGCAGGTTTCAACTCAAAATCATTCCTCTGAAAAGGGGGAGAACAATAGCAGACCGGTTCTCATACACCAGATCAGCCCGATTGTAATCAGCAATAGTCCTGATCAGATCCCGGTTGTTCTCCTGTCGTCGAACTGGGTTCTGTACGTGGTAGGCAGCTCCATGCATATCTGCAGGTTGGTGTCGATCGATGCCACCTGGTTGGTGTCGATCGACACCAAGATCTGGATCATCAACGACACCACCTTGCTGGTTCACAACAGCCTGTTCGTTGACAACAGGTTCGGCAATCACATTTCCTTCTGCATCAAGCTTTTGGCCCTGCTCATTGCGCAAGTGGCCCTCTTGATCCCTCAAAACACCAGCCTTATCACGCATCAGAATGATCGTATTAACCATCTTCAGAGATTTGGCTGCTTTTCTGTTCTCACGCTCAAGTTTTCCCAACTCTTGGTTTGAAAGCTTCAGAATTGGACCAGTCTTGTTGCTCCTTGTGTTAGGCTTATTAGGCATACACCTGAAAGGCTGAAACACACAAGAGAGAAGAAAACAAAAGCGTGTTAGTTTGAAAATAAAAAGAAAAATTTAGACAAAATCTAAAACTCAAATCTAATGGTAGATCAGAGAGTCCCCGGCAACGGCGCCAAAATTTGATATGCTCAAATTTACCCTAGAGCTACTCTCTCAAATTAAGAGATCAATGCAGTACTTAGGGGTCGAATTCCACAAGGACTCAAGACTACACAATAAATTATAGAGTTTTTCAATTATGCTAAACAGATTAAATTAAATTAAAACAAAAGCAATGCAAAATATTAATATTAAAGACTATTGTAAATTCAGGAGATCAAAAAGCTAGGCCTAGGGAATTTCTCAGGAAATTATGAAATATTAAATCAATCAATAAATTAGGATTCAAACAATTAAGAACAGATCTAGAACTCTAAACACTTTTGTAAATTAAATCAGTTCTCACTGCAAATAATATCTAAATTTAAAACCAGAAAATCCAAATCTCTTTGTAAAATTCTAGGTAATAAATCAGCAATAAAATCAGGTTTAGATTGTTCACAAAATTATTAAATCAAATCTCTTTGCAAAAAGTAATTTTGCTCATCAAAAGGTTTTATCAGGAAAACAATTATATTCTCATATCAATTTATTTTCCTAAAGTATTAATTCTAGATGGCCAATCAAGGATTAATATGAAGAACAACCTAAGATGAAGATCTAGATAGATAATGAATCCTAAATAATCAGATCTAATAATTCATAAAATCCCTGTGAAAACCCTAAACCTAACAAGCAAACTACTCAGACATAATTGTATGAACACAAATCATGAATAAAATAGATAACATTAAAAGATTAAAGGGAGAAGAAAAGGAGTTCTGAATCTTCTCTGAAGGAGTCTTGATTCTTCTCTCCAAAAGCTCTCTAAAATCTCTCACAGGGTTTTGCTCTCAAAAGTTGCAGAAAAAGATAAAAGCTTGATAGAATACAACTTAAGGGTTTGGAAAACCAAAAAACTATATATATATATATATATATATATGTCCTAAAACACATCAGAGACTCATGTTGCAAATATGGAAAATTTCGGGCAACTTTGTAAAACTTCCAAATTTGGATCTCTCGTCGGTTTGGACTGGGTTTCGATCGATGCTAAGGCAGTGTCGATCGACATCATCTCCTCTAATCGATTCCAAGTTGATTTCTTGCGGATTATTGCTCCAAACTGATCCAAATTGCTCCACTTTGCTCCTTTCATGCTAAAAACCTGTAAAGACTCAAAAACAATTTAGAAACAAATGAAAAGACACTAAAAGACTCGATCATCTCTTCATTCAACTGTTTGTAAAATTGTTCACTTGTTCCCCACCAAACCCGGATCTTTCTTCTTCCTCCTCGCCTTCAAGTCCAACTAACATATGTAGCTTCTGGTGTACTCACTGTCAATGTACATCTTCTTTTTACATTAGGAAAGAATGTGGTTCAGTTGAGTTGAGTTTTTTTTATTATACAAATGATAATTAAATTGGTTTAAATCTAGAGAGCGAGCATTACATTAAATTTCTGTTTTGAATTTCCAGAAGTTTGCTACTTATAGAGACAAAGTAGACAACGTTATTCTGGATCAGATCACTGTTTCAGATTTCAATTTATTAACACAGAAAATCGAATGATCCATCTCCCCAAGTGGCCAAGTGTTATATATAGTATCAGTTTCTGCTATCTTCTATATGGGCCGGTAAGAGTCGATTCATTTTGAAGATTCTGGTCCAAGAAAATAAAAATGAAAAATAATACTAATCAGTGACCCATATTGGCCTTTTTCATTTCTCAATATTTAATTTATTTTTGTATACTATCAGTGTTCTACTTGAATTTCTTTGCGTATTAATTCTGCGAAAAGTAATAATCTGATTTTCTAATTAATAAATTACTTTCCATATCTGCCATTGAGCTACTATATATAATCACAGTGCATGACTTTTTAGTGTGAAACAGTAAAAGGGTTGAACACATATGCTTGACATTTTGTGTCAAGGATAGTAACAAGTCAAAATTGGATTCAAAAGTTTCATCTTTGTTTCTTCCATTAGTGTCTGTGATTCACCAGGATAAAGAAGAAGAGAAACAACAAAAAGAGAGAAAAAAAAAAAGAGAGAGTCACATGTCTTAACAGTCTTTCCATGAAGACAAATACTTACATCCATTCACATGATCATGTCCAATCATGTCATACATGTACATCTCTACCCATCTATAGTGTATACACGTAGAATTACATGTATACATCAGAAAAGTATTGTGCTTGGTAATGGTATAAAAAGCACGTCCCATGATACTTTGTAACCAAAAAAAAAACTTCTAGTCATTATTTTTTACTATTTCTCGTAAATTATTTACCAAAAACAATAAAAATAAAAAGAGAATCTAAAAAGGTCATAAAGTTTACAAAGTTCGCATTATGAAGACAATAATGGAGAGCTATAAAAAATATATATATACATGGTAGAAAAGCTTGTGGTTTCACCTCCTTTCTTGTGCATGTATTAATCAAATCTTGTGTAATTCATTAGTCATTACCTTCTACTCCTTTCATCATATTCCACCAAAAAAAAAACTAATGGTTTGACAGCAATGCGCCAATGCCAAAGATTATTTTCGTTAGTTAAACCATAAAACTGAAGGATTAAGTAAAATATATATTTGATATAAGAAATTAAGTAAAATATAAGAAGTGATTTAGTTGGGATCAATGTGGATGTTTGTAGTGTTTATTCAATTGGAGAAACGATATGTAATTATGTACATGTGACACCAATATTCTCATAGCATGAAAAATACACCATGTGATGCATCATGGCATAAATACGTATTATATACGCACATAAACATACGTGTTTGTGATTTCGTGATCTTGCAGCAATTATCGATGACATTTGCTCACTCCTGTTTTTGGACTTACGCTCAAGTGGGCAGAAGCTACAACATTTTTAAAAATGTGTGCTAATTTTAAAATTTCATAGACCTTTAAAAAAAAAAATGAAAAAGACAAGTTTTGGGTGGCTTACTAATGGACCTTTGTTCCAGATCATCCACACTAAATAAATAATACAACTCTTGTTTTTTTGTTTCCTTCATTTTTATTATATATTCAATGCAAATGTCTCATGTCTCAACTCAACTCTCAAGACTCAAAACCATTGCATATGGTGAAACAGTAAAGAAACCAATCACCGACAACATATCAAACACTCTCTTATTATAGCCTTCGTCTAGATTTATGGATCATTTACTACTAATTAGCTCTCGATTCGTAAGGTGTAAAGTTTTATTAATGTCTTTTTCTCCTTATATGGAAAAAAAAAGTAAAAACTTATAAACTTAACGATTGCAATTATCTGTCTTGGCATCGGATTCCCATAATTTATCTCTTTTTGACCGTTAGGTATTATTTTTACCGCTTTACGATTTTACCCTTCTCCGTGATCCGTGCGTTAGTTCATGGGGCTCTCTCTCTCTCTCTGTCTCACGGGCGTGACATACGCGTACGGTGAGTGATGCAACTCCTCGCACGTGTGGACTTTGGTTACAATACGTGTGATCTTCTCTTTATCTCTCTGGTTAGTAGATAGTAGTGGCAGTGGCCAGTGTGTGTGGCTTTACAAATCATGACTCGGAACTGACGACTACTTACTTAGCAGCGTTAAAAAAGGAATCTAAAACGATAGATTCTCGCAGACTCCGAAAACATTACCATGATACCCTTTTTTTTTTTTGGTTTAATGTAATCTTATGTGAATTTTTTCTTACCATACACACACTTTCATATAGATATTTTTTGGACATTTCTTTCTTGTAAGTTTCTCCATGTCTATTTATTTTAAGATTTCCTCCGTACACAAAGCTGAAACATTCATGATTCATAGTGGTAATTTATTGATATGTCTAATAAGTATTTTTTTGACGAAAACTTTATATATAAAAAATTGGCATTGAACCCTAGTTATGGGCATGCAAGTTAAAAATAATTTATGGACGTTCCTTTGACCAGTCGTCCACATTTTAGTGAATTATTGATCTACTTATGTGATGTTTAAAATAAATATACTCCATTCCTTTGGCAGTACAAATCTTTTGTTCTCATTATGTGATGTTTTCTTTTTTTATTTATTGATCTACTTTTTCTTACTCTTTCACATTGTTTTGTTTGTTTTTTTTAACGGTTAATTAACCTTTTCACCGTTGACGACTTAATTTAAGGATATTTATAAGCAAATGAATGTAATAGAGAAAACAAATAGTTTTGCAGAGCAACATGCGACCGGGGATTAGAGAGCATAAAAGAATCTTTGTCTAAGTGATACTAATAAAAGTTATGAACATTGAAATTTGAATTGTCTCATCAATTATTTAAATTTTACTTAAAAACCGTGGATGAAACGCCAAGCTGGCTCTGATCCCTCTGACCATTTCACATTGTCCTCTCTTTTAAACCATTTTTTAAAAATTATTTTCTTGGAGTTTCCACCAGATTCCTTTTTTATACTTCCTCCGTTTTAAAATATAAAATATTTTAGAGAACTTTTTTATTTCATAATATAGGATGTTTTCAAGTTTTTATGCAACTTTTAGATTAGTTTAATATTTTATATTATGCAGTATTGTTTCTGATTGGTTGAACTTTTTAAAAATAAGATTTCTTAATATACGTGCTTTACTTAAAACATCCTATAATTTGAAACGGAGGGAGTATTTCTTACTACCATTTTTTTTTTACAATTTCAAATTGTTATTTACTAGTATTTATCAATTTCCATCAATATTTGGGGTCCTATGCAACCTACACTATAGGAAAACTTGGTTCAAGTCATTTTCAATATCGCATGTCTATATATAACTATTTTTAATTGTACACCTTAGGGTATTCATGTACCATTTATATTTTAATATCTACTTTAACAAACTTATTTTAAAAAGGTATAAAAATAAAAACTTTTAATAAAAAAGGAGCAATATTCGTCATAAAGGAGTTATTTTTATGAAGAAAAGCTAATTGGGAAAGGAGAAAAGATTTTAATATTTTTATTGGAAATAATAATTCTAGAGAGAGAGAGAGAGAGAAAGGGTAAAAAAAAGTAATTAAAAAAATAGATAGATATGGCCATATGGGGAGAGATAGATGGGGAAAGTGAAGTGATAAGAGAGAGAAAGTTCTGTGTTGTAGTAGTGTGTGAATTGAGAAAGAGAGAGAGAAGAAGTAGAAAAAAGTTTGGATTTTGATCTGTGTGGTTTGGATTATTGCGAGAAAACTAAACTAAACCAGACCCACCTTTTCAATCTTTGTCCCTAACCAGTTTCAACATTATCATTTGATTCTCCTTCTGTGTGAGCGCTTCTCTTCTTCTTCTTCTTCTTCTTTTTTTGGGGGGGTTTTTGAAGCTTCAGTAGAGACGAAAAAGAGTGTTTTTTTTTTTTTTGGTGACAATGGAAGGAGGAGTGGTGAAGTTAGCTATAGCGTGTTTATTTCTTTGCGGGTTCTTCTCGCTATCATGCGCAGCAAGGTCCGGCTTATCAAAGCAGAAGTTTGAAGTGAAGAAGCATTTGAACAGGTTGAACAAACCTGCTGTCAAGAGCATTCAGGTTAAAAAAATCTAATCTTTTCGTTTTTGGTGTTTTCTATTTGGAAGGAGAGGAAACATTATCATAATCTGATGATTTTGCTTATTTCTCTCTCCTACTCCTAAGTACATATGATTACTTTTTTTTATTTGTTCTAAAACTCTAAATTGGAATAAAATTTAATAATCTTTGTCCCGAGATTTCATAAAAAAGATTCAGAGTCATAATTAAGGATCTTCTCGTTTTCTCTCATTACATTACAGTTTTGAATTGCTTACTACTAAAATGTTGAAAGTTTCTGACTTTGAATGTTTGTGTGGTTAAACAGAGTCCAGATGGTGATATGATTGACTGTATTCCTCTCTCAAAGCAACCAGCTTTTGACCATCCTTTCCTCAAAGACCACAAGATTCAGGTCTAGAGAGACTAAACCAAAACTGATTTTTTTAGATCTGGCTTTTGTAGTTTGTGTTTTATGTAAGTGCTGATAGTTTTGGTTTCTTTAGATGAAGCCTAATTACCATCCTGAAGGACTCTTTGATGACAACAAAGTGTCTGCTCCTAAATCAAATGAGAAAGAAGGGCAGATCCCTCAGTTGTGGCATCGATACGGTAAATGTCCTGAAGGAACTATTCCCATGAGGAGGACAAAGGAAGATGATGTTTTGAGGGCTAGTTCAGTTAAAAGATATGGCAAGAAGAAGCGTAGAAGTGTCCCTTTACCTAAATCTGCAGAACCTGACCTTATTAACCAAAGTGGTCACCAGGTTAGTCTAGTGTGAATCTGTAAAGTTTCCTTCTTTTCTTTTTTTGTTTTGCAGATTTCTTGATCTGAGAATGTGTTGTATGTTTTGGTTTCTTGACTTGTAGCATGCCATAGCTTATGTGGAAGGAGATAAGTACTATGGAGCTAAGGCGACTATAAATGTTTGGGAGCCAAAGATTCAGCAGCAGAATGAGTTCAGCTTGTCACAGATATGGCTTCTTGGTGGCTCGTTCGGACAAGATCTTAACAGCATTGAAGCTGGTTGGCAGGTACGGCATTGTTATCTCATCAATAAACATCTAAGAAATGTGATTATGGTTTTCTTGTTTAGTGTATTGAGTCCTGTTGCTTTTACTTCAGGTGAGCCCGGATCTATACGGTGACAATAACACAAGACTCTTCACTTACTGGACTGTAAGATCCTGGAAACTCCCACATATTCACGTTCTTACGGTTATGAGCTTTTACATTTCTCACTATTTCTAACGTTGGCAATCATTTGCAGAGTGATGCATATCAAGCTACTGGTTGCTACAATCTTCTTTGCTCGGGTTTTATTCAAATCAACAGCGACATAGCAATGGGAGCAAGTATTTCTCCGGTCTCTGGATATCGTAATTCGCAGTACGATATCAGTATTCTGATCTGGAAGGTAAGCCATAAAGAGAATTGAGAATGAGACAAGTTTGATGCAGTCCAAAAGACAATGAAAACTAAATGGTCTGTTAACTTTGTCACAGGATCCGAAAGAGGGACATTGGTGGATGCAATTTGGGAACGGCTATGTTTTAGGCTATTGGCCATCGTTTCTCTTCTCCTACTTGACGGAAAGTGCATCGATGATTGAATGGGGAGGAGAAGTTGTGAACTCGCAATCAGATGGTCAGCACACTTCAACGCAAATGGGAAGTGGTCGATTTCCAGAAGAAGGCTTTAGCAAAGCAAGTTACTTCAGGAACATCCAGGTGGTTGATGGGTCAAACAACCTCAAGGCACCAAAAGGACTTGGAACATTCACTGAGCAGTCAAACTGTTATGATGTTCAAACCGGAAGCAATGATGATTGGGGCCATTACTTTTACTATGGAGGTCCTGGTAAAAACCAGAAGTGTCCATAAACTAGACACCAAGTAGTACTGACTCGACTCTCGGGTCCATTTGTCTTGTGAATTCACCATGTTTCTTTCTACACACACTCACTCAATCCGCCTTCTTGGGTAGTTTTAGGGATGGTTAAAAAAGTTATGTAATGGTAAAAGTTTGGTGTCTTTTTCTCCATGTAAGTAGGTGGGGAAGAGGAAAGGCGTGGCTTAAGTTTCTTTGAAAACTCAGAAACTTTGGCCCTTAGTGTAATCTTACTTTGTCTCCTCTGTATTGTGATTTGTTTAATCAAGTGAATGAATCTCTCTTTTCTCACTCTTATTAACAATTAATTTCAGGAAATTAAAAGTAGCTTTTGGCTGAATCTTCATGAAACCTACTCTCTATTTTCCTCTTTTGACAATTAGATATTTAATTTTTGTTTTCTCATCACCTTTTAGTAAATTTGATTTCACATTTAGAGAAAGAGGGGAAAATGATCTAAAAGTGATGACTAATTCATGAAATGTCTCTTTGGATGATGATCTTTTTGCAAATGGGTAAATGATATTTACTTTTTTTTTTCTCACTTTTTCACAATAATGTTCCAAGGGAAAACAAGTTTCATAAATGAGCATTATGAAGTTCCAAGTTTACAATTATGAACTTATGAGCAAGTACACATTACACACATAGTATACTGAATTTACAACATAACTTTGCTTTAACCTTCTAATCTATCTTTTGATCATAAATTACAAAAGTTTTTATTTGATAATATTTGAATATTTTACATAAGCTAATTTTTAAAGTGAAAAAACTATCTATATATATATATATATAAATTTCTCTTTTTGATTATTCTAGATCTGCCTTTTGAAAATCAATATGGTCTTGTAGGTTCAGTAGACTACGTTTGACTTAATCGGCTTAAAATTGGGATTAAAGAATTTAGAAAAACGAAAAATCATTAAAAAAAATTCAAATTTTCTATTGTATTATTTAATAGTTAAATGATTTAAAATTTTTGGTGACAGAGACATTGGTCTTCCACTTCTTTTTTCCTGGTTATGAGCTTTGAGCCTATAACCTGAATTGACTTACTTCAACATGTTTAGTAATTATACTATTCATATTCATGGATTAGGTACTATTTTATAATTTTTGTCTTCTTTTTTTTTCCTCCATTAGTAATATATATATATATATATTTACTCACAATATTTATATCAAAATAAAACTTGTTCGACATTTTGTTGTAATTAGATAACACATACAGTATAAATTCAGATAAAAAAAGAACAATTAAGAACAGATGTAACTTGTAAGTCTTTTTTTGACAAATCTTAAATTAGCTAAATCCGTATCTATAAATCATTCCATTCTCACTCACCAAATAAACACTCAAAGCGTTTCCATCACTCGATACACCATTGGTACGTGGATTCCAAACGTGCGTTTAGCCTTTGTTCGGACAGTGCTCATAGCTTTATTTATTTTTAATTGTTTTTTATTTTTTTTTTC
>NC_025701.1:33594955-33597188 GCF_000633955.1 Camelina sativa | reverse complement strand
GGACGGGTTCACACATTCGAAGGGTAGGGTTTTAATCTCACCTTCTCTCTCTATCCATTCCCCCAAAAACCTGAGAGAACAAATTCTCTGAAGATTTTTATTCAAAAAAAATTTCAACATTTTTTCACAGAGAAAGCAAGAACAAACCCTAGAAAAAAGGAAGTTAATTTCCTCTTTTCTCAAGCTCTTCAGTGAGCCCTAGCTTTGTTGTTTCTTGCTTTCTCTTTTCTTACTCTACTTTACAGCTTTGATTCCTTCTGATTTTAAAACCCTAGTGACCCAAATCTGTACCCAAGTTTGCTAAAAGTTTCGATTTTTATTTAAGGGATTCTTTCTGCTTCGATGCCACTGCACAGTAAGCTCACTTCGGTCAAGTAGGTAAAGTTTCTAAATTTTGAGCTGGATTTTGCGAAATTGAGTTTAAGCTGGTTGGAATTGAAGCTGCGCATTTTATGATTTGGGCGAAAGCTTGGGTTTTTTTTAAACTTCCATGTGATGGAATTTTGATTTCCGAGTTGCATGGTGTTGTAGGTGGGAGAAGAAGCCATGGAAGGGGATGAGCGAGGAGTCTTACTTGCTTGTTTAATTTCGGGTACCCTTTTCACGGTTTTCGGTTCCGGTTCGTTTTGGATACTTTGGGCTGTGAATTGGCGGCCGTGGCGGCTCTATAGGTACCTAACTCCATTCATATGTTTCGGCAGCTCTAGGTGTTGTTTTTGTTTGTTGTTATATTGACCTAGAACCTTAGTGGAGTGAATGATTTTGGAATGTGTTCTATTTTTGCAGCTGGATCTTTGCTAGGAAATGGCCAAAAGTGTTCCAAGGTCCTCAACTTGATGCACTATGTGGTGTGTTATCCCTTTTTGCGTGGATTGTGGTAGTATCCCCTATTGCAATCTTGATCGGATGGGGTTCCTGGCTGATTGTGATTTTGGATCGAGATATCATTGGGCTTGCGATAATAATGGCTGGAACAGCTCTTTTACTGGCATTCTATTCAATCATGCTTTGGTGGAGGACCCAGTGGCAAAGCTCAAGTATGTCTACAATTCAACTCTTTTTTTGTCTTAATTTCAGAACATTGGACTGGCGTTGTATGATTGATAATAGTGGTGGCACGTAGTGGTAGTGTATGTAAGTATCCGATGTAGGAATGGGAACAAAGGAGAACATACCTGACTCGTCAATACTTATGTGAATGAATTATTGAACTTCTTTCTTACATTCTCCTTTGACTAAACAGGAGCTGTCGCTTTACTTCTCCTTCTTGGTGTTGCCTTACTCTGTGCGTATGAACTTTGTGCTGTCTATGTTACGGCTGGTGCACATGCATCTCAGCAATATTCTCCTTCTGGTTTCTTTTTCGGTGTATCAGCAATTGCGTTGGCCATCAACATGCTATTTATCTGCCGCATGGTCTTTAATGGTAAAGTTTCCCAATCCTTACATGGCTTCCCAGTCCTTAATCAACAATCAATTGCGGTGTATTCAACTTGATCTGTCTATTCAATCCTTTGTAATAGCTCTAAGCAAATTTTCCATATCGATAAACATGCATACGTTTTGACTTCCAACCTCAATTGAAGAAGTTGAAATTGTTCAAAATTTTTCCATCACCGCAGGAAATGGGTTAGATGTGGACGAATATGTAAGGAGGGCATATAAATTTGCTTATTCAGATTGTATAGAAGTGGGTCCTGTGGCTTGTTTGCCAGAACCACCTGATCCCAATGAATTATATCCCCGGCAAACCAGCAGGTAATTTTTTGTTGCTCTCTACCTAGAAATTCTATAATTCTTGGCATAGCTGCCCCCTTGTTTAATGATTGCTCCTGAATTTTTCAATCAACAAACTATTGTATATTTAGAATCAACCTAAATCTGAACAGGATTCAGGGCTAGTAATTTTGCCGTTACTCTCTAGCTTTTCTTTTTTTCCCAATAGAGGTGTTATGGATGGTGTTATAATTTGTTTACTGAGTGCAGAAATGTTCTTGGTCATATCTTTATCAATCAGCTGCAATTTTGGCATATCTATTTTGTCCCTTGAAGATCGTTTATAAACATTTTTTTCTTGCATATTTGTAGAGCTTCACATCTTGGCCTCCTGTACCTGGGTTCACTTGTAGTTCTCCTTGCCTACTCAGTCCTATATGGCCTCACAGCTAGGGAATCACGTTGGCTTGGAGGAATTACATCAGCTGCAGTTATTGTTCTTGGTAAAAAGATAAAT
>NC_025701.1:33576939-33593371 GCF_000633955.1 Camelina sativa | reverse complement strand
CCCTTCATGGCATGAAAGTTATTATCCTTTCTGTTGTTGCAGGTACCTAGGGCATTGTATTAGTTACATTTTCGTAGCATCAGTTCTATCAGGTGCTGCTGTTTCCCGGCATCTATCAATAACAGACCCATCAGCTGCAAGAAGAGATGCCTTACAGAGCACAGTGATCCGCTTGAGAGAAGGTTTTCGGAGAAAGGAGCAGAATAGTTCATCAAGTTCTTCAGATGGTTGTGGCTCCAGTATGAAAAGAAGTAGTAGTATCGATGCTGGCCATGCTGGTTGTACTAATGAAGCCAATCGTACTGCAGAATTGTGCACGGCTGACAATCTAACTCGAACAGGCAGCTCTCAGGAGTGTATCAATAGCGACAAAAGTGTAGAAAGTGGAAGACCAAGCTTAGGTTTACGTAGTAGTTCATGTCGTTCTGTGGTCCAAGAGCCCGAAGCAGGAACTTCCTATTTTCTGGATAAAGCTTCTGATCAGAATAACACTCTTGTTGTTTGTTCTAGCAGTGGTCTTGATAGCCAAGGTTACGAGTCTAGCACATCGAATTCTGCAAACCAGCAGCTTTTAGATTTGAATTTGGCCCTTGCTTTCCAGGACCAGTTAAACGATCCCAGAATAGCCTCGATACTTAAAAAGAAAGCAAAAGAAGGTGATCTTGAACTGACTAGTTTGCTGCAAGACAAGGGTCTGGACCCTAACTTTGCTGTAATGTTGAAGGAAAGAAACTTGGATCCAACTATTTTGGCACTACTTCAGAGAAGTAGTTTGGATGCAGATAGAGATCACCGCGACAACACTGATATTACAATTATTGACTCAAACAGTGTTGACAATACTTTGCCAAATCAGATTTCTTTATCCGAAGAATTGAGACTCCGTGGACTAGAGAAGTGGCTTAAGCTGTCCAGACTTGTTCTGCACCATGTAGCGGGCACACCAGAGAGAGCATGGGGCCTCTTTAGTCTTGTCTTTATCCTCGAAACAATTATTGTCGCCATTTTTCGCCCGAAGACCATCACAATTATAAACTCTAGTCATCAGCAGGTTAGTTCCACTCTCTGATTCTTGTCTCTGTGGAACTTTTTTGGGTCTGGTTTTGGGTGCAAGTTACTGCCAAATTACTCGAGTGATCCTTGTATTTTTAATGAAAGTTATTTGGACCTTTACTAACTTACTTGTTATCTAATTGTAGTTCGAATTTGGTTTCTCTGTGCTGCTGTTGTCACCTGTTGTTTGTTCAATAATGGCTTTTCTTCGGTCTCTTCAAGTTGAAGAAATGGCCTTGACATCAAAATCTCGCAAGGTATGGCTGGTCTCTTTAGTTTAGTATTCTCTTTAGTTTATGGACAATGCAAGTGCCGTGTGGTGTTTTAAGTATTCTAAATAATGTTATGTTTCTATGTTTTCAGTATGGCTTTGTTGCCTGGCTGCTGAGCACATCTGTTGGATTATCACTCTCGTTCTTGAGGTAATAGTGATTTTTTTTTCTCTATTGGACTACCGCCACAATGGTCACAGGATTATGTCATTCATTGGACTTCTACCAACTTTTCTCACATGGTCACTTTTTTTATGTTCTCATGCCTGCTTCAATTTTGCAGTAAATCGTCAGTACTCCTGGGAATATCCTTGACTGTGCCTCTCATGGCAGCGTGCCTGTCTATTGCTGTTCCCATATGGATGCATAATGGGTACCAATTTTGGGTTCCACAGTTATCATGTGGTGACCAGGCAAGAGATTCACGATCTTCCAGGATAAAGGTTTGTCTATTTTCCCTGACCTAGTTGCCCGTATCGTTCTTTGTCAAATAAATATCTCTAACTAAACTTTATTTTCATTTTAGGGGTTCATTCTTTGGATTTGTGTTATATTGTTTGCGGGATCCGTAATTGCTCTTGGTGCAATTATATCTGCTAAACCTTTGGATGATTTGAAGTACAAGCTGTTTAGTGCTAGAGAAAATAACTTCACGTCACCATATACATCTTCCGTATACCTTGGTTGGGCAATGGCATCTGGAATTGCTTTAGTAGTTACCGCCATTCTGCCAATAGTGTCATGGTTTGCAACTTATAGGTTTTCCCACTCTTCTGCTGTCTGTCTCGTGATATTCTCAGGTAATTTTTGTTTCTGTTAGTTTGCTCACATTTGGTTGGGATTTTTTTCCTTCTCTAAGTAATTCTGAATGCTTTTTTGTCTACTTTCTAGTTGTTCTCGTGGCATTTTGTGGAACATCATATTTGGAAGTGGTGAGATCTAGAGATGATCAGTTGCCCACAAAGGGCGATTTCCTTGCGGCCTTGCTTCCACTTGCATGCATTCCGGCGCTTCTTTCATTATGCTGTGGGATGGTTAAATGGTGCATTGACTAGTTCTTCACATTGCCTATTTAATCTTACTCTCAGTTTAAATAAGATCGTCCTTTTTAATGTGTTGTGGTTGTTCTTTGCAGGAAGGATGATTGTTGGATACTATCTCGAGGGGTATATGTTTTTGTTTCAATAGGTCTTCTTCTTCTTATTGGTGCGATAGCAGCTGTGATTATTGTAGTCAAACCATGGACGGTAAATGCAAAGTTGCTACACAATTCTCAAAGCTTTTGGCTGAACTTTCTCCACCTGATACATCTTTGTGTTTTAACAGATAGGCGTGTCGTTTCTCTTAGTTCTTATCCTTATGGTGGTAGCAATTGGTGTAATCCATCTTTGGGCGTCAAACAATTTCTATTTGACCCGGAAACAGACATCCTTTGTCTGCTTTCTTGCCTTTCTTTTGGGTTTGGCCGCCTTCCTTGTTGGATGGTTTCAAGGTGAGGATTGCTTATATCTTATTGTAGACTCTTCGTAGAGGTGAGACCTACCCTAGTGATATAGCAATTTCATAAATGCTTATTTTGCAGATAAACCATTTGCTGGAGCATCTGTTGGTTATTTTACATTCCTGTCTCTGTTGGCTGGAAGAGCATTAGCTGTGAGTTCAACAGAACTGTGGCTTTTTCTGCTTCTGTTTTCAAACGGTGTATTAACTATATATATTTTTCTTAGGTTCTTCTATCCCCACCAATTGTGGTATATTCTCCAAGAGTACTACCTGTATATGTCTACGATGCTCATGCGGATTGTGGAAAGAATGTCAGGTATGTTCAGCCACTTGAGTACTCCTTATAGTATGCTATCTGCTGATCTGAAATGATGACATAAAGGACTAAGCTGATCGACTCTCATATTCTTTTGCATTGATTGCATTGGAATTTCTTCAGTGCTGCATTTCTTGTCTTGTATGGAATTGCTTTGGCAACAGAAGGCTGGGGTGTTGTTGCTAGTCTGATAATATATCCTCCGTTTGCTGGTGCTGCTGTATCAGCTATCACCCTTGTAGTAGCCTTTGGGTTTGCTGTTTCTCGCCCTTGTTTGAGTCTTGAGGTCAGTTTTCTTGTTTTTTTGATCTGTTTGTTCCTTAGAATATAGATTATTGGTTAGTGGTTCACTTGAATCATTTCTCTAATTCCTTCTGATGGTCTTCAGATGATGGAGGTTGCTGTACGTTTTCTTAGCAAGGATACTATAGTGCAAGCTATATCTCGATCTGCCACGAAAGTAAGTTACATTCTGATGTCTCTCTTGCAAATTATTTTGATATTCGATTGTTGGCCTTATTTCAACACATTCACGTAATTCAGAGAGCTCCATGGGATGTATGATTTACTAAGCCTTATTCAACTTAATAATTACAGACAAGAAATGCTCTATCCGGCACGTATTCAGCCCCTCAAAGGTCCGCCAGCTCTGCAGCTCTTTTGGTTGGGGACCCCTCGGCGATGCGTGATAAAGCAGGGAACTTTGTGCTTCCTAGAGATGATGTCATGAAGTTAAGGGATCGTCTCAGGAATGAAGAAAGAGTTGCGGGATCGATCTTCTACAGAATGCAATGCGGGAAAGGATTCCGTCATGAACCACCTACAAATGTAGATTACAGAAGAGACATGTGTGCCCATGCAAGAGTTTTAGCGCTGGAAGAGGCAATTGATACAGAATGGGTGTATATGTGGGACAAGTTTGGTGGTTATTTACTCCTACTGTTAGGTTTGACAGCTAAGGCGGAGAGAGTTCAGGTAAATACTGATTCTAAATTTTCATATGTTCTTCTCTATGTTTGCCTAAGACGGGATTATCACGATGTATAGGATGAGGTACGGTTGCGGCTCTTCTTAGATAGCATTGGGTTCTCGGACTTAAGTGCCAGAAAAATCAGTAAATGGAAGCCAGAGGATAGAAGACAATTTGAAATTATCCAAGAGAGGTACAGGTTTCTTTTAATAAGTGGTTTGATGAAGCTGANAACACTTGCACTGTTGCCTATCAATTTTTTTTTTTTTTTTTTTTTTTGTGTTGTGAACTTTAGTTATCTGAGAGAGAAAGAGATGGAAGAGGAAATCCTTATGCAGAGACGTGAAGAAGAAGGCAGAGGTAAAGAAAGAAGGAAAGCTCTATTGGAGAAGGAAGAGCGCAAATGGAAGGAAATCGAAGCTTCCCTTATTCCATCTATTCCTAATGCTGGTAGCAGAGAGGCAGCAGCCATGGCAGCTGCAATACGTGCTGTTGGGGGTGATTCTGTCCTTGAGGATTCCTTTGCAAGAGAGAGAGTCTCGGGTATTGCACGTAGGATACGCACTGCTCAACTAGACCGACGTGCACAACAGGTTAAAAAATGATTTATATATATATTGCAAGTGTACTTTCTTATCATGCTGATTACTGAAGAGTTAACTAAGAAAAGTTATTACCAGAGTGGAATATCTGGGGCAGTTTGTGTTCTTGATGATGAACCTATCATAAGTGGTAAACATTGCGGCCAAATAGACTCGAGTGTCTGTCAAAGTCAGAAGATTAGCTTTTCCATTACAGCAATGATCCAATCCGATTCTGGACCTGTATGTCTTTTTGGCACTGAATTTCAAAAGAAAGTATGTTGGGAGATTCTGGTTGCTGGTTCTGAGCAAGGTATCGAGGCTGGCCAAGTTGGGCTTAGGTTGATAACAAAAGGTGAGAGACAGACAACCATTGCTAGAGAGTGGTATATTGGTGCAACCAGCATAACTGATGGAAGGTCTAAACTCTTTTCCCCCTCAGTTTCCATATTGTCAGAATTTATTTCTAGGATTTTTGTGATGTATATTTCTCATTATCTGGTTTGACAAAAGTTTCGGATTTTATCATGGATTTCTGTTGTATTAATATTTGTTTGTGGTTTCAATCACAGGTGGCATACAGTGACAATCACAATTGACGCTGATGCGGGGGAAGCTACTTGTTACATAGATGGTGGATTTGATGGCTACCAGACTGGGTTACCTCTAAGTATTGGTAGTGCCATTTGGGAACAAGGAGCTGAAGTATGGTTGGGTGTTAGGCCACCTATAGATGTTGATGCATTCGGAAGATCAGATAGTGATGGAGTCGAATCAAAGATGCATATAATGGATGTCTTCCTTTGGGGAAAATGTTTAAGTGAAGACGAGGCTGCTTCTTTGCATGCAGAAATTGGCATGGCTGACTTAGACATGATTGATATGTCTGATGATAATTGGCAATGGACAGATTCACCCCCCAGAGTATGTTTCCTCCTGTTGAATGCTAGCATCAGTCCGATGTTTGTGGAGGCTAATGTTAGAGCTATACTAATTTATGTTGGTTAATTTTACCAGGTCGATGGTTGGGATAGTGATCCAGCCGATGTTGATCTCTATGATAGGGATGACGTAGATTGGGATGGACAATATTCCAGTGGGAGGAAAAGACGATCGGGTCGGGATTTTGTAATGAGTGTTGATTCCTTTGCTAGGAGATACAGGAAACCCAGGATGGAGACAGAAGAAGATTTAAATCAAAGAATGCGTTCAGTTGAGTTGGCTGTCAAAGAAGCTCTCTCTGCACGAGGCGATAAGCAATTTACTGACCAGGAATTTCCTCCAAATGATCGCTCTTTATTCGTGGATACACAAAATCCCCCTTCAAAATTGCAGGTAGGGATTGTGAAAATTTTCTCCTTTCTTCTGTTTTTAGTTAAATATCCTCACTCCTTAAAGTGATTGTATCTGGACACAGAATCCGCCTTTACATTGATCAAGTAAAGTTAACGATTTGATGGGCACTCTAACCTTCTGAGTTTGTCATAATTTCAGGTTGTTTCTGAATGGATGAGACCTGACTCCATTGTGGAAGAGAACGGTAGTGATTCCGGTCCCTGCCTGTTCTCTGGGGATGCAAATCCTTCAGATGTTTGCCAGGTTTGATCAATTACTTTTTTTTAGCGTCTTGTATGCATGTCATTCAGAATCATCCCAGAGATTTATTCTTGCGACTGGGTTACTTGTTCTATAGGGTCGTTTGGGCGATTGTTGGTTCTTAAGCGCCGTTGCAGTTTTGACAGAGGTTTCACGAATATCTGAAGTGATCATTACTCCTGAATACAACGAGGAAGGGATCTACACTGTTCGTTTTTGTATTCAGGTTCCTGTCTCAAACATTCTTTCACGGGCACTGCTTTGTTCTCTTGATTGTAGATTCATGCAGGTTCTTCTATGACTTATGTACAATAAGGGGTTTAAAGTTTGATTGCTTTCTCCTTGCAGGGTGAGTGGGTTCCTGTTGTGATCGATGACTGGATCCCATGTGAATCACCGGGTAAACCAGCCTTTGCTACTAGCAAAAAGGTCAATGAACTCTGGGTCTCCATAGTGGAGAAAGCATATGCCAAGCTCCATGGTTCTTATGAGGCACTGGAGGGGGGACTGGTTCAGGATGCTCTTGTCGACCTAACCGGAGGAGCTGGTGAGGAGATTGACTTGCGGAGTGCTCAAGCACAAATAGATCTTGCAAGTGGCAGATTATGGTCTCAATTGTTACGCTTCAAACAAGAGGGGTTCTTACTTGGTGCTGGAAGTCCATCTGGATCTGATGTTCATGTATCTTCCAGTGGCATTGTGCAAGGGCATGCTTACTCCGTCTTACAGGTATTTTGTCTTTGGTTGCATTTGTATTTTGTAATGTGCAATTTAACATACTTATTGTCTTTCTTCAGGTGAGAGAGGTCGATGGGCACAGACTTGTTCAGATCCGAAATCCATGGGCCAATGAAGTTGAATGGAATGGTCCCTGGTCAGACTCATCCCCAGAGTGGACTGATAGGATGAAGCACAAACTGAAGCATGTTCCACAGGTAGTTTCTCGTGCTTCACTTCTTAACGGCTCATTCCTTGTGTTCCTTGAATTCTTTTAGCCGATTAGGGGTCCGATGTTTTAGAAGCTATTAAAATTTTTGCTTTACTGTTAACATGGGGACACACATGGACAACAAAAACATAGTGCTCACGAACACATAATTGCGTGTATATGTAATTATGCTATGTTTCGATCCAGTAAAGTCTATTGTGTACTGATCCTGTGCATTCTGTTGAACAGTCAAAAGAAGGTATATTCTGGATGTCTTGGCAAGACTTCCAGATTCATTTCAGATCAATATATGTTTGTCGGGTTTACCCCCGTGAGATGCGCTACTCCGTACATGGTCAATGGCGAGGTTATAGTGCTGGTGGCTGCCAAGATTATAGCTCATGGCATCAAAATCCACAATTCAGGCTGAGGGCAACTGGTTCTGATGCATCTTTGCCGATTCATGTGTTCATCACCTTAACTCAGGCACATGCTTATCCCTTGATGAAAACCTGTTCTTTCTATAATTCTTATGTAACTATCTTCGGCTCATTCTCGTTATGTTACTTACAGGGCGTAGGTTTCTCAAGAACAACTCCTGGATTTCGTAACTACCAATCAAGCCATGATTCACAGTTGTTCTATATCGGAATGAGGATTCTTAAAACTCGTGGACGTCGTGCTGCTTATAACATATTTCTTCATGAATCTGTTGGGGGAACGGACTATGTGAATTCCCGGGAGATATCATGCGAAATGGTTCTTGACCCTGATCCTAAGGGTTATACTATTGTCCCGACCACTATACACCCAGGGGAAGAAGCGCCTTTTGTTCTTTCAGTCTTCACAAAAGCATCCATTGTTCTTGAAGCTTTGTAGTGCCCGTATAGTCAGATGGCTCTCTCCTTCCTTTGCACCAACCGGCATGCCATATGATCGTCCAAGTGCTTGTGTTGTTTAAGGAACCAGACGGCTTATGTCTCAATGTTAAGACTTGTTTGCCCACGATCAACGCAACATTAGAGAAGGTAACTTTCTTTTACCTTTCTCCAAGGGTCTTTTCCGGTCTTTTCACTCTCTTTCTATTCCTCCTCATTCTGACTTGACTCTTTCTTTAACAGCGCCTGATCTGATACCTGGCCATCACATTATCTGGCGAACCTTTGAAGTCTTGGGATGAAATCTTCTAGCTATTGTCCTGATTTGCACTGCGAAGCTTACTGCGGAGAGGATAAATTGCACTGGAGAAAGCACTTTTAAGGCATGGCTCACCGGCATTCATCTCGATCTTGAGACGCGCATCAAATGTACATTTGTAGGTATTGTGACAAGTACAGATTTATCAAATGTAGAATAACTACTTCATAACTGAGTAAAGGAGAGAAATAGGAGAGTTGTGACTTGTTAGGTAAAGGTTTGGTACTCGGTAGTGGTAGCTGCAGTTTTGGTTGGTGTATTGTAATATTCAGACACTAATCTGTGTGCAGATTTCGTTTCCACTCTAATATATGAGCACTCTTTCTCTCTTGTTCTCTTTCACTATCTCTCTTTTAATCTAGCTTTGGAGTTCTCATTACACTCGCTCATCCATGCCCAAATGAAGATTCTAGAACCTCCTAACATTAAGCGCAGTTGTGTACATGATTTCTCTATGTGCAGATCAACAAGTAAAACATGCAAAAGGTGAGAAAAGAGACGGATAAAGAAGATAGATGAGCTTTGAAAGCAAAACATCAGCAAAAATACGAGTGCCTCATATTTAACTTGTAGTAATGAAGAGAGGCATCTGAAAATGTGATGAAAAAGCGAAATACATCCTTTCTACTTCTCGCCAAAATCTTAAATATCTCTTTTAAGTTCTTTTCTTCGACCATTCTTCTTTACTCTGAATCGCTTTCCATGCTCCCCATAGCCTTCAACCCTCTTGGTCTCTACATCACAATATGAATGTATCACACATCTTTGCTAGTACATAAACATTAACATCCACAAAGAAACGTAAAGAAAAAAATCAGATACCTTCTTTGAAGTTTTTTTCTCTCTTACTTCATATCTCTCTTTGCACAAATCTGATAACCAGGCTCCTGGACTCACCAGCTGCATAATGCATAGTCATGAGATGAAAGGAGTTATGAAGAACACAAATGATGAGTTTATAAAGGGACTCACAAGCAAAGTCTTCTGAACCAATTTGGCTCGTTTCTTAGGTCTTTGAGGAAGCTTGCAACCTTTCATAGCCAAGAAATCTTCTTCCTTCTCTTTATTTGACAAAGTTATAAACAACTTTGGCCACACATGCTTCTTGGTTTCTTTCACAGGTTCCTTAATAATTTTCCCACTATCATCTATTCCCATAGAACCCCTTGTTGTATAATACCTATCTTCCTTCTCAGGCGAAGCCACAAACGATCTACGCACATTGACTAGTGAATCTGTGATCCTACGGCCGCACAAACATAACAATGTTTTTACATCAAAAACTTGTAACTCACAAACAAACCATTTCATCCCATTTATTTTTTATCAAATCGAACTTACTTGTTTGGACGGTTAAGATGTCGAGAAGGAGAGCCTCTCTCAGAAGAGACAGCACGGGAAATGAGTTTACGCTTAGTCAAACAATCAGTCGATTTGCCATTTGTAAGGCTTTGATCTTTCTTCACTTTCATACACCTAACTCTTTTCCTCTCTCCCCATTGTAACACAAAATCAGCCTCTGTGGTTCCACTACCTCTTTGACCCTTTACCTCCTCCATTACACAACACTAACTCTCTCTCTCTCTCTCAACCTTACACAACCAACAAAAAGATAGATAAACTCGGTCATTGAAAACTCTTCCAGAAATAGACCAAACAAATCCAGAATAACCACTAAAGAGAGTTTTTTGCTTTTTTTTTTTTACAGATTAAATGCACACAAAAGGAGGAAAAAAAATATCCATTAACATTTTTGTTTAACAATCAAATACAAGTTTCTGATTTCTAACAACCAATTGAAACAAAACCACATAACATTATTATCAAAAAAAAAGAAAAAAGACGAATCCGACCTAACTTGTAGAAAAAAAAGACTCACTAACCTCAGGATCTGCAACTTAAACTCAGCTACTTAGCTTCCAGAATCACCCTACAAAGCAACAATATCCAAAAACAGTAAAAGAAAATCAGAAAAAAGAGAGAGTAAAACCTATAAATCAGATATGTGTTTCTTCAATAAAAATATAAAAAACACAACCACCATTGTATTAAATCAACAGTCAAATAAATAAAAGAGAAGAGAGACACTTACAAAGAGTGAAACCAAAAAAAAAAGAAGACAAGAAACTTTGGATGAAAATTTAGGTAAAATGGAGAAGAAAATAAACAAATAAAGTTGTGCCCTTTTTCTTCTACCGGAAGGTAGATAGAGAGAGATTCAAACTCCACAAAAATAATAAAAATCTGGATTTTTTATTTTAATATCTCGATGAGACCAGAAGATCGAAAACACTGTTTGTTTATCTATCTTCGTCTTTAAAAACACAACACACAGAGAGAAGAAATATAATAGAATAAAATAAAAAACTGCTTACCCTCTCTCTGGTCTGGTCTTTTACTGCGACGCTCTTCACCTTTTTTTTGTTATTAATATTTGTTTTTTAATATGTGATTTTATAACAACCGTCCGATACAAAATGGACGGCGAGATGGGCTTCTAAAAGTTAAGAAGACTTTAGCCTGTTGTGTTTTTTGATAACAGAGAACTCGTTATGGATAATAACGAATCGTCTCACGACGCGTGTACTGTTTTGTTCGAGTACACGGTGGTACGGGTTTCACTGGATGATAATCACCCCGAGTCTGGCGAGAAGATCCAAAATAAGATTTTGCGTTAAGACAGTAAGTAACTAAAAAGAGATACACACACACTGTGCATTAGTCCCACGCGCCCAATGACATTTTGATTTAGATCAGATTTGACCTAAATTGCCTTTTGGACTTTACTGGGCTGTGAGTATCACGCGCGGAAGGTGAGCATGGGATTAAATTCAAACCCACTCATTTCAGAAATTATGTACTCTAGCTCAATTTCTGGATTTTTTTTTGTTCTTTTTAAATAGTATATTTATATATACATTTTGGGTTCTACCTTTTTATTTATACTTATTTACAAAGTTAATCTCTAAAATTTTTCCAAAAATAGCATTACTTCAGATTTTGTTTCTTAAATATTTTAAATTCTATTCCAACTAAGCAAAATAAATATGGAAACAAAAACTATGATATATTTAACCACATCTTCTATTGTGTTTTGAAGATATTATATCTCTTAATCTTTTGCAAACAAATAAAACAACAATTTGATTGCCATTTGTTTTCCAAAACTTGTGAGCTTTGATTCTTAACTAAGAAGAACTTCGATTCACATTTATTTAAATATTATAATTAATATATATAAACTTAATAAAATTTTAAAATATTACGAATATATAAAATTAAAAAATTTTAAAATACTATCTGAAATGGTTATATAATAAACGAGTTATAAAAATGACATGTTGGAATTAATAAAATATCATTAAATTTATGCTATCACAGGTTAAATCCTCATTTTATTATTTGTCAACTATTATAAATATTATTTGACACATAAAATTAAGTTGATTTAACTAAAACATATAAAATTAAGTTGATTTAACTAAGATTATGTAGAGTAATTAAATCATTAATTAAGAAAAAATGTGACTTAATTATAGAGTATAAATGACTTATTATGTATTTAGATCCCTTATTTTTTGTTGTAATAATTAAAAATCAAAATAGAATCTCAAACACTAAACAAAACAAACTAAATATAACAAACAAATGGTCAGGAAGTATATTACGGATTAAAAATTAATATAAATATTTAGCCACACAAACGGCCAAAAAATTAGTTATTTCTCTATTTGCAAAACATCCAGTATTTAAATAACAACTACAATATAAAATATAAATAATAACAAAATTATATGCACGCGGTGTACCGCGGATTAAAATCTAGTTGGTTAAAATAAAACTTCATAATTGGAAGCTCAATCCGGAGAAATAGAAATTACAAAAGTAGCTTCAGAAACAAACGATTGGAAAAGAACGAGTAAGAATCTGCTTTTGAATTACAAGAACGAGAAATCTTAGTGTTCAGTTGGTGACCAGTTCTTAGAAAATAAATAGAATGGAATGTGTTATTCCTTGTTGTTTTTCATTTTTGTTACCATTTAGAAGTAATTTCTATTCCTAATTTTAACATGTAGATCCATACTATTCCTACTCTTTTTTTTTTTTGAACAACAAGAAACTTTCATTCAAACTAAAACCTCAAAAGAGGTGAGTTCATACAACATGATTTAAGATAAGCAAAGGAAAATACAGATAAGGGTTCCATGAGTTTTTCAAAGGGATTTGAAGAATCTATTGGGACCAAAGCGGATTCGTCTTTGAAGCTGGACTTCACGAAATCCTCGACCAGCTGATGGTCATAGGTAACTCTAGCGGATAACGCAATCGAGTTTGTAAGAGAGAGCTCCACAGGGGGAGCACACAGGGACCTTCTCGCCAAATACATGAGAGGGTTCAATAGCCTTGGATCAAAGTCCTTTAAGCTTTTAAAAACATACCTCATGATTCGAGATGAAGCTACAAATGGGGTTCGCAAGAGATGGGTGTCAAAACGTAACAAGGCAGGTGGGTCTTCCCTCACATGAAGCTCATGGCCATGGAGGTCAAGGAATTCCATACAAAGCCTGTAATCGGTTTGTCCCTGAAACAAAGAAACAGACCCAAGCATTCCATCTTGTGGCGGTAGGTGACATCTGGGGCCAATGGGTACAAGCAACAAAGTCACAAAGACTGTCGGCTCAAAGTCACCTTTAAAACTCAACATTGCGGAAATCCAATCAAAACTATTACCCTGGCATCGACATAAACGTTCTCCAAGCCATACAGGAGAAACCAACGTTCTGCTACCGAGGAGACCTCGTCTTGACCAAACAGAAACAATCAGTACTAAAGATGAGCTTGACATAAAACCAATATAAGCGGATCTGGGTAGGGAAGCTCTACAGCCAGAATCAAACTGTCGAAAGGGAGCTAGCAAGTTTAGACTTTCACAAAGCCATACCAAAGATAAACACGGCAGCAGGATTTCAAGATAATGGAACCAAGACCAACTCAGCACAATCAATCCAAAGCTCAACTGGGTTCCGCCAAAGAGAGTAGAGAAAAGATTTTCGAGAGACGTCGTTGGTATAGAAAAGGAATGCACAGACCTGGGCCTTAAAATTTGATAGCATGGATAACTTCTTTTGGTAATGGGCCGAAGGATGGGTAATGGGCCTAACTGTGACCAAAGAGCCAACAGAGGGAACCCTAGTTCCTCAACGGCTGAGCAGTGGGAGGCGGTAATGTGGCGGCGCAACAACGGGTAAGAGTTCAGCCCGGATCCACTTAGCACCGGTGAGGGAGGGGGCAGCGACGATCTGAAACTCGAGGTCGTCGAGGCACAGAGGCGTTCAGTGGGGAGCAGAGGTGTCCTCTTCGTTATCGTCTCCGTTTTTTGCAGCCAAGAGCACTCTAACCAAGACGCGGCAGCGCCGTATACCTTCGACGCTTTCACCGGACGGAGAGAAACTTCAGCCAAGGGAGGAAATAATTCGGATCTGAGGACTTGAGGATGCACCAAGATTATTTGTTTCAATCTAGGGTTTGGGAAAAGGGTTTGAGATGGAGAAAGGGTCATCGACGGACTCCCCCACCGTTTATCTCCGGAAAAGACTTGGAAATTGCAGCTCGGCGGTGGGGTAGATAAGGTTTGAGCGGGTTTCTTTAACCGTCGGAATGATTGAGATAAGAGCCAAAAAGGAATTAAAGGAGAGCACAACATGTAAACAGAAACAAGGAGAGATTCGAGATCCCGACGCCGGCAAGCCGAAGCTTCACCAGCATCGGAGCAAACTAGGCTTTCTGGTTTCTCGATATTCGGGACAGAGAGAGAATGGCGTTTTCTCGATCCTCCATACTATTCCTACTCATTCCTTGTTTTTTTAGTAATCGTAGAAGAAAATTGTTCTTATTCAAATTTGATAAGAAACAGATTTTCTTAGTCATTCCTGTTTTATTATTTTTTTTCTTTTCCTAGTCATTTTTTTATTCCTATTCCTCCTCTATCTTTTTGTTCCTCGATAGGTTACCAATAAGAGCCTTCGATAATGAGAATAAGGGAAAAGAATCATGGAGCAGTCAGAATTCGTCTAGGAGGTTGGAAACTGCCGGCCAATCTTCAGGGATTTGCATTATCATAGCAAACTCTACACAATCTGATTCGAAAGAATTCGTCTAGGAGGTTGGAAAACGCAGGCCAATCTTCAGGGATTTGCACCATTGTGGCAAACTCTACACAATCTGATTCGAAAGGCTGACAATCAATTATTCGTAATTTGACATCCTCCAAATAACACTTCCTTCTCCGAATGAATGGAGAACAAATTCCCATAATTTATGAGATTTTATAGTAATACTTTTTAAATAATTAATTTCTTCTTAAAATTTTCCTATTTCACCATTTATATATAGAGTAATATTAATATTTAAAATTTACATTACAAAGGAAAATATGATACAAGAGCACACAGAAAATACAATTACCCTTCCATGAACCTTTAATTACTTACTATAACCCTTTTTTTTCCTTTTTTCTTCTTCAGTGTATTGATATTTACGTAAAATCATGTTTGTATACATATGTATTCCTTTAGTTTCCCAAAAAAAAAAAAAAGATGTCTGAAGTAAAAAAAACATGCAGATTAAGAAATATATACTTTAAAAACTACACATTGTATAAATAATCAAATGAAACATAAAAACTACATAATAAAAATAATCATAAAACATCTTATCACATGAAACAAAAATATTTTTCTATAACATTTTATATTATCAAACGGAGAGAGTATATCATATGTCACAATAAATATAAATATATTTTGTTTCTAGACTAAGAAGTCAGGTTTTTCTTTTTGTAGGGTTTTATATTAATTTTTGATATATGTGTATTTACTTATACTATGTCATAATTCATATACCACATGTGGTTTGATTTTTACATTAATCTTATATGGTATATGTCCAAATTATATTTTGTGTACATATATGTATTTGTATTGGACAATTGGAAAGAAAATTTTCAAGCAATTAAATCTAGGGAAAATTGGACAGAAAACTTTTAAGCAATTATTTTTTTTCTTTTTTGTCCCTAAAATATAAAGTTGAGAAACTAACATTTTCTTGTGTAAGTTTACAATTTTAACCAAATGAGTAATAGGGATGAGCTTTTTGTTATTCACCTTTTTTCAAAAAATTACAATAAAAATTAAAAATTTACTTTACAAATTTTTGAAAATGTAAAGAGAATTTTAAAATAAGATTTTGAAAAACAATTAAATCCAGGGGAAAATTGTTCAATTTTCTCTTAAATCTATTGCTACAAAATTTCTGGTCAAGCTAAGTTATAAATATGATATGGGCTGTTAGCTTGCAATCAAGCCCAATGAGTTTCAAATAGTTTAATTTGAGACCGACAAATGTAAATCCTTCGCATATGTCTAAGTCTAACCTTGACATTTGTAAATTGTGTCTAGAAATATTATAAATTAGACTCTTAGCAAAATAGCAGCTTGATAGTATTCTTTGTAAGCTTATAAATGTATATAAAAAAAATCGTAGTTCTTTTTCCAAATAAAATAATGCAGACAAAAAGAAACATAAACTCTTAACATGAGTGAGTTTAAAATAACTTGAAACTTACCACAACCTTTTCTTGAATGTAGTTGTGGCTCTATGCATTATTTCTGAAATCCCAAACGGCTTTATGTTTATTTTTATTTTTGGAGGTCATTCACATCTATTTATCTTACAATAATTATTCTTTCAAAATGGTTATGTGTAAATAAATAAATAAAAAGGTTATATGTCTTTCTCTATGATTCCCTAGCAAACAGTTAAAAGGATGCAAAATAAAGTATTAACTTTTAAAATCAGTTTTTGGAACATTTGAATCCCACCAACGGTCGACTAGATTTCAAAGTAAAAATGTTCCAACTTGGAACTCATTACTATGCTTTGGTCGGAAAACTTTGAACTTTTTATATTGCTTTTAAGTTAACGTAAGAAAATTTAAATCTCACTCTCTCGTCTTTT
>NC_025701.1:33565904-33576133 GCF_000633955.1 Camelina sativa | reverse complement strand
GGAAGACACCATCTTCACCAAGTCTGAGCAGTCGGTATAGAAAGCCACGTCTCTGAAGTCATGGCCGATCATGCAGCGCATCGCCCAAAGGAAAGCTTCCACTTCAGCATGTAATGGAGATAGACTCAGCCGGAAATTCTTTGCTCCCAAGAACGGCAACGCTGTCTGGGCCGAGGTACAACACCATCCAGCACCTGCGTACAAATCCCCTACTTTCCAAGATCCATCAGTGAAGCATTGGTATCCCGAAAAAACCGAAGGGAGTGAAGCAGTAGCCACCCTAACTGGTATCCCCGAAACTACTGGAATAGTTGGCAGTGGAGCGTCCTCTTCCTGAGCCTGCTGCCACGCTGCAGCTTCTCCCTCTGCTACCTTTACAATATCCTCCGGCCGATCGACAATATTGTCAAAAACACGTGCATTCCTTGCTTTCCAAATAAACCACATAAGCCATGGGAAAGCCGCAACATGAGCCCCAGGGTTCTGTTTCCCTAAAAAATGATCTACATTCGCATACACAGATTCTGTCGGGAAGGAAATTGGTCCCACCGGTACATGTGCTAGGGCCCAAACCTGGCGGGCCGGAGGACACACAAAGATGGCATGATTAATAGTCTCCATGTCCGCACCACATCGTACACACCGTAAATCACAAGCAATACCCCGTCGTCCCAAATTTGCCGAAACCGAAATACAACCAGATAAAACCTGCCACATAAAATGTTGAATCTTGGGTGGGCAACGGGCCCTCCACACACTAGCGAGTAGAGGGGTAATGTCCGGGCCTGAACCAGTGGCTGCAAAAGTCCGAACCACACCATGACGTGTAGTGTGATAGCCTGATTTGACTGTGTACTTTCCTGTTTTTGTGAAATGCCAACCGAAAGGATCATCCTTTTGGTTACCACCCAATGGTATAGCCCTTATCAATGCAACATCAAGTGGATCAAAATGCTCATTAAGCATATCCATACGCCAAGTATTAGTTTGTCGATCAATTAAATGATTCATTTGAAGATAATGATCCTTTAACGGACCCTTACTGACAGCTGGTCTAGGGAATTGAGCTGGTACCCAAGGATCAGACCATATAGAAATGGTGTCCCCAGAGCCAACCCGTTTAATAAGCCCTTTATTTACCAGAGAGCGAGCAGAACATATACTCCTCCATCCATAGGAGGGAGAGTATGACCTTATCGGATCCAAAGGATTCGTATTCCGATAATACCGACTTTTAAAAACCCTAGCAAACAGCGATTCTGGAGCGTCTATGAGACGCCATAACTGCTTAGCCAGTAATGCCGGATTAAAGTCATCCACATTCCTGAAACCTAGGCCACCCAACTGTTTCCTTACACATAATTTTTCCCAGGCAAGCCAATGCATTCCCCCTGACTGACCATTAGTACTCCACCAAAAATTTGCCACCGCACTAGTAAGCTTAGATGTAATTGTCTTTGGTAAACGAAACACTCTCTCGTCTAAAATAGTTGTTGATTTATAACCTGAAAGGTTAGTTCTAATTCCTTAAAAAGCAAAACCGGTTGGAGATTTATATGTAGTTTGTGAATACTTATGAAACCAAAACGAAATAATTTTAAATTCAAAATTAGAAAACAATTAAATAACAATAAAAAAGGCTTCGTAGGTTATGGTTTACGGGTCCACAAAAGCAGTCCAGCCTCATGCATATGATTATGGATAACTGTATGGTTTGGTATTAGTAAGCTTTTCCAGCTATTTTATCTTGTTATCTTTTTCTTTGGTCCTCAGTATATGATTTTCTAAAAGCATGCTACTGAAATATTGTTATGATTAAAGGAAGAAAACTAATTACACATATGTAATTGTTTTCTTTTGTAATGGGGTAGTTGGTCATTTTCATAGTTTGGTGTGAACGTTGTGATTAACCTTTCTAATTTCAAGGAAACACTAAAACGGCTAATTGACCCTTTAACACAATCCAGAAACATCAAATAAATAAAGTGATATGTTACTTATATATATACTAGATTAGGCCCGCGTATTAATGCAAATATAAGAAAAATATGTAAAATTTTAAGTTATATTATAAATATATATATATTTTAAACCGTATTTATAGTTTACGCACTCCATTTTGCAATACAACTTTACTATATATTATTACATCATAATAAAATTAGATTTTAATTCTATGTACTAAATCACAATAAATAGCATTTACAATTTTCAAATTAAAAAAATATGTGTATTTGTATCAAAGTTATATATTACTTAATATTAAAAATTAGTAAAACATAATTCTCAAACAAAAAATTGAATACTAATATTATCTCATAATTGAAAAAGTAACAATATCAAAAATTCAGAGACGTTTATTAATTTTCCTCAAATTTTTAAGAAATTAAAGGTAAATTTACTTCCAAGAAAAAATATATATATATGTGCATAATATGTAATATATGCTCTAATTTACGTAAACATATATATATATATATATATATATATATATATATATATATTTAAAGTTTGATCTCATAGTTAAATTTTGACAAACATAAAGAAAAAAGAGAGAAATTCTAATTAATTTAGTTCATAAATTTGCACATAGCTTTAATAATATAACAAAATTTAATGGTGGTGTATTTGAAAAAACTATAACAACAATTTCTTTGTTTATATAATGGTGAATATCTAAAGTCTTTTTTCTTTTATGATTAATAATTGATACTATAATTTTATTATTTATGGTATTATATAAATTAATTGTATAAATTCCTTAATTCTTTTTTTTTCTTATAGAATTAGTAATTTAAAATTAGGATTAGTATTATCTTTTTATATACATATAAGAATTTTATATTTATCAAAATTGTTTAAATGTTCTATTTTCTTACAATTATCTGTTTAAGTTTAAAATTTGGTGAAACAAAGTTTTTTTATAACACATGTCAAAATCTCTAATCGTTAAAATTGACATGTGTCACGATCACGTGAGTTACTAACTTTGAAAACCAAACTTTATATAATATAATAATAAGATATATAGTAATATAGATATAGGAAGATATTTTAGAAATTCTTTTGATGAAGATAATTATGCAAATAAAAAAATGTTTGGTCAATAAAAATGTGTTTATGGAAGAGAAAAATCCAATGCTTAGCTATTTGTGAACACAAATCCTTTTGAATTAATAATGTTGAGACTAACATATTTTATTAGTTTATAATTTAGATTGGATAAATTATCAAATTTATATTTATAGAGTATTAATTTTATTATTACTTAATTTATCTAAATCTCATATAGAGTTTGGTTATTACTAGTACTAAGTAATAGCTAATATCTAAAATAAGAAGAATATAAACTTTTTTAAAAATACACTAATAAAACTAGATGTTACTTCTTATCCTTCCAACTACTCATGTGAAGACACATATACAAAATTTATAACAATCATAACAAATATTAGTAAAAAAAAAGTTTATTAATATATATTATTGTGAGGTTGGAAAGAAAAAAAGGACAGTGGTTGAGAAAGAGAAGAATGTGGTTTGGGCCAAGAGACAGCCAATTTGCCAGCTGTAAAATCTCATACAATTGTTATATAAATAGGCCATACCATCCCCACAGCTATATTATCATACACACAACCCAAACAAGAATAGCAAAATCTTTTCTCTTACAAATTCTTATTCAAACATCAAAGAGAGAAGTAATGGAGGCAATGAAGATGAAGATGATGGTGTTTGTTATGGTTGTTGCGGTGGCTTTTTCAGCTGCGGCAGCCGCCACCGTGGAAGCTCCGGCTCCAAGCCCAACTTCTGATGCTGCTATGTTTGCACCAGCATTGTTTGCATCTATTGTTGCATTGGCATCTGGTTTCATCTTTTGATCATTCTTTTTTTTTTCCTTTTCCAATTATTTTAATTGTATTTGTTAATGAGTTTGTGTGATTTGGTTCTCTTGTTTAGAATGTTGTATCTTTTAATGTTAACCATCTGTTTCTCTATGTGCTTGTATATCTATGTGTATTATCATCTCTATGTGCTTGTATATCTATGTGTATTATCAGTTATCACAGATTGTTTATGAGTTCGTTTATCTTATTACACTCTGATTATGGCCGATGTTATCTTTGATTAATCCACAACATCCATGTTAAGTGTTACAAAATATCCGAAATAAGTGATTTGGGTTCACACAAAGATCAATGAGTGAGGATACCTTGGAATTGTCCAAGGGTCGGTGAAATCAATAGTGTGATGAGCTGTATTTGGATGGTTGTGTGGGGGCAACTATCATGATGTTGTTATGATGCCTCAAGGCAACAACATAAGCTCCCATGTGACTCACCACAGAAAAAAAGGTAAGTGGATGACCCCCACAATAAATGATATCACATGAAATTGCAATAAATCATAGGAATATGGAACACAAGATAGAAACCAGATTAAACATTCTCTTTTCTTATCGTAATGGAAAAAATAAAGATAATCTAAGCTAATGTTGAAAGCTGATCAATGCTACGTGAAATTGTTATGAGAGTTAAAACATAATCTAAATCACAAATATGAGTGCCAATACCCAACAGGTAATATATCCTTAGTGTCAACGCATTTGATTGTGGGCTAGTTCCAATAACAAAACATGTAAAATGTGAAGTCATCTTCCTCGACATCAAGTGTTAAAACTAGGGTTAAAACATTCATAGACAACTTTTTCATACCAAAGTCCAAAACCACAAACCCAATAAGCTTCAACCTACTTTTTCTCACATAATCAGGCCTTACTCATATATGTATGTATAACAGAATATAACTAAAGGGTAAGATTGGGTATGTGGGACAAATCAGACATCTGTTAAAGCCATGTTAGAAGAACAGTGGCCGGCAGCAAGAATGAGACAATACCATGGCATTTAAGTTCTGGAACGAGAGAAGAAACGCGTTTGTAAATGGCCGCCACTTTCCTGTCCATCTCTTCTCATGTGTCCTGAGAATCACAAGTTCAATGGATAAAGACACAATGTTTATACCAGTACTTTTAAAGCAAAATCAAGAGATAAGTAGCTTACCAGAAAAGATTCGGGAGCAACACCTGAGGAAGTTGCAATCTGTACGGCGGACAACAGATTGCATTAAGATGGTCCTGAGGCAGACGAAGAGAGACTGAGAATCTGAGTCTATTGTCAAAAATTTAAGCTGCACGACTCATACAACAGTCAGGATCCATTACGACTGATCAAGAGAGAAGCATGATGAGTTCAGTCTTAAGGTACAAGAATTTTACAAGAAAATAAGCCTGCCCTAAGAAACCCATATGAATATCTTGCTAAATTTACAGCTGCACGACTCATACAACAGTAAGGATCCATTATGACTGATCAAGTGAGAACCATGATGTTCAGCATAAGGTACAAGAATTTTACAAGAAAATAAGCCTGCCCTCAGAAACCCATATCTTGCTAAATTTACAGTGGAATGATAAATAATGTTGAATTACAAATACAAGGGGTTATAAAGAAACTAACCTATGCATTTAAGTGAATCAGAACCAGTAGAGCAAGCCGTAAATGCTAATTTTTACAGATTTCATAAGCACCAAATCAAAACCGGGACTACATCTACTACATCTACAACATTTCTTCCTACTTATTATAACATATAGCACTGGTGAACTAGCCCGAGAAACCTATGTGCCTTAAATATGACAAGACTACTCAGGAGGTGCAGGATGAAGTTCACAGAAAGGTTGGTCTCATCTTCTGATAGAGAATTTTAGTGATCTGCATGCTCAACCTATGTTTTAAACCCTTGACTTATCCGGTAGCCTGGAGAGTTCTTTGTCCGCAAAATGAAGCAGACGTCTCAATCTCAGAACCATATCACAGTGAAATGGCAATGCCGTACGCCTGTCCAGATATGCTGGACTAACAGTCATCCATGATAGAGCATGGAGTTCTGCCGCAATTGACTCGAGGATAAGATGGCTTTCAACCTCAAAATCTCTAGTTTCTTTGGTCCCTCCTCCCTGCTTCATGATTCCTTGAAGAATTTTGTCATGAGCATGGTCGTAACCACCATAATAGTCTACGAGACTTACAGAAAGAACTGATGGCCATTCTTCTTTCACGTTAATTCTCGAGTCTTTTCTCATGGAAGGCACAGCTTTTGAAACAACAAATCCGGTAGACAAGGGGATTGCACATCCTTTGCTGTGAAGGAGGTGAGCAAGTGGAGGTGACTCGGCAGTTAAACATGTAGGAAGCTGGAGAGGACTTGGGTGAAGAAAGCGCATGTTGGGTGATGGTATCATCATGTAAGAGAAAGCAGTAGACCCAATAGATTTGACAGGAGTGAAACCTTCAATGTAATTAACTGAACTCATACCAGTACTGCTCTGGCCACCTCCTGCATAATTGTGCAAATAACCATGCAAGTCAGTATCTTGCTCCATATGTTATGAAAGTTTAAAATATATATATACATATAGAAATGAGATGAACAAATAAAAAAACTGACCAGCAGAAACCAACTCAGCTGGAAGAACAAAATGTAGAGAATGATCAAGTGAAATAGAAGCAAAACTGATGCTGTGAACCCACTGAAACAATCCCCTTGGAGTACCAGAAATGGTTTGCCCACCCATTATCTGCTTTCTTCCAGCAGATTGCCCCATACTGCCTTTCACAAAGGTCGATGGTTTTGAATGAGAGCTGTAGAGTGTGCTAGTTGATGAGGCTCTCTCTTGAATCAGACTCAGATCCTGCTGTTGCAAGGAAGATCCGTTGCTATTGGAGGCTATTCCAGAAGGCGCAGAACGTCGAAGTTGAATAGGCCACTTTTTAATCTCAGGACCTCCAGCTGAATAAATTGCCTTTTGCCACTCTGTTATATCAGTAGCAAGACAAAAAATACCAGGGTTATGTACCATACAATACTAGAGAATTCTATTCCCAGGCGCAATTGAAATAAGAGAGGGATGAAATATCAGATTAAGAACAGAATGTAAGGGTCAAAGAGAGGTATAAAAGAATACAATTTACCTAGGTATTCAAGCTCGAAAAAATTCCCAATGCGTGTAATGACAAAATCCCTGGGTTTATAAGATCCATTGTCAGGGGAGGAACACGCCTGTAGTATTTGACATCCCTGCTGCAGAACTTGAACAAAAAGACACTGCAGCCCTTTCGTATCCTGTCTACTGCTAATTCCACCAAAGGGAAATATATGTGTGTCAAGTAATTCACCCCTGGCATCCGTCCAGATGCTTACAAGCCATCTCCAGTCCTCTGTCCAACCGTAGCAGCAATGTAAACTTGGAATAGCCTTTCCTTCAAGCTGGGATGCATCACCCTGGGAGCTTGATCCCGATGTTATACCTTCCATTGAATTCAAGCCAGGTCCAGAACCTCTGCCACCATCCTCATGTATTGGCTTTGAAGACTCAGATCCCAAGCCGCCAAAAGTAGGTGAAACTCCACGCTCCACAGAACCAGGCTCAGAAAGAATGAAAAGTGGTTCAAATAAATAGAAAATTTCATCATTTAGGTAAAAATCCCCATTTCTGTTTGGATCGCAGCTTAATCCTCCAGATCTTGGTATTTGCCAGGAAGTATCCCAACCACCCGTTCTCAAGCTAACATCCATTTCACCATCTCTAGGATGTGTAGAACCTGTCATTCGAGAACCAACACAGTCTTTCCAGATTCCTGAAATAGAGCTCATTGGTGTCAACGCTGAAGAGGATCTGCTGGATAAAGATGATGACAGAAATGCATCATTAGGCACTCCTCGTGAAATTCTCCGAGCTTTATTGTAGACAGAAAAAGCAGTATCCTTGAGAATGACAAGCTCATTAAAGCTTGGACTTGTTATACGGAAAATAGAATCAACAGACACCACTTGTAGAACTAATTTGGGGACATTAAACCCTGAAAGCACTGGAATGTGAGATATTGATGTTTCGTCAACAGCAGCAGAACTACCAAACGCCCTTGCAACCTGACTGTTAAGTATCGATCTCCTGTCTCTATCTGACTGTATTACTGATCCAAGTGCTATAGACGATTCAACAATCGTCCTTAAAACTGCTGAAGGGTCAGGAAATGGACATACTATGTACACTACCTATAAGAAATAGAAGGCAACAAGTATCAACAGCTACACTTGGTAGAAGAATACTAATCTCAATTAACATATGTATTTCTCAACTTATACTTACCATACAAGGACTCCCTGATCCTTCTTTCTGGTTTGTGTAAAGGTAAGACGCAAGCTTTAGGCCTTTCAACGCTTTTGATAAAGACTTCAGATAGCTACTCACATTCCACCCATTCGACAAAGACAGAAAATAATCGCTGAGAGATCCCAGAAGCGATGTGTTATTGCTTTCAATCTTCATCGATTGAGGGCAATCAAGCAGAACAAATCCAGATGAGGATAATCTTCCAGCGTCTGTTTCCATTTGATTTCCCAGGCTCTGTGGCAAATGGGTTCCCAGTCTACACGTCTCATAAACTATGCAATAAAAAATAAATCAAAAGAAATGATGAGAAAATGTCAGAACTCTTGTTCCTCTAGAAACATTTTTTATCAGAAACTAATTCCTATCATGTTTGAGCAAAACCTCTTTCACAATTGATAAACTCGTCGACTCACCAGTTCCAAGTTGCTGGAAAAAATCAGCAGCAGCACAGGTTAGAGGGTCAATATCCGGGCATACAACAGTATAGTTAATCTGCGAAAGGAAACAAATGACTCCCACGGTTAACTTTCGATGGAGAAGATTATTAACTGGCCTAATTTGCAAGAAGACAAATAATATCTTTCAGATGAATTCCTTGAAAACTCACATTTTTTGGCAGAGCATATGGCTCAAAAGGGGCCTTTTCCCAATGTGGCAAGGAGTTTGTCGATATCTTAAGCCAGTCATCTTGGTACCTGTCACAGGGAAAAGATGCATACGTATCGAGATATTTAAATCACCAGAAATGTAGTATGTAAAAATGATTTAAGATATCCTAACAAAAGGACATTATAATACTTCAGGAAATAACCCCATTACAAGGGCATCTTGATCAAGACCAAATTCTATCTAAAGAACACTGCTAATAGAACAGACGGACATCTGCATAACTGCATACATACCCGACAAGTATAGAAGGTGATGGAAGAACAAAAAGTGTTGGTCGGAGTAAATCTGAACTGTATATGTCTTGGCTCTGAGTCGTCTCTTCTCCTTTCCCGCCATCAATTGACACTGCTTGTTTGCCAAGATAATTATTAGAATTAGATTCATCAGAGATACGTTGACACCATTTGCTCTTAGATATCAAAGAAAAAACACAGTGGAAACAGTAGAGTTTAACGAGATGATAAGCCAGTGTGAGACAGGGAAATAATCAGAATTCGCGTTCTACCTTCAGTCAGGGCTGACTCAGCAGTAGATCCCTCAGAAATAGATCCTCCATCCCCTGATTGATTCCGGCCCTTGCACCAATCTGTAACAGATAATGGACCATCTGACTGACCAAATGCAGATTTCAGAGCTGTTTTGATGTCAGATTGCAGTAAAGTGATGACAGATGAAGGAAAAACCTGAAATAGAAAGAAAGCTCCAGAATCAGGTTTAAACTGACAGACAGTATCATTGTGTACTAAATATTTAACAACTAGTCGCATAGAGAAGACAAGAGGCACAAGCAAGAGAAATATGATCAAGCTCAAAGCTTCTAAAGATAAAACTGTGACTACTTAATTAGTCTAGCCCAAACTAACAATTAAGAACGTTAAAGATATTGGATACCCTCATTTCCCTGGCATCTTACACCATTTTAAAGCTTACCTCAGCTGAGAGTGGATCAACTAGCTTTACACCAGCAATGTCCAGAGAATGGGAGGAAGCCAAAGTCCCCCCACAACCTGCATGGCCAGCAGAGGGCCCACATGACAGTTCCCGTCTCCACAACTCTTCCAGTGCAAGCCAGCCATAGGGTCCATCTCCACAATCTGAATCCAGAGCTAAATCAACAAAAGAAGTAGCTTGTTGTACAAGTAACGCTATTCCATCTAGGAGTTCCTGCAGTGGCTGCCTTTGACCATAAGAAAGCAAGCTGTCTTCGCTAAATGAACTATGGGGCAAGGATGAGCCTGCTTCAATATTTGGCGAACTAGCAGGTTTTGCTGTTTTTGGGACTGAAACAGTCCGCCATACGCCAACTGGTGCACTCATGTGGCTATCT
>NC_025701.1:33543210-33565175 GCF_000633955.1 Camelina sativa | reverse complement strand
CTCCACAACTCTTCCAGTGCAAGCCAGCCATAGGGTCCATCTCCACAATCTGAATCCAGAGCTAAATCAACAAAAGAAGTAGCTTGTTGTACAAGTAACGCTATTCCATCTAGGAGTTCCTGCAGTGGCTGCCTTTGACCATAAGAAAGCAAGCTGTCTTCGCTAAATGAACTATGGGGCAAGGATGAGCCTGCTTCAATATTTGGCGAACTAGCAGGTTTTGCTGTTTTTGGGACTGAAACAGTCCGCCATACGCCAACTGGTGCACTCATGTGGCTATCTAACATTCCTCCGTCAAAACCTCCAGCTATTCTGGTAGGTATATCTTTCTTATATATCTCATTCCTTGCAGATATGTTGTCTGTGAGAGTACTAGGCTCATTTGGCAGCTGGTTCAGAAAAAAGTTTCCACTAAGCCTAGTCAGACTAACAGGTGAACTAAGCTTTGAAGAAGTGGCTATGTGCCGCATCCTACACATGAAAGCTTGGAACATAACGCTTCCTACGTCTGTTGCCAACAAGGTCTTTGAAGATAATAACGTACTAACAACAGCAGTTATACCATCAGTCTTTTTTCCCTGCACAATCTTAACAGCATTAGCAGAACTATGTTTTGAATGTTTTGATTGAGAGACACCCTCCTTTGTACTATTGTTGTCACTCATAACAGTAGGTAGTTGGTCCTTTCTACCCTCCACTTGAGTGTAATGCTTCTTCAAACTAAACAAAGTTCTGCCATCGTTGTTACCAATGCATGCTTTTGATCCGTACAAAATCTTATCAGCTGCTCCATCAGAATCAGTGGCAGGTGGTGTGGCTCCATAAACATAATTACTCGTTCTTGAATTTGAACTCTCCACTTTATGAGATTTGGGAAGATATGGGCTTTTGAAAAACGTGGAGGAAATCTCGCTCATAGGTGCTTCTACAGCTCCATACTCAGGGGCAAAGGTCATCATAGCTTCTGCTTTCATCAAATGATCGAACTCACCAGTAGAAGAGATTGACATTTGATTTGACGGAACTGAGGTGATACTGCTGTTGGGAACATCTTGACTTTTAATAAGGCACTCATCTATGATAGGAGGAACAGGATTAAAGCTCTCAAAAGAGGAAAACCCAACAGGCAATACGATTTGGTCTGATACATCCATCATATCAACTGGACTGGAACCTACATCAGCAGATTCTGGAGGAATCATGAGCGCATGCGACTCTGCAGTTCCCGGTGGCTACAAAAACATAAGAAATAAGGTGATTAATTAGATAGATAAGGTTTAAACACCAAAGGCAATATGAGCGAAGACAAAAAGAGCTGTGACAGGAATGGGGAAAGGGAAGCAAACAACCCTTCCTCCCAAACATCTCTGGGGTACAGTCTAGATATCGGAGCTTATGCAAGGTCTGCATTTCGTTCACCAGCATAAGGAATGCAAATAATAGTTTCTTGATTATTATGATAGATAACAACAGAAAACCGGAATTACCTCCCCGAAAGGCAATGCATCATTCTCAAAGAAGTCACCAAAGTCTCCAAACTCTGAAAGAAGTGCCCTGATATCCATGCCACCTTCTCTGTCATCATCATCATCGACATCATCCCAATCCCAACCAATTTGATCACTTTCGATGCCTGGAACAGCAGCTTATTAGTTTTAGTGTAATCAACTCCTGACTTATCTGCTTCTTGAATAGGTGCATTAGTGACAGTACCTACATGACCGGAAGACTCTGCCATCCCTGTTCGCGGCCGCTTTGAACCCTGCAAAGAAATTTATTCAGGCACATGAAATTATATATAATAAGGAAAACAATATATGATGTTGCTTTATTATAACAAGCACGTTCATGCTACAACCGACAATTCAATTTCCTCATCAGTACAATGCAATCGCCACCCTTTCCATAGATATAAGTCATACCATTTTTGAGCGATCATCATTACAAGTTAGACCAGATTGCCTACACGTCAAAGAATCTGCATCAGCGTCAAGATCACCAGTTCTTGAAGTCATCCTCCAGCCACTTCCGCTAGAAGCGCTACTTGTTGAACTAATGCTGCTATTACGGCTACTACCACTGCTATTGTAACCACTTTTTTCATAAAACCCATCACTCTTATTTCCAGACGCTCCAAGGAAGTCAAAATCACCAGCCCTGCATGAAGTAAAGTTCAAATGTTTAGGGATCATGAACAGACTTTTATAATGGAAAATAAAATCGTTAAGCATAATATTGGAACAAAACTCCAAAATGCCACAGATTCACTCCTATGGAGCTTCAAATCATGAGGATTACAAACCATAGACCTCTGGTTAACGAGTTTCCTTCGATGTTCAAAATGTTCAAAATGTAGACGAGATAAAAGAAAAAGACTCACCAGTGCATATATAACGACGAGCCTGCCAGTGACGGGCCTATCCAATTTTGAAGCCAAAATCTGCAAGTATGATTTCACCTTGCATCAGCTCCAAGCTGAGGAAATATCAGAAGTATTATGTCTACTTAACATGGGTCTGAAACAATTCCTAAAAAACCGTTTCACTATGACCCTACAGAGTCTATTTTCTGAATTCATTTATGAAACTCAACAAAAACCCAATCTGGATCTTACCGTTAAGTAGTCAACAAATTCTAAATAACCTCCTCACCTAGTCGGTTTACCTTTTTAAAGAAAACTTAGCAAATGACGACTGTAAGATCGGCACAAGCACTGCCTCAGCTGGATATATGAACTTTTTTTCACACACTGATAAAGGATCTGGTTGTCCTTTCCGGTGATCTTTACTCCCAACAGAAGGTTCAGGACACTGATTATGGGGCAAGTTAACTGCAAAGGTCGAATTCATTTGACTTGTGTTGTCATCTCTATTTTGGCAGCAACCAAGTGTAACTTCCACGTATGAATGATTGCCATTTATCAGACGGGACCCACGACCAACATGAGAAGGGAGACCAATATATCCACTCGAAGTCCTTAAGTTTCCAGAACTGTGTGAGAAAAATATCTTATATCATCAGAAAAAGAGTTATGCACTTCACAAAAATGTCGACTTGGACGCTGAAAGGCAAAGGTATGAGTTGCACCTGAAGTAGACTTGCTTGACAAGGTCGTTAGGACAGAATCCAGTGAGGCTGCCCCGCATTCCATGAGGAGAAACAATCACTGGTGGGAATAACATAAGCATGTGAGAAGTGTTTCTATCAAATAAAAAGTTCTTATCTTTCTTGAAGCATGTGTAAGAAGGCACAAATCATTTCGAATCTAAACTCAAAAATTTTGGCTTCGAAGAATCATATGTAATACTTTAAAATATTACAGGTACGCTCTTGTGCCATGCAAAAAAAATGAGATGCTAAATCTTTGCTAAGAGAAGTCAGGAAGTGTACAAGAGTGCACTAGCTTCTTTTAGGAGTGGATGCACTGAAACTTGAGTTCAAAAGTCCCATGCTCTCATTAATACGCTAGTAGAACAGTACAAAGCAGGAAAAGGCCAACTAACATCTAGAACTAGTTCCCAACTTCTTTTGATTTATCCTAGGTAGTAGGATAATTTAGCATTCCAAGTGATGATAGAAAAATGACTAACCTGGAAGCTTATGACTTGAGTTTTTCAAGGAACTCTTTAACAGTCTTTCAGCATCGCCACTTGAAAGTGTCCGGACATTCCTTCAAGCATAAAAATCATAGTTTAGTTTCACAATAACTATGAGAAGCACTAAACCATAACTTGGAACGTATATAACAAAAAGCTTTACGGACTTGGCAGATATAATGACATGGACAAAAACTGCTTCTTCGGTGGCAGCAAAGATGAATTCAACAGTAGGCTGTCCCCTCCTGCATATATATCCAAGGAGCATTAGCCAGGAGACGAGACACAGATCCAATCATAGACTTCTTTCGATTTTAAGAATTAAACTCAGGAAACAAAGGTCTCGCAGACCCATATTGAATAAAAGCTATAGGATGAGATATGGTTGAAAAGCCAAAGAAAAAAAAAACGATAAAAAAAGAAGATATATTTGCTTTAAGGTAAAAGGTCAATAAACAAACTCAGCGATTATAATGTACGGTCTCTCTTAGATGGAAAGNTCTTGAAGCATGTGTAAGAAGGCACAAATCATTTCGAATCTAAACTCAAAAATTTTGGCTTCGAAGAATCATATGTAATACTTTAAAATATTACAGGTACGCTCTTGTGCCATGCAAAAAAAATGAGATGCTAAATCTTTGCTAAGAGAAGTCAGGAAGTGTACAAGAGTGCACTAGCTTCTTTTAGGAGTGGATGCACTGAAACTTGAGTTCAAAAGTCCCATGCTCTCATTAATACGCTAGTAGAACAGTACAAAGCAGGAAAAGGCCAACTAACATCTAGAACTAGTTCCCAACTTCTTTTGATTTATCCTAGGTAGTAGGATAATTTAGCATTCCAAGTGATGATAGAAAAATGACTAACCTGGAAGCTTATGACTTGAGTTTTTCAAGGAACTCTTTAACAGTCTTTCAGCATCGCCACTTGAAAGTGTCCGGACATTCCTTCAAGCATAAAAATCATAGTTTAGTTTCACAATAACTATGAGAAGCACTAAACCATAACTTGGAACGTATATAACAAAAAGCTTTACGGACTTGGCAGATATAATGACATGGACAAAAACTGCTTCTTCGGTGGCAGCAAAGATGAATTCAACAGTAGGCTGTCCCCTCCTGCATATATATCCAAGGAGCATTAGCCAGGAGACGAGACACAGATCCAATCATAGACTTCTTTCGATTTTAAGAATTAAACTCAGGAAACAAAGGTCTCGCAGACCCATATTGAATAAAAGCTATAGGATGAGATATGGTTGAAAAGCCAAAGAAAAAAAAAACGATAAAAAAAGAAGATATATTTGCTTTAAGGTAAAAGGTCAATAAACAAACTCAGCGATTATAATGTACGGTCTCTCTTAGATGGAAAGAGAGGTTGCAGATACCTCAAATATTCTTCGCTTTGAGGGCTGAATTTTGAAAACACATCTCCAAATCTCATGTAGGAAAGTCCGGTTAATGCTCTGTCGCAATATCAAACATATTAATATGATATTTCAATCCATTAAGTCTTTAATCTAACCATTACGCCAGAAGGGGATCATTAAAAAAAAAATTAACCTTTCAATGCAATTACGTAAAGATTGTGAGAAGGCAACTGATATCTCTTCAGAGTCCCCAGGTGCTACCCAAATTCCTGACGCAACAACTTTCAACAAGAGAAAAAGAAAAGTAAGGACATGTATACCAATACACCACAAACATGTGCACTAAACTGTCATAATCATGAATAGATTGAGGAGAAAAACGATGTAATAAAATCATACGGAAAAAAATATACCTCTAAGCTTTGAGACAGCAGCCTGAGCTTTATCAGTTATTGATGAGTGACGCCCAGGTAGAAAAAGCCAAAGCTTAATCTTTTCATCTGAGCAGCGGCGAGGAAGGATGGTCAGACACAACTATAATAAAGTTACAAAAATTGAAGAAGCAGAGTGTGAGCTTTTTACCAGGGTTGTATAAACCTTGAGAAGGATCCCAAGGTCCAACAAAAGAATTGGTCCAAGTGGTAAGAAACCCTTCCTTCTGCAACCGAAGATGAGAGGAAAGCACAAGATACGTTGCAACATCGTTTTGCTCAGCTCTTGAACTGAACAAAAAAATCTCCAGAATAATAATTAGTACACTATCATCACATTAAAGTAACAACTAAAAAAACTACCCATTGATTAAAAAAAAAGCTAAAAGCTTTAACCTTCTATCAGAGCCAGGATTCAGCTCAGTTTCACTGGGAAGAAACTGAAACCACGAAACGTTATGTAGACCACCCTGGTAGAAAAATTCAATCGAAGTATTACGAACAAGTCAATTCTCGAAACCACACAATGGAAGAAAGAAGAAAAAAAGAAGGGCTTACAATTCTGAAAACATTAGTCCACATCACTTGGAGCAAACAAGTTCAATCCTTTTTTCTCTGTGCAAATTAAACCACCAAAAACATGGTCTTGGAAGCGTTCGGAATTGGAAGACTTTGTCAAATTTGTAGCTTCCGATCTTCTCTTCTCTTCTCTTGTTGTTGATGTGCAGAGGGTTTTTTTATTTATCTCTGCTTGATCAAAAATCTTCGATTACATGTAAAAAAAATCATCTCAACAAGAAATCTCTCGTCCATTGTTTCATAAATCCAGATCCAAACGCGCCCTTTAGGGTTTTTTTTTTTTTTTTGTTCTTCCTATTTCTTAATTTCTTGTTCTTGGCCCATTATTGTTTTAGTCAGGCCCAATTCGTTATTTTCTCTTTCTTTCTTTTTTTTCCCAAATACGACAGTGTTTTAGTCAGGCCCAATTCGTTAAAGCGTTCATCAGTGTTTAGGTGAAGGCACACATCCTCTATCTCGATCGCGTCCTAAGGAGATATGTAATATTATTACAAATTTGCATGAAAGTGAAATTGTATAAACAAGCACATAAGCATAAACACCAAGCACAAACACAACAAAGTACTGTTTAATCATAAAAGTACGTGAATATGGTTAGAGAATTCAAGTGAATTGACCAGGTTGATTTGATTTAATCAAGTCTTTTTACTTTATAACTCAGTCATGTAGATTGTAGATCAATTAGTTCACTCAACAGATTAAGGGGCCTTTATATTCGACTCCGTAAGGATAATAGTTCTTGCTTCATCTGATCTCTCAAGACTCTTCTCAGTAACTTGTTAGAAGCTGTTCTTGGAAACTCAGGCACAATCTTCACGAAACTCACCTGCATTGTTTTTTGCAAATCCATTTTTAAGCAGAGAGAAGAGCTCTTTTTTGTATCTTTGAATTTGCGAAAACACCATCAAGATTTTAAATTACCTTGAAGAGAGGATTAAGATCTTTTTGAATGGTTCTTGAAAATTTCATCTTTAGCTCTTCTTCACTCTGTTTCTTGAACCCTTCTTTCAAGACGGCAAATATGACCAGCAACTCTGGACCACCGTTCGGCGGTGTTAAGCTGACTGCAGCCGTCTCTGAGATGCACTCATCAGCTTGATCACACACCCGTTCGATCTCAATAGAACTTGTCTGCGTTTTAACATAGATACAAGAGATGAAACTTAAGAAAAGTTCCCAAGACAAACGAATCTGTGTATATACATACAATGTAGTACCTTAATGCCTCCAAGGTTCATGGTATCATCAGCTCTGCCTTGAACATTGTAATATCCTCCTACCGTTCGCTTCACGATGTCACCGTGTCTTCTAAGTCGCTGCAGAACGGAACAGAACACAGCAATAATTTAAGTGATGTCAGTTTGCAATTTGGTTTAGCTGTATATATATTGAAGCCTTAAAACTACTCACTGTTTCTTTATACATTGGCATTCCCTTGAAATAAACCTCGTTGTGGTCTGCGTTCAGAAGTCTATCCGAGGCCCCGAGGTGCTGCGGGAACAAACCAACTTCTCCAGTACACGGTTGATCATCCGGCTGCAAAAACAGCCTTAATCAACCTCTGTACAGCCTTAGAGAAATATTGGAACAGACCGCCAAATGTCTAAAAGTTTCAGTTCTTACATATGGGACACCATTTTCGTCGAAGATGATAATTCTAGTTGTCATGGATGGTGTACTAAACGCTCCAAAAGCTTGCGGCTGAAGCGGGCTTCCTATGAGATATGAAGAAGCCAGTTCCGTGCCTCCACAGACTTCAATCACAGGTTTGTAATAAGCTTTAGAAGAAAGCCAGAGAACATCATCAACATTGGAAGCTTCTCCTGTGGTGGCGAAATATCTAACAAAGCACAATAGCTCCTGAGTCAAGTCTTCTCCGAAAACCACAAAACATATAAAACCGAATAAACCAAGGTTTGCTGCTGCTTACTTTATCTTTGTCCAATTAAGCCCTTCCATACAGTTGATCCTCTTCCAAGTTTTCACCAAGCTCGGAACAGTGCCGAGAACTGTAACTCCAGCATCCTAAAGTACATATGAAGCACAAGTAAGTGAGGATTTATCGAATGTTACCAAGATTGAAAACGAAACAACAAATGGAGGTGCCTTGCCTGAACAAACTTTCCAAAACCGCGGCCAAGGGGAGACCCGTTGTAGAGAGCGAGAGTTGCACCGGTTAGAAAGCAGGAGAATATAAGATTTGGTCCCATTACCCATCCAAGATTTGTAGGCCAACAATATATATTACCAACTTTGACATCAACATGAGCCCATCCATCACAAGCACTACGAATTGGCGAGAGCTGTGTCCATGGTATAGCTTTCGGTTCACCTAATTAAGAAAAAAATAAGACTGGATCAATAGATGTATCTAAACATGTCTACAACAATTTGACCATCTTTCCTTTACCTGTCGTTCCAGATGAGAAGAGAATGTTAATCACAGAGTCTACAGGTAGATAACTCGGACGATAGTAGTTATCTCCACTGCAAGCCAAATTGAAGCCATGTCTCATCTACACTCTCTCCAAGTGGTTGCAAATGTAGAGATATAAACAATTTACCTAAGACCATTGGAAAGAAAATCCATCCATGGTATGTCTTGTTCTCTTAACTGAACGCACAATTCAGTCCCTGAAGAGGGGAGGACAATGACCTTAGATGGTGCAGCTTCAACCACCCGGCTACATGATAAACAACAAAAAAAATAAAGATATAAATTATGTTTTTTGTTCATGGAGTTGCAAAATCAGCCACATAGATATCAAATTTGTCACCTGTATAAAGGAAATCTTCGACCTCCTCTGAGTATATAATCCTGAAAACGCAATCAGACATATCTGACATGGTACGTGATAAATACAAGCTGAAAAGATGTGAGTCAGGCTGTGTCACAAACCTGAGTGAATATGCCTTTTGCCTTGGAAATTTTCAACCTTGTTGCAATTTCTTTAGCTGCAAAGCTGTCTGCGATGGAGACAACAATGCAACCAGCTAATATGATTGCGAGATATATAATCACTGCTTCGACTGTCATTGGCATATCGATTGCAATTGTGTCACCTTTTGCAAAACTTCCACTTATAGCATTTGCCACCAACCTTTTCAAGTATATATGTACCACTGGAAGCTTAATAATGAGATCACACAACACAATGATTGATAAAGACTTTCATGTTATACATACATTACTTGCTCGCGGAGTTCTTTAATTGTCATACGATTGACTGGGGAATCATCAAAGCCTTCATTACGCCATACAACAGCCACACTATGATCATCCTTTTTGGGATGGCTTGAAGGCATCAGACAACATTCAGCGATATTAAGAACTGCATCAGGAAGCCATGTCCCTTCAGGTTTTGATTTGTCAAGTATACACCTCGGAGGAGTGTGATACACAACTGAAAGCTCATCGAGAACAAGTGACCAATAAACCTGAAAATAATATAAAATTAACCAAACCAGAGCGAGCTTGCACAAAGATTCATTTTTGTCGACATTCAACATCAATGCTTACTTCAGGGTGTTCAACTGAGAAGCTCCTGAAAAGTTCAAAACTTTCAAGAGGGTTTTTATATGAAGCACCAAGAAGCCTTGACCCGTGAGTTTCCATCAGCTTCCCCAAATTTGTGGATTTTGACTGAGATCTAAAGACACAGAAGAAGATATAGACAAGACACTGAGCTTTAAAGAGATTTCAGAACTTCGAAATGAGAAAGAAAATAGAGAGAGAGAGACGTACGGAGAAGGAAACCAATAGAGAGGAGGGCCATGAACAGAGGAGTCCCGATTCGAGTAGACAGAGTAATAGAGAAGCTGATGCAGAGGATGAGGATGCCATGGCTTAAGCACACTCTCATCCACCAAAGCCTTCCATTGATCTCTTGGATCAGTCTCTGTAGCCTTTGAAATCACATCACTCACCAATTTCTCAAATTCCTTGGCGTCTTCCAAAGTCAATCCAGCTTTGACATAATCATCGCAACTCAATTCTCCTATGCTCTTCCACATCTCTCTCTATCTCTCTCTCTCTCTCGCTATGCAAGTTATCGCCTTTTAATTTGGTGCATAAAAAAGTTTAAAGCTTGCCAACGGTGGTAGTAGACTGGTAGGTTAGATTATGTGGACAAGAATGGAAATAGCAAAAACCGTACTGTCCGTTCAATGAGGAAACTCAAATTGTTTTGTTTTAGAACAGAAAAGGTTTGATCTTTATGAAGAAAACTTAAAACTACTCCTCGGGTAAAATGGGACCATAGTCTTTGTCTCTTTGACTCTACTGAGTTCTTGAGTCATCAAAGAAACCAAATCTACCCGTCTTGGCCGTTTCCACTAAACACACCATTTTCCTGTGAATAATTCCATTTCACCAAGGAAGTAGGTACGCACGATTTGAATATATTATCAGGTGACACATTTTTATGCAAAGCCATCCAGAACACACATTTTTTTTTAAATAGAATCAATGGATCTCTTAAAGAGATTGGTTGACCTGACGAACCTTGCAACTTCCACAAAAACCCAAGGTTATATCTTAAAAGAACATAAGAGTAACAGTACCATGTTCCCACATGCTCCATAGATCATAATATAAGAAAGCCAAATTCCACCCATACATCAAATTCTCATATTTTAAGTATTATCTTAAATTTTCTTAGAATAAGGGTACGCAACACAACCATAATCTAGAGAAGACTAGCAAAAGAGTGAAGAATCAATCACTGGCTTGGTGAACGATCTCCATCATGCGGGCTCTGGCTCCTGCTTCTGGCTTGTTCAGGAGTGTTGCTTCTGCTTTTCCTCGGGGTCCTGCTTACGCTTCTTCTTCTCGGGCTCAAGCTCCTATTTCTCTTACGGCTCAGACTCCTGCTTCTTTTAGGGCTACGGCTTATGCTTCTTCTAGGACTACGACTTATGCTTCTTCTAGGGCTGGGGCTTATGCTGTGGCTCTTACCTCTGGCTGGACTTACACTGCGACCCCTTGAGCCATTATAGGCTGGTGAGCGCGAGTATGACCTCCTCCCATCATAACGCTCTTCCCTGGGCGAGATTGACCTGGACCTGTGACAATAGAGAGTTAGTGAGCATTCAAAAGTCAACCGGGTGGAGAAATTTCTAATCGAGCTCAGACAGAAACATGTAGAAACCTTGGGTGGTGTCTTCTAGGGGGAGGAGAATAGTAGCCACCGCTCCGTGACCGAGATCTACCACGTCGAGGGGGAGGAGAACGAGAGCGAGAGTAGTAGCGAGGGGGACTACGCCTTCTATCCCGAAATCTGCTGCTCATACGAACAAAAGAAATGTTAAAAACTTTTCGAATATTTGATGATAAACAGTATACTTCAAAAAGAGAAAGCTCCATGCACCTTCCTCCACCACGCTCCCTTGCCCTCATTTCAGTCGGTTTCTTCCTGTTCTCTTCTGCAAACACGACAGTCAACTCACGGCCAAGAAGAACATAACCATCCATGTGATGTTTTGCGTCTTCAGCATCAGCAGGATCCACAAATTGAACGAAACCAAAACCTCGTGGATCCCTGGCATTTAAACATATAGAACGAAAAAATCTCAGACAAGAAACCAAACATACAAAATGACGAGGAAGATGCACCACTTTACAACACAATCCTGTTGAAGGACAACTCACACAACATGATCCCCTGCAACAAAAGATATCAGTATACATGAAAAAATAAGCAAGCACTTGCCTGCTAGCCTTGCAAGTGTCAGTATAAAAGATGACTTCTTGAAGACTTGATTCATCTTCATATAGAATACAAACCCAACTTCACTTCAACTCTTCACTACCATATAGAACATCTTCATAAGAACTCTAATTACTTCTTTGATGTCTTCAATTCTTTAAATTCACTGCTAAACCTCAACAACTTCAATTAACTCACCTCATAGTGCGTTCACAACATATAAAAATTGTATCCTTCTCCTTAAGGAAATACAAAAAGACTAGTCCACCCTCTACGACACCAGAAAACCTCAACAAATGATGATCTCAAGTCACAGAAAATTATGAACATGTATGGAGACTAAATTTGATTTATGAAATCAACGCACTTGATAATATTCTCAGAAGGCCCTAATATCCGTGAGGAGACACACAGAGATGAAAGAACGGAAAAAGGAAAGGGAGATAAATGTAGTAAAAAAAGATTCAAGAAACGTGGAAAGAAGACGAAAAGAAAGAGTTATTCGCAATCAGAACATATGTAAAAATCAAGTGTTTAAACACTAGATGTCCTATCTACTAAAATGCTCACCCAGTATAATAATCCCTTGGCAAATAAATGTCCTTGAGATGACCGAACTGCTCAAATGCCCTCCTGAGATCTTCTTGCCTGAAGAAAAGGATAAGATGTAAGCAAAGAATTTCATTAATCTAAAAGACAGGAAATGAAGATACACTAAGATTGGTGGTGTCAAAGTCAACAACAAAGTACTATGGTTTACATGAACCCTAAAAATGTAAAAAGATACACTCAGAGAGAACCCGTCTTATATCAGTTTAGAAGTCAAAATATGTACCTGACATCATGGCGTAGATTGCGAACCAAAAGACTGGTTGGGAGATCCCTGCTACGACCTCCATATCGACCTCTAGGGCTTGGGCTTCGACCCCTCCTCCCATAACCCCTTGGTGGTGACGGAGTGTAGCTCCTTCCCCTCATTGAATCGAAGCTTCTTCAACCTCAGCCAACACAAACAAGATGAGAACATGCACCAGAAAAAGGTAGGATATTTACAAGGAAGAGAGGGACCAGCGTCTAAGACAACTTCAAAGAAGCATTCAATCTAGTCTATATAGTTTTGAAATCACCAACTCCAATCCCTAAAATACAACTCGCTACTCAAGAAAGATCATATTTTTTTCCAATTGAAAACTAAATCATAACAAAAGAAGATAAATTTAGTTTACCAGTGAACAAAGTTCGGTGGTGACGATTGACGGAGAAGCGATGCTGCAAAGAGAGAGAGAGAATTGGAGAAAAGATTTTGATCAATGAGCGACTTCTTAGGGTTTCTTTATACTATTTACTTTTACATTTAAACCCCTAACTTTCTTTCAAAATTTTATTTTTACCGTAAAGATTAACTACATATAATAGATGGTCCATTCCAATTTATGGTTAATTATCTTCCGTTTTTAAAGGTTTTCAAGGCCTAATTGTGGTTGTTGTTATATTCTTTAGGATCAAAATGGGTATAATATTATCTAAGAGAAATTGATGATGATTAGTTTCTCCAACTACTGGGTTTTGTTGTTACCTTTATAACTATTTGGGTCCGAAACATAAATTTTGAAACTTATAAGGGAGAGAAAATAAAAATAATAAATTAACTTATAGGATTCTTCTGGAACGTTTTGTCTTTCTCTCTCTTCTAAACTTGTAAAAACCATTACATAAACAAAGGCAATCGTGTCTCTTTCTCTCTCTCTCTCTCTCTGCATAATCCAATTCGCGAAGATCAAGAAGAGTTTCGAGTTATAAGCCGTTGATACATACCTTTTTAATGGAAGAACAGTTCATACTTAGGGTTCCACCGTCTGTTTCGGAGCGAATTGATAGGCTTTTGAGCGAGGAGGCTTCTACTTCCGACGAGATCCCTTTGGATTTGTGTTTCTCAGGTGCCAATTTTTTTTCTTAGGGTTTTGTCTCTTTTTTGGCACATTATGTTGTGTTTCCATCCTCCAAAGTTTCTTCCTTTTTCTTAAATTTTTGTCCTTTCATCGGAAATTAGTCTCAGGACTTATACTCAGTTCTTTAAGTTTGCTCCTTGCGTCCAGTTATGAGTTCTTGAATGTTGGAGAGACATTCTTGAATATTTTGTCTAGGAATCGGTTTGTATTGTCTCCTTTAGCAACTTAATATTGTGGTTTGTGTGGATTGAATTTGTTGTTAGATAATTGGAAAGACATATATCATTCTTGAATCTGATTTCTGATTAGGGACTAATCAAATTTTGTCTATAAATCGATTTGCATTGTCTCCTGAACCAATTTGATGAATTGTATGTTTTGTTAGAGAAGCTGAAAGACATTTCTTGTTGCATCTTTCTTGAATCTGACTAAGTTGTTTGGAGAATCATATTTAAGGTTTTGTGTGAATTGAATTTGCTGCAGAGGATGGGAGAAGCGGGACGTTTATGATTGGAAACGAAGAGTTCCCTGCTTCTTTGCTTGATCTTCCTGCTGTTGTTGAGTCTTTTAAAACTTATGATGATTGTGCATTAGTCAAAACTGCTGATATTGGTCAGGTAAAAATCAAGTTACTCGATCCTTGTTTTACTAACATTATAAATTTTTGACTTAAAAAAGTAATATGAATGCTTTCATTTGTTACACAGATGATCATGGTTAGGGAGCCGGGTGATCCCGCACCTAATACAGTTGAATACAGACATGGTTTAACTCCTCCAATGAAAGATGCTCGAAAGAGAAGATTTCGTCGAGAGCCTGACCTTAATGTAATTTTGCATTTACTATTATTATCAATCCATCAATTAGGCTTCACTAATTCTTGTATATAGCTGTTCTGTTAACTTAACATAGTCATTGCCAAAATGTTGCAGCCGGAGCTTGTACAGCGGGTTGAGAGAGACTTGTTGAATATCTTGAGTGGCGGAACCATAGAAAATGTAAGATTACTTTCATTTTACTTCTTTGATGTGGCAATATCGATTTATTAGTAACTTCATTCGTCTGAATTCTTTTTTGTTTAGGTAAATGAGCAAGAAGAAGCAGCTGCGAACGAGAATGCTCCTAATGAAACTAATAAAGTATCTTCTTCACCTACACCTGTTGAAAAGCCTGAAGCTCCTGAGACAGGCACTAGTAGTAACCCAGCAGAAGCTGAGCCGGAGAGAAGTGAATCAGAAGATTCTGATGATTCAATGTGAATTCATTATGTATATAATCACACTTGATGAATACTAGAAAAATCTACAAGGTTTAAGAAAGATGCATGTCACAGAAACATGTCCCCTTACAGTTCATTTCTTTTTTATAAAAGTGCCATTGTACCAAAACGAAAGATGATGAATGAGTTGTTTGGATACTTTGCTACGAACAATACTTGGGTTCACCCCTAGGGTGAATCTATTCATTCAGCCCCTTATTAAATAAGAAAATAAAATCTGTATATTTTATTATAAAATTAAAAACTTAAACCGCTCTTTAATAAACCTAAACCGACATATAATTTCGTTCTACTTGTAAAATTTAAACCCTAACCATTTCATTTGTGAATCCAAACCGACATATAATTTCGTTCTACTTGTAAAATCTAAACCCTAACCATCTCATTTGTGAACCCAAACCAACATCTAATTTCGTTCTAATTGTAAAATCTAAACCCTAACATCTCATTTGTGAACCCAAACCGACATATAATTTCGTTATACTTGTAAAATCTAAACCCTAACCATCTCATTTGTGAACCCAAACTGACATATATAATTTCGTTCTAATTATAAAATCTAAACTCTAACCACCTCATTTGTAAACCCAAACCGACATATAATTTCATTTTAATTGTAAAATCTAAACCCTAATCATTTTATTTGTAAACCCAAACCGACATATAATTTTGTTCTAATTTTAAAAATCTAAATCAAGCCAATATTTAACTTTCCTTAATTAAAAGTATACAGAATTTGTTTCCTTAATTTGTTTTGCTTTTTAATTTAATTTTGATTTATTTTTAAATAAAATATTAGATGGAAGATTCTGATTGGCTGAGAGAAGAGGGGGTGAACAAGCAGGTTCACCCCTAGGGGTGAACCTAAGTATTTTTCCTTTGCTACACCCTCCATTGTTTTAACCGGAATGTTTTGATGTTCGTCATCTGTTTTTTGATGATGTTTGATGTGCATTCTTTTAGATAACTCGAAAAAAAACAATTTCTTGGTTGAGATTTAATTTTCAAGGTATAAGAGATTTCATGGCACAGAACCATGCTATATCACCTTTTTTTCTTCTTCTTCTTTTTTACAGTGATCAAAGATGCTTTGAACAAAAGTCGCCAAAACTACTCTTTCTTTCACATGTTTTGTAATGAAGCTGTTCACGAAACAGAGGAAACACCATCATAAATTGAATCTTAGTTACAGAGAATTTTAATCTTTTTGATAAAGACAAAAACACAGAGTTAGAGGGAAATAAAACAAAAAATACAAAGAAAAGCTAGAAACCAATAAAGTGAAGTGCTGAAAGATCGTCGAATTCACAATCTCTATCTCTAATGTAAATGTGATGTATGTATAATTCTTCGAGCTCAGGGCAACCCCTCAAGCATCACATCACACAGACAACAATTTGAAAATCAAACTGTGTGGAAGAAGAGACTCTTAAGCAGGGGAAGACAAAACCTCCCTCAAAGGAGACTTACCAAGACAAAGTTCTGTTCCTAAAGTGAGCTTGACCAATGTGTTGTTGACTTGTTGTTAATCTAGTAAGAAGAAGTGGTGGCTTGTGCATCAAAGGCATATATATATGCAAAGATCAAGATCAACATCTCATTGTTTTAATCGGAATACATGAGATTTTTTTCAAGTAAATATTTACCTTTTTTTTTTGTAATCAAAACCAACGGCTAAATTATTAATTACGCAATCTATGCAAGATATGGAAGATATGGAAGATATGAAAATCTCTAATCTCATTAATGAAGGGAGCGTGAAAGAAAACCAAAAAAGTAAAATTTCCTTTTTCTCAATGAGCGAGAGAGTGAAAAATCTAAAACGCATCTTTCTAACCCTAGCTCTCTATAAATATTTCACCTTTCATATTTCTTCATCATCTTTCTTTTTTCTCTTTTTCACAACGCCCAAGAATCACCATGCGACCCTCTTCGTCTTCTTCGTCTTCTTCTTACTCCCTAACTTCAACGAGTTTGAGCAATAGACTCCTAACAATCTTTAGGAAAGCAGAACAACTCTCTGTCTTGTGTCAAATTGATGTGTGCGTTATCTACTACGGACCTGAAGGAGACCTAAAAACGTTTCCAAACGAGAAAGAGAAGGTGAGAAACATGGCTATGAGGTACAGTCGGCTAGACGAAACCTTGAGAAGCANAAGCAAAAAACGCACACATCTTTCTGAGTTCCTTGAGGAGAATCCGAACAAGAGGATGAAGACGAGTCCGAGTCCGGAGAAGAAGAATGTGGATGTATTGAAGTATCCAATCTCTGATCACTACTCTCCCGACCAAATCTCCCAATTGATTCAGTCCTTGGAACTCAATCTCTCTACGTCCCAACAAAGGCTTCGATTTCTTCTTGAGTCGCACGACAAACGCAAACTACTCGATCAGAATTTAGCTTCATCATCCTCTCAGAATCATCAGACCCAGTCTTTGAACCCTAGCCAGCAGTTCTCGCTACTGGTGTATAACCATGGAGACAATACTTTCTCTCAGATCCCAGTCTCTGCATCAAATCTCAGTCAGGATCTCTCAGCGCTACTTCAAGAATCTCAGTTGAAGAATGAGTTAATGAAGCAGGAGCTCTCTGATTATGATCAGAACATATGCATGAGTGACATCACCAACAACAGTTTTCAACATCCTTGCGTCTCAGAAACAGAACATTACTCAGGGGTACAAGAATCTGTAAACAACTTTGGGATGCAGAAGGAGTTTTATGGCTATGATCAGAACATGTCTAGTATGGCTAACATCAATAGCATTAGCAGCAGCGTCTCAAACACAGAAGCAGTACAAGAATCTGTGAATAACTATGGGCTGAATCAGTTGATGCAGAAGCAGTTTTATGGTTGTGATCAGAACATGTCTAGTATGGGTAACTCTGGGTTGATGCAGCATGAAGTTTATGGTTATGATCAGAATCTTTGAACCCTAGCCAGCAGTTCTCGCTATTTGTGTATAACCATGGAGACAATAATCTCTCTTAGATCCCAGTCTCTGCATCAAATCTCAACAATCAGGAAGCGTTACTTCAAGAATCTTAGTTGAAGAATGAACACAACATGTATTAATTTGCAAAAAACCTTTATGTACTTTTTGTTTAGAAACATCTCTTTTATTTGGTAGCTATAACAATTTTATGTCTTGTTGTTGTTGTTGTTATATCTTAATTCAACCAATCTTGTCTATTAGTTTCCAAATATACACATTGTCTACTTCTTTCTTGCTAAAAACTGTGATGCCTAATGAAGTTTTAATACATGTTTACATGGGATTTTGCATAACGCATCATGACAAGTATCTAACAACCTCCTCTGTTTTCAACTCTGTTTCAGTACTGATTCATAGTGATCATCAACTTATGTTTATTAATCTTTTAATAGTAACAATAACATATACAACTTCTGCTGACTACTCTCTTTATACTGCTATTATGCCAGATGGTTCGTTCCCTTCCATTACGTCTGCAGCAGCTTCCCACTCCCCTTGACCTCTATCTCCTGATGGTTACTTGGAAGCTTCGGTTGACTCGTTTGTGTTCACTTGTATACGACACTCTGAGATACATATGGTTTCAGCTGTAACCAAATAGATATTCATTAGCAGAGCAGCCGAATCACACAACAACAAGCTTAATGTAATTATGTAAGCATTCCCACCAATTTCAGGTACTTAAGTCTAGAAACAAATTCAAATGATGATCCAAAGTTGCAGTTAGCTTTCCACCTAAAGAATCTAGTATCTAAAGCCAGCAATGTAAAAATACTGAAACTTAGTTGATAACAGCTTAGCTAAAGTTGCATATAAAAGATCTAATTCAAAACAACTTGGTGATTAACACCAAGTAAACAACATTCAATTATTAATGATCATCTATTGAGTTAAAGTTGTTAGCTTTCCACCAAAAGAATCTGGTCTCTTAACTTAAGCCATGTATATTCCTAAACTTAAGGTGATCATAAATAGCCCTGCCTTAGGTTAAATATATATTTTCCTATATCTAATTTCAAACCAACTGTTCTAAGTTACACAGTGAGTGAGACCTCCTCTTTCAAAACACCAGAGATATAAAAAGACTAGTACAAAGTTGGAACCTTTTCTGGTGTGGAAACCATCATGGGGTTTGCAGTTTTTGCCCCTTGTAGAAGTCTCGAGGAGCTCTCGAGTATATCAAGTGAAGAAGCTCTCTTCCTTCTGAATGATCTTACAATTCCCATTAACAACCCTCCTAGTCCTATCGTCGTCACCCTCCTCCTCCGCCAAAAATTTAAAACTAGGTTGAAGAAGACAAAAGTTGTTGAAACGATGTCGTTCTTGAAGGGAATTTGGAAAATTGTTGTTTTTAGGAAACTATGTGACTCTAAATCAATGAAATGGAAAATATAGGGATTACATTTGCAAATTAGATTTCATAGATTTGGTTCAGGGGTTTGTTTTCAGTTCTTCTTCTTCTTCTTCAATCACAGCTTCTTGATAATTTGAAAGGGTTTTAACCAAAATTAGACAACTTTGATCATTATTTTGTGTTGAGAAAGACGAAAAGAGTCTAATTCAAATCATGGGTAAGTCGAAAAATCATTCCTTTTGGTTTACTCAACTACACTCATTTGCTATATCTGTTTATGTTTTTGAGAAACCATATGTGTACTCGTTTGTCTATCCATGATTGAATCGGAGATTAGTAACATTTTGCTTTATATTGAGACAATTACTGATATTTTGAAGGTTGCAAGTACACTCTGTTTGGTGAATGTTTTGATACCAGGTTGTGTAGTACCCACACTTGTATATTTGGTTGTTCAAGGTAAAAAATTTCAATCTTTTTTCTTATTCTAATTCACACTATTAGTAGGATTTAAGTAACTACTAAATAGTTGAAGTGCCGAGTTTTTCTTGACTCGTTCACCATCTTATAAGCGACATGTAGGCATGTAAGTAAGTACATGTTATATGATAAACCGATCTCTCTATTTATGCCATCACCCATTATCTATCAACTTTAACATATATTTCAAATTTGCACACGGCAGGACTCTATGTTATGTGGCTATCTATCTTTGTTTTATTAGAATATTGCCAGTAACACTCTTTGTTTTATGCTAAATATGTAGAGTTCTATAGATATATACACTCGGCCTTAAGTGATATTCAAATGATCTATACCACTCTTTTTTTTCTTATTCTGAATTTGTGCAACCATATCTATCATCATTTCGAGAAAACAAGATACATGTAGATTCGAAAAACATGGGTAGAGCCTCCTAAGGAGTTGTTGTCATGATGTCCCTCTTCATCTTCTGCAATATTTGTATGTATTCATATATCATAAATTCTATTTAGCCTCTGACTCTAACACAACAAGTTTTACCAATTGAAAAACCAAAAGGCAAAAACAAAACGGACTTGTCTAAGTTTTCAGCCTTGGCTATCTCAAAGAAAATTTACTTTTTAAAAAACTCTCTTTCTATACAAAATCACAATGCATCAAACACAATTCTCAACCCGAGACCAAGTCACCAACTTCGTCGTCCACAAAGGTAACGGCGTTAAAGGCTTGTCTGAAACCGGAATCAAGATTCTTCCCGACCAATACATTCAGCCATTCGAAGAGCGACTGATCAACTTTCATGTAAACGACAAAACAGAAGAATCCATACCGGTAATCGACATGTCAAATTCTGATGAGAAGAGTGTCTCGAAGGCCATATGTGATGCTGCGGAAGAATGGGGTTTCTTTCAAGTGATCAACCATGGCGTTTCGATGGAAGTTCTTGAAAATATGAAAGCAGCTACGCACAGATTCTTTGGTTTACCGGTGGAAGAGAAAAGGAAGTTGTCAAGAGAGAACTCTTTGTCAGCAAATGTGAGATACGGTACAAGTTTTAGTCCTCATGCTGAGAAAGCTCTCGAGTGGAAAGATTATCTTTGTCTCTGAAGTTGAAGCATCACAATTTTGGCCTGACGCTTGCAGGTAAAATATGATACAAACGTTATAAAACTTTTTACGTACATTTCTTATCAAATTGTTACCACAAATTTTTTTGTCAGGCAAGAAACTCTAGAGTACATGAACGAGTCTAAACCGCTAGTGAAGAGACTCTTACAGTTTCTAGGCGAGAATCTAAACGTGAAAGATATAGACGAGACAAAAGAGTCACTCTTCATGGGTTCAACACGTATCAACCTCAACTATTACCCGATTTGTCCTAACCCAGACCTCACGGTAGGAGTTGGACGTCACTCTGACGTCTCCACGCTCACAATCCTCTTACAAGACCAGATAGGTGGTCTCCACGTTCGTTCCCTCACCACGGATAGATGGGTTAACGTGCCTCCCATCTCCGGATCACTAGTCATCAACATCGGAGACGCAATGCAAATCATGAGTAACGGTCGTTACAAAAGTGTTGAGCATCGTGTCTTAGCCAACGGTGCTAATAACAGAATCTCTATACCTATTTTCGTGAACCCGAAACCAGAGTCTGTGATCGGTCCTCTTCTTGAAGTGATCGCTAATGGGGAGAAACCGGTTTATAGAGATGTTCGTTATACCGATTACGTCAAACATTTCTTCAGAAAAGGTCACGACGGGAAGAAAACCATTGATTTCGCCAACATTTAATTTTTTTGATTCATCCAAACAAGTTCTTGTATCATGGTTTATTATATATAGCAGCCAGTCATATCGGCAGACTGCCGTAGTAGTTTGAGATTTTTATCGTAGTTCCGTAACAAATTTTTAACATCTTTTAAATTGCTGTTAATTTTGTACAATCCTACTGTATTGTTTTTGTGAACCTCAGATATATGTTTGAAGCTGGTCAATCCCATTGTTCACAAGGTTGTGTCCATCCATATATATTTGTAAATGTTTTAGCTAAAACTTGTAGGATTCTCCATGGACAATCATAAAGAAAACAATCAACCATATATATTTTCACAAAATTGAAGGTGAAGTGTCTTTGAATACAAACCAAGCATTCGACTCTGCTTTTACTACTAGGAATTTAAAAAAAAAAAAAAAAAAAAAAAAAAAAAAAAAAAGATTTTA
>NC_025701.1:33535722-33542599 GCF_000633955.1 Camelina sativa | reverse complement strand
AAGGAATGGGAAGCAGAGTTTCTCAAGGATAAAGATCTGGAGACAATCTTTCAACTCATTCTCGCTGCTAACTATCTCAACGTCAAAGGCCTTCTTGATCTCACTAGCCAGAACGTTGCAGATCACATCAAAGACATGACGCCAGAGGAGGTTCGAGAGATCTTTAATATCGAGAACGATTACACACCCGAGGAAGAAGAAGAAGTTCGCAGGGAGAACTCTTGGGCTTTTGAGGAACCAGCTGCTGCTCCAAAACCCTAAACTTTTATTTTTTGTTTCGTTTCTCTAATATAATTGTTGGTTTTTAGGGTTGTGACTTTATTACTCTGTTTTCCATATTTGTTTGTGAGAAAAAGGACTCTGATATTAGCGCAATCCCGTTTCAAAACGTTACCGGAAAGATCCTTGCCATGGTTATCGAATACTATTGCAAAATGTTAGAGATAGAATCCCAAAATTAAACCACAAGTAATATTAAAAACCCTTAATTATAATAGTATTGAAACAGAACAGTAAAGTAACAAGAGTAAAACCCCTCGGCCTAATCCGATTGAAACCTCCAAAGCACTCTCTATCTATATATAATAAACCGTAAAATAAAACCCTAAGGTGTATTCAAAGACCATTGCATATGTATTCATAGACCAAGAGTCTTGTGCCTTTTCCGATTAACATTAATTACTACGTTTCGATGCTGAGCACAGCTCAATTAAAACTTCTACCTCAGAGTAAAACTCTACATCTCCTTGTGTACTAGCCAGTTTGTGTTGCTTCACTGCTACAATCTGGCCTTCAGGTAATATAATACACCTCTATGAACTGATCCAAATCCAAGTTCAAGCGCAGAACTTTTGCCTGATTAAATTTTAGTTTTGTTTAAATGATTTCGGTTTATTATATAGCAGCCAATCATTAACCGTAACAATTAACATGATTTAAGATCTCGGTTCGGTTCAAATGTGGAGATAGATACTTAATGTTGAAGAGACTCTCTATGAGGGAGAAGGTTTCGTCTACCGAAAAGCCTTTTAAAGGTCCTTCCTCTGTGATTTCTATTCTGGTTCGTGATGTGCCGTGTGGCATTTCTCTTTGTAAACCTCGAGAGTTGCAACAGCAATGGCGACGGAATCAATTTGTCTCAAGGCCGTTACTTTCGCAAGGATTACGACAAACCCATCAAATCAATTTCGCAAAAGACGAAAACTTTCATGTCGAAGTCGTCCTTTTCGATTCGGTGTAATTTGCTCCAAGACATCTGATTATCAAGGTAACACCACTTCCAATCCTCCACCGACTCTGTTGCAAATTTCCGCAATTTCTCTTCTCATATACAATTATGTATCTCACTTGCGTTGTGATGTGTTTCAAGATGTTTCCTTTGGTTTCTGTTTTCAGATTTCCAGAGTTATGCAAGACCTTTGCGTCTCTTACCAGTTGAAGAGGTGAAAATTTGTAAAAAGAATCCATCTTTCACTGTGAGCGAAACTCGATCTCTTTATAAGGTTAAGCTTCAGACAAGTAATGTGTTCGGTTCAGGGATTAGTGATATGAATGCTAGAGTTCTTATATGCTTGATAGACGAAAAGGGTGATTCGGTATTACAGACAATACCTGCAAATTTTTCATCTTTGGATCCGGAGGTTGTGGAGAATGGTGAAAGCTTCAAGTTTCAGAGAGGCTCTGTTGATGAATTCACATTTGAAGGAACAAAACTCGGCAAAATCAGAGCTTTTTGGATTGGTCTTGAGTCTGGTTAGTCGCTTTTGACATGGAACTTGGATGGATTAGTACAATTAATTTTTTTTTGTGTTTATGGAATTAGCTTTTCATTATTTAGGTCAATGGAGAGTTGGAGGAGTGAGCCTGTGGGTGGTTAATCCTCAGGGTAAAGAAACCGATGCAGAAACCTTTTGTTACCGATATGATTTTGAAGTTGATGAACTCTTGCTTGGAGAGAGAAGTGACCTATCTATGGTGGAACTCAGGCCTATACGTATCACTGAACTCACTGACTCTGATCAAATCCCTTCATCTACTTCTCTGGATGTTGACCGTACAACGGTTTCCAATGAGGAAAGCATGGAAGAATACGCAAACTTGAAACTCTCTCTGCTTCTCTATGATGCAATTCTCATCCTTCTTGGAAGTTCGGTTTTTTCATTCTCACTAGGCGAAAGTTCCGCCATTGCTTTCTTCTTTGGTGGAACAATGGGATTTCTCTACTTGCTGCTTTTACAGAGATCAGTTGATGAACTGCAAGCACCGGGATCTTCTTCATCCGGAAACTCCAATCAAACACTAAGCGGAAGACTCAAGATTCCTGTTTTGACCCTTGCATTAGCCATAGGATTGACGGTTTTAGCCGTGAGAGGTCACATTGGAGGAGATCTTACTGCGTTTGCAGTCACACCAAAAGAGATATTGGTGGGAACTTTGGGGTTTCTTGTATGCAAAGTAGCCGTTGTTTTGGCTGCGTTTAAGCCCTTGAAGGATGGTTCTTAACTCTTAAGAGAGCCAATGATCTGTGTTTGTAAATGACTGTGTTGTATATAACAGATATATGTAAATAAGAGATACAAGTAAGTTATACCGTACAATATATAAAATAGATCAGTTTTTTATACATCAGAGAATTGTACATCCATTAGTAGTCCATTGACCATATCATTTTACCCATTCAAAATCATGAACCAAAAATTAATTTATTTAAAGGTTATTCGAAGGTTAATTAGTTTGTGTTTCTATCTCAGAATAACTTTATTTCATTAGATCATTAGGTTGGTATAAATTCACCAAAGCTAGTTTGATTTTTATACAATTCTATGTAATAGTGTTATTATTGACTTTGACCACAAGTCTTTTTTGTAACATATTTTGAAGAATGTATAAATATCAATGTATGGCGTACCAAATCAATTTGTTTTCTTTAGGGTTTAGTGGGGTGTCATTGTCAAAGAATTAATTGGGCAAGCAATGACTATGATTAAAAGTAAAATTAGGGGTAGAAAATTTATCATGGGTAAGGTTTTAATTTCTGAATTTAAGATAGACACTATTTATATCATAACTACTAACTACCATTATGTTTATGAAATTATGGTCAAATATTTACCTTTATGCATTTGTATATATGAATATAAAGTTTTGTTGAAAAATCATCTCTTAAGACGCAACTCTTGCCAGTTGCCATCATTGGTCCATTGACATGCATAATTGTGCTTGACACTCATCATTTACCTTTCTATTTCTATAAATATCGAACCTATTGTACTTTTTTTGTTTTTTGGGGGGTCAGAATAATAATTAAGTATCTAGAAATAGCAGAATATTGTTTCTACTCTACGTAAGGTTTGGTTGAAAAGGATGAGCTAAATGTGAATAAACGATGCCATTTTTGTTAGGTTAACCATTGTTGTATTGTACTGTGTGACCTTTAAATACCAATGATATATATTGACCTGACCGTATATATGTTTGTGTGTTTGTCTGCAACTTTGCATGCATATAATATATAATCTCAAATATTCAAAAGATCTTAAAACAATCTTTGATTTTGTCGATCATATAACATATATTAGTCTCTAATTTACCCCCAAAATTTGGGTTTGTAGAAGAGAACAAATCATCCACTAAAACTGCACCTTTTGGAACCTCTAATTATGAGTATATATCCATTGACATCAATTAGTCTTTTCAGCCTTTTTCTTTTCCTTTGTTTGTTTTGATTGATACATGGAAAAATTTGGTATTTTTATCTCCCTCTTTAAACCATTTATCAATCTATAAAAACTTTCCTACAATTTCTCGGCCAAAGACAATTTTTTTTTTCTTCTTCTGAGCCTAATAATCGAATACTCATCAATTCAAAATGTCACACACAAATACAACTATGAGTTACCTAGATATATATTGAAGGGTAATTCTAAAATACCACAAAAAATAAAATAAAAATCTTTCTAAAAATATACCATCACTAGGTTTTTACAGAAAAGAAAATACTACTAAAATACCACAAAGCTAAAACTAAACTTTAAATTTGCAAAACTAAATCCTAAATAATAAAGCTTAGACCCAAAATACTAAATAATAATCCAAAATTTAAAATATAAACTCTTAAAAATTCATATTTTTAGATTTGTGTTATTTTTTGGATTTAAAAGTTTGTAATGAAGTTTTTGGAAGAACCTAATGATAGTATTTTCAAAAATAAAAACTTAGTTTTATTGATACTTTAGGAAAATATATTTACTATATTGAATACATAAAACTTTGAGTATACTTAACTTATGTTTGGCTCTTTTTGAGTTTTTTTTCTCTCTCTCTTTGTTGCCTTCTCGAGAGAAATGGGAACATTTTGATAAATATCCTTGTACTCCTCAATTATTATAATGGATAGACACACACATCGTTTTGTAAGTATTCTACATCTAATATTTGAAAATTTTGGTATACCTATTCTAAATATGCCGTGTCCCGTTTCATACGACAAATATCGTCCCCTTCTTTTAAATCTTTTTTGATGAAGTGGTTGAAAAAATTGACATATAATTTAATGTATTTTGGTTTTAAATTTAATTAATTAAAAAAATAAAACGGTGGATACTACTATATAGTCCAAAGTCCAAACATACCATTCGTAAGGCATCAATTAGCGTAACAGTTTGTTGTCCTAACAAAAGAATTATATTTATTTATATACCCTGACAGATTCCGCCATTTTTAAATAAGTACAACGGTTTTACTATAATTAACACGTCTAAGTTTGACGATTAATATGACTTTCATCCAATAAATTTTTTTCAAAAGAATCATAACATAAAACCAAATTCCATAATACTACTAATTATGTGCTAAAATGAATGAATGATCTAATACCAAATCTAAAACTTTTGTTTCACCACTTTTCAACAAAAAGTTAGCTCATTGACACGAAATAATCAATGTTTCTTTCCACCGGTAAATTATCATTCCATTCACAATCTTTAAGTTTCCCTCTTAAATATATGATTATATATAATTTAATTAAAAACGCATATATAAAAATATACTGATTGATATATCTCTTACTATTAGTTTATGTAAATTAAGTGTGTTACAAAAAAAAAATCTTACAAATGGGTTGACTAAAAAAAAGTGTATACAAAATCTTTCACACTTTTTGACTATTTATTACTGGCTCCATTAATTTCAAGGTCGATAATAATAGAATATTAATCATTTAACTCTAGATTCTGTAATTACCAAAAATAAAAATAAAATACACACTAGTATTTGTATTAATACACCTAAGCTTTTACTTCTTGAGTTAAAGAAACAGAGAAAGAGAGAGAGAGAAACAAACCTACCAGTCACATTTTTCTGTGTTCAGAGAGCGAAGTGGAAGGTGGTTCACGTTTTTCCCTCTAATCTTCCCCCNCCCCCCCCCCCCCCCCTCCGATTACAGACACTGAGATTGAACCATTTGGTTTCTGGGTTCTCATCAGTTTCTTCTTTAGAGATCGGTTCACACAAGTTTTGAGAATTCTCGATCTGTTTCTTTGTCTTTATATATATATGAGCTTCGGTTTTTGAAAAGATGGATCTATCTTCTCAACGACAATCCCCAAATGGGTCTAGGGGTTTTCGTCTTCAAGCTCCATTGGTAACTTCCTTTCTTACGTTTTCTCTCGATTTCCATTTGGTTTTAGGTTTCGTAAAGATAAAGCCTTTTAAAAAAATTTCTGGGAAAAAATGTTTAGAGACTTTTGATATGATTTTGCTTGGAAAAATTACTTCAATTTTGTTTCCTTTTTCAGAAACCCTATTCCTAATTTAGTAGTTTTCTTTTTTTTCTGCCCTAAATGTTACTTTTTTTTTGTTGTTTCTGACTTGTGAGATTGGGAATATCTTTTGCAGGTGGATTCTGTATCTTGCTATTGTAGAGTAGATTCTGGTCTTAAAACAGTTGTAGAAGCGAGAAAGTTTGTTCCTGGATCAAAGCTTTGTATTCAACCTGATATCAATCCCAATGCTCATAGGCGTAAGAATTCTAAGAGGGAGAGGACTAGGATTCAACCTCCGCTTCTCCCTGGTCTCCCTGACGATCTTGCTGTCGCTTGTCTCATCCGTGTCCCTCGTGCTGAGCATAGAAAACTCAGGCTAGTCTGTAAGAGATGGTACAGGCTTGCTTCTGGCAACTTTTTTTACTCTCAGAGGAAGCTACTTGGTATGTCTGAAGAATGGGTTTATGTTTTTAAGAGGGATAGGGATGGGAAGATCTCATGGAATACTTTTGATCCAAGCTCTCAGATTTGGCAGCCGCTTCCACCTGTTCCTAGAGAATATTCAGAGGCTGTTGGGTTTGGTTGTGCTGTTTTGAGCGGTTGTCATCTTTATTTGTTTGGAGGTAAAGATCCTCTGAGAGGGTCAATGAGAAGGGTTATTTTCTACAATGCAAGGACTAATAAGTGGCACAGGGCACCTGATATGCTTAGGAAGAGGCATTTCTTTGGTTGTTGTGTTATCAACAACTGTTTGTATGTAGCTGGTGGGGAGTGTGAAGGGATTCAAAGGACACTACGCTCAGCTGAGGTTTATGATCCAAACAAGAACAGGTGGAGTTTTATTGCTGATATGAGCACAGCAATGGTGCCTCTTATCGGTGTGGTTTATGACAAAAAGTGGTTTCTCAAGGGTCTTGGGTCTCACCAACTAGTCATGAGTGAAGCTTATGATCCAGAAGTTAACTCTTGGAGCCCGGTTAGTGATGGGATGGTTTCTGGTTGGAGAAATCCGTGTACTTCTCTAAACGGTCGCCTTTACGGATTGGATTGTAGGGACGGATGCAAGCTCAGGGTATATGATGAAACCGCGGATTCATGGAACAAATTCATGGACA
>NC_025701.1:33490502-33534687 GCF_000633955.1 Camelina sativa | reverse complement strand
ACCGCGGATTCATGGAACAAATTCATGGACAGTAAAGTTCATTTGGGAAACTCAAAGTCGCTTGAAGCTGCTGCTCTTGTTCCTCTAAACAATAAGCTTTGTATAATCCGGAACAACATGAGCATGAGTTTGGTTGATGTCTCGAATCCTGACAAGAACGACCCTCGAGTGTGGGAAAACATAGCCGTAAAAGGACAGTCCAAGAACATACTCAGTAATATATGGTCGAGTATCGCAGGGAGAGCATTGAAGAGCCATATTGTGCATTGCCAAGTGCTTCAAGCTTGACAAATGAAACCTGAAAACTCAATCAATGGAGTCAAATTGTTCAGAAGAAACCAACCCACCTTTGACCTTCCAAGAAGAGTGAGGAAGAAGCAAAATCTGGCTCAAGAGTAATACCAATGAGAATCGTCTTCTTCTCGACAAGAACTCATGTCCGGTCTTAACAAGATCATATGAGAGACCCAAGAGAGAGCCAAGACAAGTGAGGTGGGTTACATTTGTTCACCATTTCTTCTGGTGTTAAATCTGTGTTAGTATTTATTTATAGGAATCTCTTTTTAATTGGTTTTGGCAAATTGTTATAGTGTTTTGTTGACATTTTGTTTTCTGTGATCTCTGTAAATCTTAAATCTTTCGTCTCTTTGAGCAATAGTTATAACAACATACTCTTTATTAGTTTAAAACATCCACTTGGAACAAAGCAAAGCAAATACTTTTGAAATACAAACTTCAGACATTGGAATCACAAACTTCAGAGTTCAGACATTGGTGTGGCGAATTCAAGCATTTCGTAAATAGAGTTTGTTTGAGCAAGAAGGAACATCTTCGAACAAGGAAGCAGGTAAAGACTTGGTAAGGAATCCGACGGAGAACACAACCGTGGAGGCGGTTTGATCAGATGTCATGGCGGTGACAGGTAACCAAAGCAAACCCTCTTTAGCTTGGATTCCATTGAGGTTTTTAGCAACTCCGTAACCGAATTTACCGACGATTTTCTTGCCGAAGAAAACGTGTTGATCGCCGAACTCGACGTAGCAAGGAGAAGTCAGGTAAACGGTGAAAGCGCCGTCGTCTTCGGAGACAGTGTACGACTTGACGTTATCCGGAAGAAGACCTTTCGGGAACCCGAAGCGTTCGAGAAGATCGTGGATGTCATCGCCACGGAGAGATGGAAGATCGAAGTCTAGGGAAGAGGTGGAGAGAGACAAGAGAGAGAGGAAGAGACAGAAGCAGAGTGCGAGCGAAGAAGATGAAGTAGAAGCCATTGTTGGTTGGTTAATGAGTTGAATGACACTGAGGTTTAAGGAGGCTTTATATATAACAGAAACGTTGAGGGTAAAATTGGGAATTCACAAAGTTTGTAAGATTCCTTATTGTAGTTTGACTTGCCACGTGTATGAGAGGTAACATGTTCGTGATATTTCGTATTTTGGTACCGGCGTGTAACACTCTTTATTATATTTGGGCCTGTTGTGGATAATATCATATTATATCATTGTTGGTCCAACTAGAGAGATCCATATTGGGATCATACTACCTAACTTTCTTTTTTGAAGAAATTTATTTTGTAAATACTACTACTCTACTTGGGTGAATTTGATAAAATCACCATTAATTTTTTAAAAAATTGTTATGGTTAATGAGTAAGTTGCGAATTGTTATTTAACGATTGAAATTTTATATATATACTCTTGAATAGCTATATTGTTTGATTTTAAGATAAAAAAATTTGCAAGATGTGGTTGGTCAAGTGTTATTATACATGAAAAGAATAAGCTCAACAATGACCATTAATTTTAAGATTATTATGGTAAATGATTAAGTTGCGAAATATAATAGTTATTAAGAATTGAATTTTTTTTATAAAAGGATATTCTTGAATAGCTATGCTGTTTGATTTAAGATTAAACATTTGCAAGATATGTTTTGTGTGGGTGGGTTGGTAAAGTGTTATTTTCGATACATATAAACGAATAAGTCCAAATCCAAACCAATCTTCTTCTTTTTTTTTTTTAGAGATGTGTGAACCTGTTGTATTGCAGAGAATATTGATGATTAGAAGGAAAATATATACTGCTATATTTCATCAACTACAATGTAAATTAATTTCGATTGTTCTTGATTTTTGAGAGATTGTGGTTTCATACATTTTCTCTTACAGGGTTTTTGTTAAGGTTTTTGTGCTTTTCAACAAAGAATGTTATTGTTAGTAGAGAATCGGTTATACAAATTAAACGTATTTTATTAGCTAAGTTTTATTTTCTTAGTATAATAGCCTGAGTCATTTTTGTTAAGATGGTGACTCTAGAATCATGTTTTAGCATTGTAGTTTGACTTTAAAAGAGATAAAGAACCACTTTTCTTCAACAATATATGTTGTTCAAGCATTAGTTATATTTTAATCTGGATCGGAGTCACATTTGGTTGCAGTGTCTAAAATACAATTATTTTCTCCTCTACCGGCACAGCTGCCGCTTCCGGTCGTTGAAGGGTACTCCAAACCTTATCAAGAAATATAGTATATTTTTTTAATTTGATCTAATTAGTGTGAACAATTATCTAAGTAAATATTTTGTAAGACTTCCGATCAAAAAGTTTGCTTACTTCCACTCTCTCATCGAAATTGTTTACAATTTCCTTTTTCCACGTTAATTATTTATGTATTTGTAATATAAAACTTTTTAATGTTATTATATAATTGATTTGCTGTGGATCTTGACTGGCTGGCTGTTATTTTTTACGTCTATAGGATAATGTATTTTAAATACACATAACATGTGTTAAACGCTCAAACTAATTAAATACGACAAACGTAAATATTATTTTTTCATCATTCTATAAAATATAAGAAACACAACATTAATTATAAAAAAAACATATCAAGTCGGCAATCCATATAACACTAGCGTACAAGACCTGATTGATAAACAACGGGACTAAAATGTACTACGTACGCTTAGATATAAAAAAAACTACATTTTTACATGCATAGAGATGTGTATACACATGCAGCATGTGTCTCATTAATATAAATAAAGCGAAGGGAACATTAAATAAAAGAAGGTGTAAGTGAAGAGAAGAGATAATCAAAAGAAGAAGATGAGAGGGAAAAGAGCAAATATTAAAAGCTCAACACCCAACCAACTCTTCTTCTTCCATCCATTACTCTTGGCTGATTCAGCTTTTCCTCCTCCTGTCCCATCTATTTAAGTTATATCAAGAAATTATTGCATCAGTAAATTTAATGGGTCAGTAACTAATCATCGATCTAGTTATCGATGAAAATTATTTAAAAGAATTGAATGAATATGATCAAGGAGTATAAGTTAAGTTAAATTACCTTTATGTGAAGGAGATGTGGTGTTGTAATTTTCTTCAATCCTTCCTAAGCTCTCAAACTCTTTAGCCAATGTTGAGTTTCGAGGTAAATGCAGAACCGCTTTCCCATAATTAAAAGGCAAAAACGTTAGCTAACTTATTTTATAAATTAATGGGAAATCCTAGTTAGTTTAAAAAAATCAAAAATAAAAAATGAATACTATTTTTGTTGTTACAAAAACTTCTGCAATTTCCATTTCAAAACAGTTTCGTAATTGAAACAATGCTTCATATTTATGGTCTATATCAAAAACTGTAGAACGTACGATGGATATGTAGTATATATGTGATATCCAGAATTAGATTTAAAAAAAAACAAAAAAAAAAAAAGAAGAGGTAAAAACTATATTAAAAAGACGAAGAAAATGTATATTGCATAATAACCAAAACTTCAAAACTAAAAATACTTCATGCTATATATTTTGAACTTCTGTCATTTCCATGTAGTATATGCATCTATAACAACTAAAACAAAGAATTCTTCATAATATTTATTAGACTACATATATGGATTATAACATAGTATGTGATCTTCAAGATTAGAAGAACTCGAACAAAAACATCCATATATGATACCTGTACTTATACATACTAATAAAAACAAGCTCCATAAAACTTTATATATAGTAAATAAACTTCAACAAATGAGAGAGATAGAAGAAAAAAAACTTACAAATACACTCAGTGATGTTAAAAGCCGTTATATGGCAAGCGGCGGGAAGATGAGCGGCTAGGCTTGCGTTAAATTTGAGACCAAGTTGAGGATCATCTTTGTCTTTGACCAATATGCAAACACACTTCTGACTCTTCGTTATAACTTGGCCAAACCCTGCACAACAATCTTTTGTTGGAGCCTTGGCGTCTCCTCCAACGTACGGAAGACACGTGGATAGTGCTATGAGTTGGTTCGTACACTCGTCTCTGTCCTGAGCCAGATCTGAGCTTCCAAACCCTAGCAACATGGAGGTTGTCACGATGGTTATGATTAGGGCTCTTATCGAGTACTCCATGGTTCGATGCGTTGTGTTCTCTCTTTAGATTTCTATATATGTTTGTGTTGATAATGCAATATAGATAGAAACGTGTTCTCAGTCTCTTTTTGTATGATCGTGTGTATGTTTGTTTATATATGGCTCTGAGAGTGTCGACGTATTGGTTGGATGATATGGATGGGATCATTTATTACGTTTAACATTTATAGTTATGTACTCAAGATAATATCATTTGAATGTGTGATGAACTGATGATTTGTATATGAGTGTTTATGATGGCTTATATATTTTTCAGAGGAATGAGCCAATTTACTGGTGAGATAATGGAAAAATAAGGCCAAAAACAAAAACAAAAACAAAAAAAGGTTTGTCCATATCGTGAGTTCTTTGGCAAATAGTTTCACCGGTCATAGCTTTAATTAGATTTATGAAACATTGTGAGTTACTGGAGTTGTCAATCCCCAGTACATACATGTGGTTGTGGTTGTGGTTGGTTCAATATATTTACGATAATATGATGGCATTAAAATATTTAGATCTGGTGAGGATATACGTAAAACAAATATTAAAAGGACCAACTACTAAATCAAATGTCTTATACAAACATTTGGATATTCCAAGCATTATAATTTAATAAATTGATACTTCTCAAAATACCAAATCTACAATTTATGAGTGACTTTGGATGATAAGTAATTTGGATAGAGATTGAAGGTGGTGTCTGTCACAATCGGAACGTTTATATTATCTATTATTCAAAAAAAAACCCCAAAATTTTCTTGATGTAATTTCATACTACTGTAATATTTGTATGTATTCATATAATCATACTACTGTACTAGTAAGTCTAGTATAGTACAGTAGTATTTCTTAAAGGTTGATGGCTAAATTAATGATTAGCCTAAAATTAGTGAGAGGAAATAATGGTGGTCGAGCCCTTGGAACTCTGCAATCTTGCATGCATGTGATTGTCATGTTTTTTAATTCAAGCCACCTCGAATTATTGTCCTTTTCTTATGATTTTGTTTTGTATATCTTGAAGTTGCGGAAACTCGATCAGCCTATCATTTTTTAACCCTTTTTGGATCAGTCATTGATTAATATATATATATATGGCTTGATAAATCTAAAAACATAAATAGTAATAACTTTTTTTTCCAAGCTTGGTGATATTCTTGCATGTGGATTTTGTAAGAAGTGGGACGAATATTATCTTTTTACTAGCTGAACTAAAGCTACACTTTTTTGGATCTAAAATCCTAGCTCAGTTTCTACTTTGGCCAATTGGTAACTTTCCTACAGTAGTGTCTAACATAAGAATCGATGAAAGCGATAGGTACCTATTTCCCTATATGAAGATGAGATAAAGAGCTTGAAAACTTGGTTGATTTAGATCACTATCTTGGGTACATACGTAAATGGTACGTTTTGAGAAAGAAAGACTAATTATAATTAATAGTTTCATCTACTGATTGGAGAAATTTATTAGGATGTTCAACGAACCTAACTTTACTTCACCGCTCAATATACGAGACACAGCTGGGGGTACATGTCTCTTTGATTGATCCAAACAAGCTCTACGATCATCCAAAATTAATGTTTTTATGACCTGATATTTGAAACTCGTATGTGTATTTTTATGTATCTAAATCAACTACCAGTTAGATTATTCAAATTGAACATCGCATTTCTTTTTAATATAACACCAGGATCATATAATACAGCAACACTATTTCTTTCTAAATATCAAAACATATAGTATTAATGGCTGTTACGAAGTTTTGTTTCTGCCCTTTTATTAATTAGTTTCATTTTGTTTGTTTGCCATTTCTTTGACGTAAATGTACGTAGTCTTCGAGGGCTTGACAAAATTCAGACACGTATGGGTGGTCATACTAGTAACGAAACAAAAAGTAATGTAACTTCTTTCACTTGTTGTCTTGTTCTCATCAGGGCATGTGCATCGGTTAGGACTGATATTTGGTCCTTCAAATATTTTATTCCTATTTTGAGAGTTTCTTAAGTTTTGTATTAGCATTGGTGTCCTTCAGAATTTGGTTCTTCATAATATTTTTAATTTTAAAAATTAATTATTTAAATAAATATGTAAAAACATATTAAAATTTTAATTTAAATAAAACATATAACATTGATATTAAAAACATAAGAAAATTACAAAGTTACTGATAAATTCATTGTTGTTCTTTCTATAATTTGGATTTTCATGTGTTGAGAATTCAAAACATGGAGGCTTGAACTATGATCTTGATACCATGTCACTGATAAATTTGGATCTTTAAATCATCAAAAGCAATTGTCTTACACTCTTTCCAAGTACAGATCAATTGTGTAAAAATAATACTAGAGAGATGGGTTCATCAAGAAACATAGATGTTACAGAATTGTAAAGAGATCTCTGAAATACTATGAGACAAAATGTGATTGCTTTTGCTATTTGGTTATAATCCTAGAGAAGAGTATCAAGAAACTCGCTCACGGTCATGTATTTGACATCAGGGTAAAGCTCAGTACCATTCACTCCACCCCACCGTTTCGTCGAGAGAGAGGAAAGAGAGAGATTCTGCAAAAGAAGAAAATGAGAGAAAAACAAAATACTCTCACACGCTGCCATGTGTAACGAAAGACGGAGAAATAAACGTCCCATATGAAGGAACGTTCCTTCGCTTAATATCACATTTTGATTTAAATTAAATCGTTTTATTATGAAGGACGGTCGATTAATACGCCGCTGCAGATGCCCTCAGGTTCCTCACGCAAGTACAAGTTAGTTACATATATTTATAAAGCTAATTTCAGTAATATCTACGCGTTATCCCCAAAGTTATATACTGGGTATGTAACACACCCAACATTTTTAATCGTTCGATCAATGTGTTAATATGTTTTTTTTTTCTAAAAGAAGAGGTGAAGTGCAATTTTACTTTTTGAATGATATTTTCGTAGATTGAAAAATTGAGCCTTTCTCACAGTACTAAACTAGAAACAATAACGTAGTCATATCAACATTTCTTAATCAAAAGTACACTAGCTACAATGATTATCGTAGATAAGAGATTAGAACATCTTCATGTGCATTCAAAGCCTTAAATGTGACCAGTTACTTAGGTATCGTTCTACAATACATTATCTCTACCTAACAATAGATATAGATAGCTCCCAAAACATCACTTTACTAATCCTAATTATAGAAAAGTTTCTCTATACTCCCCCGGCTCTTGATCAGTTCTTTTTAGGAATACTTATATAATTCTTTAGATTTTTTGAAAAATTTGAAAAATACAAAATTAACTATCTCCGTTCATTTGTGATATTGATGTCTTTGTTGGTCCCCATGTCATAAAACGAAGGCATAAATGGAGGTAACACAAACACGACTGTCACATACCTAAAACCTACACTTTCTCCATAAAGATACCACCTAATTTCTCGTTCACCCTCTTAGCTGGAAAAAACCAGATAGATATTTGGTGTTGTAATCGATACAATATTATAATAATATCTAACTAACAATCTTACAATGTTATTCAAGGGTGGGAAGGAAGATGAGATTGTGTGGACCTTGATTAAGTGTGTTATGTACCAACACCATGTGCATGTGTGAGTGAATATCTTTGGCCCGAGTTACATTTTGACAAGCCGGACGTCGCTCTGGCCAAAGGCAGTACCACAACCTGGACATTTCCGGTGTCGGATCTCTAAGCTACGTTGGATGCATTGCTGGCAGAAGAGATGATAACATTTCACAATTACCACCTGCAATATTGTTTCAAAACAAAACAACAGTTGTTGATATGCGCTGAAAACGGTTTTTTATGATGCGATATTTGACTATTGATGATTACTATGACAGTGATGAGAAAGGATTATCAAATCATAATGTCTGTCTTACGGTGAGATATAGGATTATGAGCATTGTTACCTCTTTAGGCCGATCAAAACAAACGCCGCATTTGAGGATGTTTTTGCAATTCTTAACTTCTTCCTGGAGTCTCACTATCGCAGCTTCTACACTCTCAGAACCCAACTCTTCAAGCTCCTTGTTCAACTCCATCAGCTCTTCCTCAAGCTTCTTCTTCTCCCTCCTGTTCAGTAGATAGAAATCATATCAATCTGTCATAAATGTAGTAATTGAGTTCAAACAGGAGATCTGTTTTCAGGTCCACCTTTCATCATCCAATTCATGTTTGATGTCGTTTGTCCTCCTACTGATCTGTTCATATTCCTTCTCGGATGAAGAAACAGCCGACTTGAGCCATCTGAATTCCTTGTCAGCATCAGCTACTTCCCACTTGGTGGTTTCGAGGCTGATAGCGAGGTGACGATCTTCTTGAATCAATTTATAAGCCTCAGAAAAACAGCCTTTCATCTGGGAACATCAGAGTATTAGTAAATGTCACTGATGAGAGCAGTTTTTAGAGAGTTCCAGCAATTACATAAGTGAAAGCTTCTAACCTGTTCCTCATTATGTGTAATCCTTGCTTTTAGAGTCTCTACTGATGCATTAACTTGTTGTAGCTGCTTTTCCATTGCTTGCTTCTCAGATAAGTGAGTGTTGTAAGCATGCTTTGTCTTGACACTCTCGGAAACAAGCTGGCATCATAGATCAAACAAATAATCTACAACTGATGTGTTCAAAGGCTAGATAGAAATTAATTAAAGGTAAGAATTGAAAAAAAGAGAGTAAAAACCCCATATCTCACCATCAAAATGTCCTATTAACACTAGAACTTACCTTGATATTATAATCATCCCGCTCAGCCACCTGCTGCAACAAATTTTGGTTTTGTGTCTGCATGTCTTCATAGGCTTGACCGATAGTCTATAAAAACAAAGTATTGATGAGACACATGCACATTTTTTACTTTTAGATTTTAATACTCCTTCAAAATCAAAATGAGAAAGAACGGGCAGAAGGATGATTGCAAGATACCTCCATTTCAGCAATGCATGCCTCTGCCTCCTGCTCTTTAACTTTAATTCCCTCCTTAAGTTCCAAAACCTCCCTGCAAATAATACTGATTAATGCCCCCAAAACGGTGAAAAGAATAAGATGAATGAGCTTATATGTGGTATCAAAAGAGAGTATACCTCTCAGAAAGATCTAACTGAGTCCTCAATTCAGCAATTTCAGCCTTCGCGGTAGCAAGCCTTTCTTGGCAAGCAGTTTCCGTCTCATGAGCCGCTTTCACTCTCAATTCAAGAAAGTGTTCATCTAAAACGTATTTCAGCTCTTCAGCCTGAGCTTGGGCTTTCCGTTGTGATTCCTTGATTTCTGCCAATCCTCTGAAAGTGGAAAGCACATATCTCATGTTTTCAGCAAAAATTGGAGAGCTCATGTACAGTCAAATGGTCACATACCTTTCATCATTACACTCACGAGTACAGATGCTTGCTAGATTTTGCAGCTCCAATTTTTCTTTCAGAAGTTTCTCAATCTGCAACGTTACAATTGACATTCAGACTCTTACTGCTAATTTTTCTGAAGTTTCAGTATCCATGAATTCCTAAAAGAGAAAAGATAACTACGCAAGCGGATGAGTTAAGTGCCTAAGATACGGTTAGAGAGAGGCATGTAAATAGAGCAAAAGAACATGGTAATTACCAAAAAGAAAAATTGGAGTAGATGGGTTAAAGGACATAAAGAAAACTTACTAAAGCCTTGAGAGATTTAATTTCGGCCATCTGTTCGGCACATTTATCCTCTATACCTTTCTGTTCGTCTGCCTTTGTTAACAAGAGAAAACCAATATTTCAGGGAGCAGTCCAATTACAAAGGACCAAATAGTTGAAGCAAAACATTTTTATATACAAGGGAAAGAGATTCTACATTTGTATTTCGATGTTATACCGGTTAATGTTGCATATAAAACTTGTATATTAGTCAAAGCCTTTGCATTGACAATAACGCACAAAACAGTCAAAATAGAATAGCTGAAACTCAACAAAATATTTCCACTTCTCCTCATCTTGTTAGCATTCTAATTCTAGAAAAGAACAGCATGTGCCACATTATTAATTGAGTAACCTACTCCTTACAAGTAATCCATGCAGTGACCAAATAGTCCACAAAACAAACAAATTATACAAAGTCGATGGCAGGAAAAACAGAGAAATATTATACCGAATATAATAAGCTGTGGTTGCGTTCAAACCTTGTTACTTAAGGAAACTCTCAGCGACTGAGCTTGTTCACGCATGTAAAGAGCATCATTTGCAGTGTCTTTCCACCGTTTTAGCTGTGTTTCCATCATTTCCATCTCCTTAGATAAGGTTGATGCCATTGTAATAAACTCACTTTTAATATCTTGCCGCTCTGAAACATGCAAAATTTATTTTACAGAACGAAAGTAAAGCATTAGATAGACAATGAGTAATGAAATGGATTGAAAATCACCAGAATCTTGAATAGCTTCTTCCGTTTCAAGCTCTAATCCATTCTTTTCAACTATACAACTCTGCAACTTCTGTTCCAGCACTTCAATTCTAGAACCAACAATGGTAATCTTATGGTTAGCCGCCTCAAGGGATTCTGCCCTCAGATTTAGTTCCTTCTCCCGTCTCATTACAAATGACCTTTCAGCCTGAAGCAGAGGTTAGACAAAGATGGACAAAATATTCACCCACTTATTAGGGATAGAAACACTGGCAAATTGAATAAGATGCTGACCTGAATAGCCTCAGTCAGAATTTTATACCGGTCCAGTTCAGCATTCCAGTGATGAAGTTGATCTTTGATCAAACTATACAGTCTAGACGAGTATATATACTGGTCATCCTTTAGCTCATTCTACATCCAGTAAGTAAAACATATCATTGTAAACTGCAACTATTACTCTTAGATATTTCCTTTTCCCTAAATTCTATAGATATACCTCAATATCTTGACATTGTCTTGACAGGGAAAGGTTATACTCTTGTGCGGCTTGAAGCTCAGACAGACGACCTTCTGCCATTATCTAGATTAATTATTCAAAAAAATTATAAGCTTAAACGTGAGAAGAAAACACAAACATGAACTACTCTATCAATGGTATTTACCTTTATTTCATCAATTGATTCCTTCAATTCACGCAACTTTTTCTTATCTACTGGCTTCTCAGGAGAAAGACTTCCATTAGCTATTGCTGGTGATGTTACATAACCTTCACATGCAGCATCCTTCTGCATTTTCAGATTTATCAATTTTCTTCTATTTTCTTCAAGCTCAGCTTTGATTTCTTCCAGTTGACCTTTAATAACCAAAGATACCAAATCGTCAAAGAGCAATTATGAGATGTTAACATGCTAATTAACATAAATTCTTACATCCCGGTTCCAACGTTCAAAATGGAAAAGGTGCTATGCTAAAAGAAACAAACAGTTGATTTCTCATGTTGTCTAGAATCATAAAATATATAACCTTTGAGGTGTTTAAGCTCGGATTGATCTGTTGAATGGCTGCTTATGTATGTCTGAATTTGCTCGGTATGTTCTTTGTGCCTCACATGCAAAGCATCAATTATCTCACGCAAGTTTTTGGCCTCCTCTTTCATCAAATCATTAATGTTAGACAACTGGATGGTGGCATCTGAAAAAAAAAAAAAAGTCTGTGAATTGTCTATAGCCACTAAAACAAAAAAATGAAATCGACAATTGGAACACCAACCAACCTTCTGCCGATTTCACAGCATGTAAATTTTGTGATATGCTTTCAGCTTTCGCCCTCTGTGTAGCAATGGTGTTTTCAAAGAGTCCCATCAACTCCATAGTAGAGGAGTGGCGCAAAGCAAGAGCTTCTTCAACCTTCCTTACTACCTCATCACCATTTCTAGTATCTAAGGAATCTACTTGCAGAAGTCTACACAGAAACGTTTCATCAGCAGGGCATGGCGGAACTGAACCTAGATTACATGGAGACAGATATCTTAATTGTTACGCAAATGTAAGCAACTACTATACTTAAAGAAGAGGGAGAACTCTTATAAACACCTCGCTTTTTATCTACAATGTCCAAGTAGTTTAGAGCCTCATGATTAGCCCCGGCACGAACTCCAAGCAATATCAGATCATCCACCAACTAAATCGTCATATAAGCACAAATAAAACCGACACTCTGAGTTAAAAAATCAAACGATGCAATTAGGTATTCTACATATACAAAGAGGAACACGACCACCTGAAAGCCAAGTAATTGCTGACCTGATTCCAAAGCCGGTTAACTGAGATAAGTTCATCATCATAAGATGTTTGGTTGATATGCAACTCTTGGATCTTGGTTTCAACATCGTAGAGGTGTTTCTTCTGAAGGTCTAATTGCTGGACCAGTTTCTGATTCTGAAGCTGTAGAACGGTGGCATCAACCTGAAAACAACATGCACCAAAGAAACTCACTTTTACTGTCTTACATATAATCCTTATTTGCATCATTCTGACACTGCAGCTATACACACAACACAATTGCACACCAGGTTTCAAATCAATTTCATTATAGAAAAACCCTATCGAAGTATTCAACGAGAAGTCTCAATCGCAAAAAAAAGCTTACACTTTTAGCGATGGGATGAGAAGGTGAGGAATTACGGGCCATGGAAGTCGGAGAAACGGAGTCCATAAGATGAGGCTTCTTCTGCATCGGCTCGTCCGATTCCTGATTCTCCATAACACTCCAAAAGTAACCCAAAAAAAAAACCCTAAAAAATCGAGCTGGTTCAGGCAGAAACTCTAAAGTCTAAAAATTCAAGCAATATATATGTCTCGTTGACAGAGAATCGCTAAATTGAGTTATACGGACGTCCAGAGGCGGAGGAGGTGTCGCCGGAGAATCTTCTGAGCTTTCTCCTCTAATCGACTGATTTTGTTTTGTTTTCGTTTTTTTTTTTATCTAACAAAGAGACAAAACTCCTTAAACGACGTCGTTGAGGTATTAAAAAGGCTTATTGGGCCTAGACTACGTGAATATAAGTAAAACAAAAGCCCAACAACGTAATTTAAATAGCGACTAGAGATATTGAAGTTAGCTTGATTCGACATAAATTTGTTTCCAACAATAAATTTAATAAAATCAGTTTGATTTTTAAAATAGTAAAATAAGAATTTAATTCAATAACTTACTATATATAAAGTTAACTTTGGTCACTTCTCCTTCCTCCACATCAACATCCACCTAATCAATTTTTTTTGCCTAAAAATTCTATTTTTAATATTCATTCATTACATATTTATTATTTATAATCAATAATAGTAATAAATAGATAAATAACGAATTAACTAAAATTAATTAAATTTTAAAATAGTATAAACAATAATATAACTTTTTAGTAAATAATAAAAACAATAACTATCAAAAATGAATTAAGTAAAATAAATGAAAATTTTAAAATAGTAAAAATAATACTATAAATTTGTTTTAGTAATGATGTTATTATTAAAATTATAACCAAAAAATGAGTATATTCCAAAATTTAGAATGGGTTATTAGTTTTAGAATGTAAGTAAGATTTTAATGTATGGTGGAGTGAAAAAACAAGTTATGTAAATGTATTTATAAAAATCTAAACATGATAATAAAATTGAAGTGAGATATTAGTTTCTAAGAAATATAGACCATAAAGATTTAGGGAAATTACCTAGAATATTACATAAAAGTAGGTTTATTACTAGACTAACACGTTGAGATTTCTGTCTTACTAGAATAACACATAAAATTTTACAAATTATTTCTATATCTGAGTTGTGTGTTTTATTATGGTTTATGCCATTTATAATTAAATTTGATCCAAAAAAAACCTTAAGATTTTATGCTCTTGCTCTTGAGATCTTCTGCTCTTACATTTAAATTTTCTGTGATTTTGAAGAGAAAGAAACACAAAAAACTTGAACGATCGATTCCTGTTTTTTTGGATTCTCTTAAATTTGGGTGGGCAAAAAACATTAGATTGATTCCTTCTAATTTGATTCACTTTCTCTCTCGAGAACAAAGTTTCAGATCTAGTTTTTTATTTTGCCTGAGTTATCGGAGAAGATATTATCTGTGAGTTCGAGAATCGGTGAATTCAGAATTATCGGTGAGTTTGATAATTCGTAACTAGCGGTAGATTGAAAACCCCCGCCGGTACAGTTCCGTTGAGAAGATTCTTGACGATTCTGATTTTGTTTAAGGACTTGCATTTACCAAGCTCTTCTGGGATTGGACCAAAGAAGAAGTTGTTAGAGAGTATCAACATCTCTAGCTTCTCGCCTCTGCATAAATCCATGAGGATAAGTCCGGTGAGGTGGTTATAAGAGACATCAAGCTTTTTCAGATTCCCGTTCCGGCCAAGATTCGCCCCTGCGTCTGATCTGATTCGGGGCATTGTCACAGAGTGTGGGGTTGATTTCGATGAGGTTGGTTCCTCAGAACGTGGATTTATTTTTTTTTTATTTTTTTTGGGAACAAAATGCGACCTAGGATTATTGATTTATTAGCTGTTTGTTTTCTTTGGATTCTTCAGCTATGCTTATTGATCATACTAGCTTCTCCGTCTCTGATGTTGACGGCGACCACACCTTGATTGCTGCCGAGATTTAGTGAAATCTGATGTCATCTTAGGAAAAGCCAAAATCGAGGTACCTTCCTTGCTTTCTAGCTGGGTTGTGTCACTAATGCTCACAATTGTCTCTGATGGTTTTGGATTTAAGATAATGTTTGAAAATTTGGGGTTTTGGGGGTTTCTGATTAGTGAGAACTACGTTCATTTTTGTGTTTGGTTTATGAATTAACCAATGGTGCAATGTTGTTAGATGGGAGTTCAGCAACCCAACCCCATTTATCCGGTATGTCAATTATCATATACTCCCTTCTACATTTTCTGTTCATCATGTTAGTACTTTTCTTTTTAAGCTAGTCATTGTTTCTGCTGTAAATATTCGGCTTGGTTTGGGGTTAAATTTTCCACACAGAAGTTTGGTCGCCATAGCTTATTGCCTAACCTATTTAATTGCAGGAGCCGTGAGTTCCTTTGGCAGGAAGGACACACTGCATTCGCCACAAAAGAAGAAGCAGATGCAGAGGTAGGTGAACTTAAACATTTAAACTTTTGCATGTGATCCAGTCTCTCCCTTTTTTCCCTTCAAGAAAAGGTTATATTAAGCAATTTAACAACATTTAGGAGAAGTCGTTTCATCATACTGATTCTATTGTTCTTAGGTCCTTCAAGTTTTGGAGCTTTACCGTCGCATATATGAAGATTATCTCGCAGTCCCGATTGTGAAAGGTATGAAGAGTGAAAATGAGAAGTTTGCTGGGGGACTGTACACTACAAGTATTGAGGTATGTAATCTTTGTGTTTTATTTCAGAGACAATATCTTTTTTTCTTGCGGATTTACTCGTTATGAATAATTAAAACTTTGATTTTATAGGCTTTCATTCCCAACACTGGTCGTGGTGTACAAGGTGCAACCTCTCATTGTTTGGGTCAAAACTTTGCAAAGATGTTTGAGATCAACTATGAGAATGAGAAAGGAGAGACAGCAATGGTGTGGCAGAATTCATGGGCCTACACTACTAGGACGGTAAATACAGTACCAATTTAGCGAGTCTTCACCGGCCTCATCCGTTCTATAGCTGTTAACTTTTTAATTTTCAACCTTGTATAGATTGGAGTGATGATTATGACTCATGGAGATGACAAAGGCCTGATACTCCCTCCTAAAATCGCACCTGTGCAAGTTGTTGTGATCCCTGTGCCCTACAAAGATGCTAATACGCAAGGAATTTTCGATGCTTGTATTGCTACTGTATCTGCCTTGTCTGAAGCCGGGATTCGTGCTGAAGAAGATTTAAGGGACAACTACTCTCCTGGATGGAAGTATTCAAACTGGGAAATGAAGGGTGTTCCTTTGAGAATTGAGATTGGACCCAGAGATCTGGAAAATGATCAGGTCAGTCTGTTGAACATCTCCTCTATTTCTGCGAATTTATATAGTAGTGAAGTACTTGGTTTGCATACCCATAGGTCAGAACTTGTAATGATGTTTGGTTTTCTGAGAAGACAGTGATGTTTGGTTTGAATATGTAAACTTGTAATGTAGCTAAATGGAATTTTTTTTAATATTTCTCGTTTGCATCCCCATAGGTCAGAACTGTGGACGTGACAACGGAGTGAAGGAAGATATCCCAAGAGGTGGCTTAGTCGAACATGTTAAGGAACTGCTTGTGAAGATCCAGGAAAACATGTTTGAAGTTGCAAAACAAAAGAGGGAAGCATGTGTTGAAGTGGTTAAGACTTGGGATGAGTTTAGCAATGCTCTTAAGGAGAAGAAACTCATCTTAGCTCCCTGGTGTGATGAAAAGGTACATTACGACAAAAAAAAAAAAACTCTAATTCCATCTTCTGGAATCAAACTGTGAGAGAATGTAGTTATCAACCCCTTTACAAATGAATTTCGTTGTTGCAGGAAGTGGAGATAGACGTTAAGCAACGTACTAAAGGTGAAACTGGAGCAGCTAAAACCCTATGTTCTCCATTTGATCAGCCAGAACTCCCTGAAGGTCAGTGACTATTTCTTTTTGAGAAGTTTTTGTTCAGAAAATTTAGTCCATCCATTGATACAAAAAAGCTTCAATGTTTGTTTGTCTTCGATGGATGCAGGTACTCTCTGCTTTGCTTCAGGAAAGCCTGCCAAGAAATGGACTTATTGGGGCAGGAGTTACTAGTTTACTAAAATGTTCATTTACTTTTTGTTTGTAAAACACTCCCTCCCTCAACTCAAGTGCATTGTGCGTTGATTTGTTATTTTGAAGAAAAATTATTTGAGATTGCATTAAGGATTTTATAATGATCTCGATAAAACTTAATTATCCATCCACTCTGTTTTTTTAATAGATATGATTGATATTGATTGATTTCTTTGAAGTCTTTTTGTTCATGTTGTTTTCTTCAAAGAAAGAAAGCATTTATGTTGTTTCTTGCTTCCCATCGTTTATTTACATACTGCATCACAAGCCGATGGTATTGTGTCGAAACTACATACTGAATGTGAGGATGAGGAACAACAACCTACAATCTTGATTGCATCGGATACAGTATGTAGTTTTTGGTTTAGCTAAGTACTAGTAAAGTCTCCATCTACTATCACCAGGTTCCATTTTCTGTCTCTGGGGATGCATCATCTTCTTGGCAAAACACATTCTTGATAGCTCTACTTAGTCTGGCACCAGAAGTTGCCGTACGGGCTAGGGTTCTCTATATTTTACTCTCAGGCTATTATGTGTGATTTCTCTAGGTCTTGATCTATTTTTGTTTTTCGTATTTGTTATCTTCTGTGCAAGTTAAATCTTTATGCTTTGTTTACATGATATGAGATCACATGTTCTGTAGCTCCTCTTTTTATTCATATTATTTCCCCCAGAGTTTTAATAATTGGAAGTACCTTCTTTCATGCATATATCTTTATCTTAGGCCACCGTATAACCAAAGGTGTTTCATATAACAGTTCCTCTTCGTCAGACACATTAATAAACCGGCGAAATTTTTTTCTCAGGCTGATGCAATCATGCGGCGGATCCCTGATGGTGACAACATAGAGGAGGATAAGTCGACCTTACTTATTACTTGTGACCAAGTACTGATCTATATTTGAACTCTCTGTGTTTGCGCAAAGTTTACTTTGACATTACCATCTAACTAGCTGTAAATAGGTTACGTTAGTGATAAAATGGAGTCTAAAGAGCAAAGATTGTATAAATTGTTGTTAGTTGGTATGTAATTTTTACGAGTTGATGAATGAAAGATGGGGCATTCTAAGGACATAAGTGGTATCAAAAAGCAACGTGACAACAGAGAAACAGAAGGAGGTAACATGTTGATGACCATGACCATACCAAACTGTCTCCACATTTTTCCTCTTATATAATAACGCGACGGTTTAACAATTCCTTGACAGCTAATATTTCTTTTTCAAATTGAGCCTTCCAGGTTTAACTCAAGATCTGTATAGAAGATACACTTACATGCCAAACCAAAGGTATTTACTCATGTGGAAGTTTCTAGCTTTTTTAAGCCTCCCAAGAAAACCTTATTGCAGTACTTTTCATTACTGTTGTGTATGATCTCTGAGCATTACTGTCTAATATCAGGCTGTAGCAACAAATGCTAAAACTTGTATTTCCGGTTAGACTATAATATAAATTATTAATTAGCAGTTGGCCACAAGATTTATCAGTATTAATTAGCATATACAAGGTTTTCATAACACAATGTTCATAAAAACTTGGGTTTCACCTCTTTTGCTTCATTTGAGGTGATCACTTACTAAGTCTTCCTTATACTATAAAGAGTGTTTTATGTGAAAACGATAGTATATATTAGAAAGTGATAAATTCTTGTATTGTTGATTAAACATGGTTCTTTAATAGTTCAATATGTTTTAGAAATTCTTATAAACCTTAATTATCATTTTCATATTTTAAATATAAATGCAAATCTAAATATATATTTAGTTGTACCTAGTTGAACTGAGTATTATATATTTATGTTATCTAAATATTACCCTCTATAGTTAAAATGTAATTTTGTATGGTTATTGTTCATTACCTCTCGAAAATATGATAAATAAACAATTACGAATTACATAGGTTGTTCTAGTAACATCTCTTACTTTTTCTAGTAACATCTCTTACTTGTTCCATTTCCGGTGAACAACAACGACAATATTAGCTAGGGTTATAGAAGAAGATATGTTGAAGATGACTACAAAATTACAATAATATTGTTCATTAAAACGGATTTATGGACCTACACTAAGCAAAAGAACGTTATGTACGTACTCTAATCTCAAGAACATTATGTACGTATGCGTTCATATGTACGTACACGTTTATATGTACGTACACGTTCGATTTTAGGTTTAATGAACCCGAAATTACCAGAATATCCTCGTCTTCTACCTCTAACATACGACTGAAAACCCTAATTTTCCCTGCCTCACTTTATTTTTTCACGACTTATGTCTATTTTTTTGGTTTCACTTGTGGGTTTTTTACTCAACTATTATAGATTTTCATCTCAACATCTGATTTCTAAATTAAAAACCTATAAAAAGTGAGTTATATAGATTTTCGAACAGATATCTAGCTCTTCCATGGATGAACCCAGAGGAAAGATTAACGAAACAGAGTAGGAAAAAGACGTTTGCTCCGGCCGACAAACAGAATACGATTGATGAATCTGCTACAAACGTTATTACATGAACACCATAGATCGGAAGAACAACAAACGTGTTTAGATCTACCTCCAATAAGTCTATCGCAACGCTAGACTGTCTTTGACAGCTCAAACAAATTCGTGTTATTCTGGTAAGACTTTACAGCTGTCAAAAATGCTTACTAAATCTACCACGGACAAGAAACCTACCATCACACTCCGAAAACTATTTCAAAAAAACAAACAAGTATACCAAAAATATCTGAAACGAGAGAAGGCTGTCGAATAAATCTGTCGCAACAGGCCATTAGTCTACCATAAATATCTTTTGGGTCATATTGACTGTTGAAGGTGTACATCAGATATTTTTGGTACACTTAGTTTTTGATACACATATACGTCCACCGATAAGTGTACCAACACTACAACTAAGTGTACCATCTACGTCGACGGCAAAGTGTACCAGCACTACAACTAAGTGTACCAAAAATATCTGACGTACACCTTTAATCAGTCCACGTGTATAAATCTACCATCAAAGGATCGGTAGACTTAGTCCCAACTTCCAACATTTTTTTTTTTTTCTAATGGCATTAGCCGTAATTACGTTTTTTCCCAACACTAGTTTCAGGGGTAGTATAGGTACAATGTGTTAGTCTAGTAATTACAAACAATTGTATGTTACTTTTGTAATAAGGAAGCTTTTATGCAATATTCTAGTAACTCACCCAAAGATTTATTATTAAATGTTACTTATAAGAAAGAAAAGATTAATTACTTAACTTAACTTAACTTGAAAGTTTTGATCTAAAACAAATACATTGTAAGGGGCATACTTTTTTTTGGGAAAACTATGAAAAAGAATTTTGAAAAAATAATCTATCTAAGAAAACAGAATCAATGGTCAGAAAATATAGAAAAAATGATATGTAAGAAGTTACAAAAAGTGGTATGTGATTTGTGTAGCATATATCTCATAAAGTATATTATCAACTGGAGCTACAATTTTATAACATGATATAAAACATATATAACAAATATAACATATATATATATATTATCAAATGCTTTTAACCAAAAACATTGGCAAAAACAACATATTTAAAGTACACTATATTTTTTTGAGAAGACGAAGCTGGGGTTGCATCACAAAATTAACATCTACAAATAACATATGAGATTTTAGACAAATATGTAACTTGGATTAGGGAATAAATATTTTATTGTCGGGTTTAAACGTTTCATCATTTAAGTATTCTTGACTTAGTCGGAAATTCTGTATGGCAGATGATACATTTGGACAACCTCATTGTAGCAACATAACACTAATACTATTCATGAAACTTTGTATATTCGCATTTAATGTAGGATATCGATATTTTTAAATGGTCTCTATAATTAGGTCAATGATCGACATTGACGTTAAAACTTTTAAAATTATATTTTCCTGGGATATGAATATGGAATTAACTCTTCTAAAGATAAAAGGTCAGAAGATTGTCGATAATATTATTACAACACTAGATAATATATGTTATATATAGATTAGTATAATAAGTACGGTATTTATATAGATTTATCTTTTAATTTTCAAATTATATTCATGATTGCATACTTGATAAAAAGAATGAACTAAAATCCTACGTAAAATCATAAATAGATATAACAAAGAAATATTATTTTCAAAAATATATATGTTGTATATCACTGAGTAAAGTAAGTTTAGTATTTATATAGATTTATACTGAAAAGTTGGAATGATTATATTTAAGCTCAACAATTTCTATTGATAAGAAATATTTTAAATTAAAATACCGCGCGTGCGCGGGTACAAATCTAGTCTTATTATATAAAGTTTGGTTTTCAAAGTTAGTAACTCACAAGATTGTGATATGTGTTAAATTTAACGATTAGAGATTTTGCTATGTAGAAAACTAAAACTTAGTTTTAACAATTTTTTTAAAAGTATAAAGATAATTTTGAGAAAATAATTACTTTCTACAAGTTTTTAAAAAGATAACTCTAATGCGTATAAAAACAACAAAATTTGTTTTTAATAAATTTATAAAAGTGAAAGGGTTATTACAAAAAAAAATCATAAAATTAAAAACTCTTAAAACGTTAAAATGTAAATCTAATATGTATAAAAAAAATTAATGTTCTATTTTTTGAAAAAATATAATTCTAAGAAAATATAAATTTAAACATTTTAAAATATAAAAACATAATTCTAATATGTATATAAGAAGTTTGTTTTAAATAATGTAATTTTAACATGTAAAAAGTTTATTTTGATTCTTTTCCTATATTACTTTTCAACGATACCTTTTTATGTTGTACATTTTCAAAAATACTCTTTTCTATGTATAAAATAATTAATTTATGTGAAGTAACTTTAGTGCAGTGGCATGAGGTAAGTCTATTTGTAGAAGGCACCATCTCATCCTGGATCAAGTCCCAGCTCCTACGAATGTAGGAATTTGGCTAATGGGCCGGCCAGTTGTAGCCCAATGATTGACAAAAAAATAATAATTAATTTCTAAGCCCTAACATCAAACACTAAACCCTACTACTTCAAAACTGTATCCTAAATGTAAAATAAAGAATCTAAACCTAAAAAAAAATTTAAAAATTAAGTTAACATATTGTAATTGTGTAAAAGTGAGCAAAAATGAAAATGTTCAAGAAAATGGTATTTTTTCTTACCAAAAAAAAAAGAAAATGGTATTTTTGAAAAGAGGTATCTCAAAAAGGACATTTCTAACAAATTCTCATTTTAATACGTATAAAACAAAAAATATGTGTTTAAAAAATTTAAAATTGTAACTTTAAAAAAATAAATATATAATTTCAAAAAAAAAATTATAATATTAGGTAGTAATTTTAGTTAAGTTACTAATTCTACAAGGAAAATAATTACCTTTATTTTTAAAAAGGAGAAAATGGATTAAGGATATACAATTAATTTGTTGCCAAAAAAAAAGATATACAATTAATTCATAGAATATTTAATAGAAAATTATTATTCCTAAAAGAAAAAGGATTATAAAGACTCATCTCTATCCAACGGAAAATCGGTATATTCATACCCCAACTAAGGGAGTATGTTGAATTCATACCCCACCTATGACACTGAGTAAATCCATACATTAACTTAGATAAAATTCAAATTTGCTACATCAATTCGAGAAATTGTGTAAAATCATACACGAGCCGTGACGGTGTTAAACAACCGTTAGCGGTTGCTTACGTGGCTTCCACTAAACCCAATACTCCAAATACTCCAAACAAACATGTAAAGATTCAATTTTTTCACTTTAGGAAACACTAAGCCCAATCCCCAAATCGATTCATACTTAAATCAAGACATGCAAATGCAAAATCAAAATTAAAAAATGGTAAGAAGTAAAGTACCCACGAGAACTCAAAGAGCTTGCTAGACTTGGAGAAGACAATAACAGCAACCTCGTCGTTGTTTTCATCAAAAAGAGAGACGAGAGAAGATGAAAGAGACGAGAGAGAGGGGACGAAGAAGATCGTCGAAAAGAGGAAGAAGACATAGGTTACGACGTCGTTTTGACAAAAAAAAACTATTTCTCTCGTTTCTCAAAACGACTCGTTTCTTAAGTGGCTTCCACGTAAGCAACCGCTAACGGTTGTTTAACACTGTCACGGCTCGTATATGATTTTACACAATTTCTCGAGTTGATGTAGCGAATTTTAATTTTATCTAAGTTAATGTATGGATTTACTCAATGTCATAGGTGGGGTATGAATTCAACATACCCCCTTAGTTGGGGTATGAATATACCGATTTTCCCTATCCAACAACTAAACATCTAATATTTTCTCACCTAACAATGTAATTTCTTCAACTTTGTTATCTTGGTAATGCTATTATTTTTTTCCTTATTAGGTTGTATTATTCTTATGATATCACTACAAAAAAAAGGTAGCTAGCATCGATTCATTTGTGTCAAAAAAGTAAGTGATTTAAATTTGAGTTACTTATTATAATTGATGTTAATTTTTAACTTTTGTATCAGTTACTAAAAATTGATGCGGTTAGTAATTGATTTACATTGATTAAGTAAAATTGATACAAATCTATATTAATTTACATCACTTTTAGAATATTGATACAAAATATAAATTTACATTACTTAAACAATTGATGTAATTAGTAATTTATACTAACATCACGTAAGAAATTGATACAAGTTTACATCGACAAAAAAGTGATGTAAAATATGTGAATTTGCATCAATTGTTAATAATTAGCATAATTGTTATAATTGACATAATTGTTTACTCAATTTTTAGGAGTTACGTTAACTTGCACACACTTTAATATTATTAAAATAATTAGATTCGTACCCGCGCTACGCCGCAGGTTGTTTTTAGATTATTTTTTATTTATTAATTTTATTTTGTATTTTTTGAATTACTATTTATTTTTATGTTGTTTGAAATCAAATACTATAATTAATAAAGTATTTTTGTAGTGGTCAAAGGTAATTTTTTGTTTCGTATTTTTATAATTTGTTGTAGTTTTCAAAGTAAAAAATGAAGAAAAAAATTAGACTTAAACAAATTGTGGTTACTGTAATTTTTGTTACACATTAATACATGAGTCCGCATAAATGATTTTCAAAAAAAATAAATACTTAGATAAATAAACATTAAATTTTACTTTATATGATATATAAATTGGATGATATTGTATATAAATGTGATTTTTTTTTTATTATAACTCGAACTTATTCATGATATATCACTACCAAGTACAATATTTTTGCCAATCAACATGATAAACCGGGATAAGATTTGCCTTTGTAAAAATTATTCGTGGACGTTGATTAGCTAGTTTGACGACCTTGGAATAAAGTGTTTGATTTAAATCATTGTCTCCTTCTCCACAAGATAACTTTTATAAACCTTTGAAGTCTTGGCCATGCTTAAGAGAACCAACGGCTTGAACCAAACATCTTGAATCACTTTCTCATATGAAGGTGGCGATTCTGTTTTTAATGGTGTTCTCTATATGGCATGTGATTTTAGTAGGTGAGCGATGGGTATTGCGATGAAGTCGGTTGTTTCGTTCTGTCCATAACTCATATATTGAAGCATGCATGCACCTCGAAGTGCGCCTCCAACCAGTCTAGATATTGCAACTACATAACCGATCATGATTCCAATCTATCATCCGTTGTTTGCTACAAATCAAAGATGAGCTTTTGAAATTTACTAAGATCGAAAGTAAAATAAAAAATGATAATTTTCACATAGAGAGTTCTGGAAGTAGTAGTAAGTAACATGTATTGTACTAACCTTGAAAAAAGAAAACGTTCTGGTCCAAAGCAGCAATTTGCTCAATATCATCTTCATTCAATACCTAAGTCAATAAAGAAGAAGCGAGTCAATTTACACAAACACTGATATTTCTTCTTGAAGAAACTCTAAAAGCTTGAATAAAAACGGCATCTTTACCTTATTTAGACCTCCGATTCTAAAAAAATTAATGAACTTTTTCATGCCCAAGTTGCTCTTTTGTAAAAATTTTAATCTTTTGTATATCGTACGACAATTGTAGTTAGGGAGGGGCTTACCGGAGGAATTGATATTTCTATATCTCTATTCTATTCTTCCTTCATTTTCACATCACTATGTGTCTCTCTCTCTCTTTCATGTCTCCTTCTCTCTTTCTATTCTATCTTTTCAAATATCTTCCCTATCCTAATTTTTAACTTCGCTTCTTTTTTCAAAGAGTTTTCGATAACCGGACAATTGATTTCAGAATCTGTAGATTTTAACTAACTAATGGTACTGGTTAGTGGTTTAAAAGTTCACCTTATAAGTTGAAAAGATCGAAGTTACATCTTTCTATTTTTACGTAACTATTCACATATTCCAACTATATATTTATATTTTATTATTTTAAAATGGAAGATTTGAGAAAAATCTAGAACATAATATAAAACATTTGTTTTTGAATTTCAAAAGTTTACATATGATTTGGAAGCATATATATGACTATTTTATAACAGAAGTTGACAGAACATAAAACACCTCTCTATCTGAGTTTGATTCCTTATTATAAATATGTTATCAAATTACTACTAGTAATTTACTATTATGTAAAAACACTAATAATTAGTGTAAGAAGGTGTATTTTTGTGTGTGCTCACTTAAGCATCACGTTGGGTCCACCAAACTAATGAACAATTAATTATATTTATTGAGAAAATTGATTTTTGTTTTAATTAGAAATGCTGAGGTGTTAAAAATACAGGATGAAGTGTATTAATAAAATGATTTAATTGGAAGGAAAAAAAACTGATGTGTCAGCTCTAGAATTCACCAAAATACTGATGTGTCATGCTCTCTAGAGAAACATTCAAGTTTTATTGTATTGACTAGGTTTTGAATCCACGCTATGCGTGGGTTTATTTGATTTATTTTGATAAAAATTATATATGATTGATGACGGTAATGAAATATTGCTTAACACAAAACTTTAAATTACTATTAAGGAAAAAAATAAATTTCATATACACAATTTTAAAAAATATAAAAATCAGTTGTGTTTTAAAATCAAATCTGATAAAAAAATCATGAATCTAACTCGACGTCTAGGAGAGGCGGATCAAACTGCTGACACATATCTTAAATTATTTCTTTGGCCACCAGAAAAACGAAACAATTTTATAATCATGAATTTATCTCCTTTTTCATATTTAATTGATCGCTATCACCTATGTTTTCGTGTTTTTTATTTAATGTTTTCTTATTCTTCATATTCTTTCTTGTCATTTTCATTGTCAAATTTTATGGTAATTGTCATCGTTACTTTTACCGTCCAGTTCTTTGTTATACTCTTCTTGTGCTTAATCATCAACTTTTTCACATTCTTTCACTGAAAAAACCTTTTTTTTAGACTATCACACAACTTGTTAACGCATCAAACTCCAAGACCAAAATTATTTTTTCTTATAAAAATTGTGCAATTCATGAAAACCAGCATAGTCAACACATGCACCCAATTACTAATAATTTCATCCATATATTTTTCAAACCAAAATCCTTACTTGCAGAGAAAGTAATATGAACTCATGTATAGTAAAAACAATATTTGTGCTTTTCGTCGATCCTTCTTCTTTAAACTCAAATAACATCAAATCAAGGTCTTGCGACGTCAATCCTTCTTTCTTAGACTTAAAAATAAAATTTTTACTGCAAAAGTATCAAATCATCTATAAAGTCATACACAAAAACATGTTTTACAGCTCATAAGAGAGATAAAGCACAAACGGAGATAAGTAAGATATTTTCAAAATATTAAAAAAATTAATATATAATATTTAGTAATTCTTAAACTTTAAAATTTTTAAAAGAGATTAAATATTTAAAATATTTCAAACTTTAGATGTAGTTTAATTATCAGTAACATTTTTTTTAGAGTTAAATATTAATGACACTTTTACTTTTTATAGAGTTTAAATAGTTATAATATTTTAAAATTTTTATGGAGATATTTATAATATTTCTAAACATTCTATAAAAAATATTTAAACCTTTAAAAATTTTAATTTGCTAAAATAAAATCAAATAACTTTTAAATTTGGAAACCTGATAAATAAGCATAAATCAAGCAAATAAAAATATTTTAAAACTTTTTTAAAGCTAAAATTTTTAGAAGTTTCAATATTTATAATATTTTAAACTTTTAAAAGGTTCGGATATAATATTTGAACCTTTTAAAAAGTTTCAATATTTATAATATTTTAAACTATTAAAATTTTAAAATATAAATATTATAATATTTTTTTGAAACTTTAGTTTTAGTTTGATCAAATAAAAAACCGGATCAAACCGAATAAAATTTTAAACTTGGACGCCTGATAAATCAAGCTTTCCTGCTCATTCGTTGTTGGAAGTATATTAATCTTATTTATATTGGTTTTGAACCATTGTCTAAAACTTATCTAGCTGATGTGAGATATTGTGCATAGTTCTTTTATTTCCATAAATTTAAAATTTTNATTTTTATGTGACAACCCGTCCCGCGGACGCCACTAGCCCCCCGCTAGCTGTCCCAACGGACCATCCGTGGACCCTGCTAGCCCCTCGCTAGCTGTCCCAAACGGACTCCAAGCTGGCCCTGCAAGGCATCGATCCTAACCTATCACTGTGGATATCCCAATCCACCAGTAGGTTATTGGTGCGCCAGGCGTTCCTCGAACCCTGGTCCTCACCCTTTAACAACCTTCCCACAGGACAAGCTGTCACCAATTGACCTGCATGACAACCCGTCCCGCGGACGCCACTAGCCCCCGCGAGCTGTCCCAACAGACCATCCGTGGACCCTGCTAGCCCCCCGCTAGCTGTCCCAAACGGACCCCAAGCTGGCCCTGCAGGGCATCGATCCTAACCCATCACTGTGGATATCCCAATCCACCAGTAGGTTATTGGTGCGCCAGGCGTTCCTTGAACCCTGGTCCTCACCCTTTAACAACCTTCTCACAGGACAAGCTGTCACCAATTGATCTGCAGGTCAATTGGTGACAGCTTGTCCTGTGGGAAGGTTGTTAAAGGGTGGGGACCAGGGTTCGAGGAACGCCTGGTGCACCAATAACCTACTCTGGATTTGGATGAATAGTTCCAATTGCCCAGTGAGGGGTTAGGATCGATGCCCTGCAGGGCCAGCTTGGGGTCCGTTGGGGCAGCTAGCAGTGAGGCTAGTGGGGTCCACGGGACAGGTTGTTACACATATCAATCTTATTTATACTGGTTTGAACCATTGTCTAAAAATTTTCTAGAATGACATGTCAAATCTTGATAGGTTGTTTAAAATAATTCTTAATATATAAAATTCTGCACTTTTTTAAAAATGTTAATTAGTGACATGTTAAATGCCTATTGGTTGTTTTAAAGCTTAGATGGACAGCCTTAGAAGCTTATAGCTTTTAAAATGTTAATTAGTGACATGTTGAATGCCTATTGGTTGTTTTAAAGCTTAGGTGGACAGCCTTAGGAGCTATACAGGTCAATTGGTGACAGCTTGTCCTGTGGGAAGGTTGTTAAAGGGTGGGGACCAGGGTTCGAGGAACGCCTGGTGCACCAATAACCTACTGTGGATTTGGATGAATAGTTCCAATTGCCCAGTGAGGGGTTAGGATCGATGCCCTGCAGGGCCAGCTTGGGGTCCGTTGGAGCGGCTAGCAGTGAGGCTAGTGGGGTCCACGGGATGTGTTGTTACACATATTAATCTTATTTATACTGGTTTGAACTATTGTCTAAAAATTTTCTAGAATGACATGTCAAATCTTAATAGATTGTTGAAAATAATTTTTAATATATAAAATTCTGCAATTTTTTTAAAATGTTAATTAGTGACATGTTAAATGCCTATTGATTGTTTTAAAGCTTAGGTGGACAGCTTTAGAAGTTTATAGCTTTTAAAATGTTAATTAGTGACATGTTGAATGCCTATTGGTTGTTTTAAAGCTTAGGTGGACAGTCTTAGAAGCTTAGGTGGACAGTCTTAGAAGCTTATAGCTCCTACTTTTATTTAGTTTAAATTTTACATAAAAAAGAAAGAGGTGGATCGAGAAAGTGGAAAAAATATTTATAATAATAGAACATCTTTATCTCTTGTTCCTCTAATTCTCTTCGTATCTTGCTCCAATTTTTCCTCTCTTGATCGAATAATTTTCTGAAGAGGATGAGAACAGAGTGTGATCAATATCGATGGATAAAGCATATATGAAGAAAAATATTGAAGGTCATGATTTCTACTTCTTTTTTTTTCTTCTTCTGTTTCTTGCTTCAATCTCAATATCTAAAAATCTTTTTTTCTTAAAATCTAATTTCTGAATTAATTTATTTTTAATATTTAACAAAAATATAAAGGAAAATTTTGTCAAAATAAGAATTAAAATTTTTCTCAATAAATCTTTTGCTAATCCCACTAATTTTTATAGTTTCAGCGGGAATTAAATTTTGTTTTTAGAAACAGAATATTTCATATAAGTTAAGAACAATAAACAGATTTTGTTTTTAGAAACAAAATATTTCATATACCTGAAATTGCTCAGCTGAAAATGCAGAACAAAGGCTTAGAAGATCAAGTTCGAACAATGAATACTTTGTTCCAGAAGATGTTCGGAGTTGCATCTGTTGATCAGGTATTATACCTTTTGCATGTTATATATTTTGTTAATATAGTTTATGATATACTGATATCTTAAAATTTATGACCCTGTTAATTTTAATATACAAATGATGTAGGCAAGCACATGGGCTTCAAACTTTGCTGCAACTTTGGCAAACATTCTGAATCCACCTAATACGGAGGTTAATATCATTTTTATTAAAATTTTATACATAACAATTTAGATAATATGATGAAGTAATTTGTGTTTTTTCCTCAGCTAACGAGTGTTGGTCGTATAACTGGAAGTCATAACGCTCTAAAGTGAAGACCTTGGTGGTCATCAATCTTAGCGGAACGTAGCGAACGTGTTGGTTATGAACGCTGATCTTAATTTCTTTTCTAATACTTAACTAGGATTTCTATGTTCAAGATTCAACAGTGAATTACGTGATACGAATTATGCAATTTGATTTTAATTTATATACTATTTTTTAATTTAAATACTATCAATTAATTATTTTGATTTATTTTTTACTAGATAAAGGGCCGCACGATGTGCGGGTTTAAAAATTGTTTGAAAAAATAAATTCTAAATCTAAAACAATTTTTTTCAAAATTATATAAAGAAATTTTTTTTTCTAAAGTAAATATATAAATAGTTTAAGTTAGAGAATATTTGTATTTACCTTCATACATTTATTTACATTTCTATATTTTTAATATATTATAACAATTATTATCATAATTTAAAGTTAAATTATATCCCACTAAAGCTTTTGCCAAATATTCATCATTACAAATATTATTATTGTCAAATTTCAAAAACGTTTCACAACTTATTCACAAAATATTTTACATGCAACAAATTCATCAAAGCAACATCTAATAAGTAACCACATACAATTTTACTCTATGTTTTACCATTAAAAATATGTTCTTAAACCAAAATTATTTTATTATTAAAGTATGCTCTTTATCACCATCTATAAAACAAATTAAACAAATTTTATGTTGCTTTACTTTCATTTTGGCATAATTATAGTTCTTATAATTACTAAAATTGTTTTGTGACATAATTTCTTTAACCATTAAGTTTTTTTTACTCCAAATATATTAGATGAACAACTGGTGAAAATTATCTACTCAATTACTATGATTTTATGACTAACCCAATAAAAATTGAGAAATTGAAAGAAATTTAATATAATATAATAAAAATAAAAATTTGAAAACTATAATCATGATGGTATATATAAGTCTTAGATAATTCAGATATACAAAATAAAAACTTTATATACAATCCAAAACATGACATATGTCATAATCACGTTAAGGATCAACAACATATTTACTTTTCAGAAGTATCCAATTGTACCAAAACAACTTAAAGTTATGACTTCGTCTCAAATATTCTCGAATCATAAATTCACAACTTATTTTTACCCGAATCAAAAGTAGGCCGATGATATCCTGGAGAGGAGGATAATTTATTAATTATTCTCAACTTATTCTTTTGACATAATTTATTAATAATAACATACATGCTTAGTGAATTACTTTTTTGTTTATACATGTCAAAATCTTATTAACAAAACACGTATAACATAAGTAGTTTACAATGGAAAATATATTAGTTTTGTTAATTTTTCTTTTTGATTTAGAATTTTTTTTAGATAAACATGTAAATTTTATTTAGATTTAATATTATTTTTTTAATTAGCTGTTTTGAAAAATAATAATTTTTGACACGTGTCAACATTTCATCAGTATATTTGACATGTGGCTAATTTGAAAACTCAACTTTATATAATAAGATTTTTAATATAATAAAAAGATTAGTTCAAGCTTTTTCCTAAGAATGTCAATCGGTTCTCCATGATCTTCGTTTTCTTCGCATGTGCCTTTACAAATCTTGAAAACTGTGATTTTTTATTGTTAAAATTGACATATGTCACGATCTGATGAGTTACTAACTTTGATCTCTAATCGTTAAAATTGACACGTGTCATAATCTGGTGAATATTTAACTTTGATCTCTGATCGTTAAAATTAACACGTGTCACGATCTGGTGAGTTACTAACTTTGATCTCTAATCGTTAAAATTGACACGTGTCATAATCTGGTGAATATTTAACTTTGATCTCTGATCGTTAAAATTAACACGTGTTACGATCTGGTGAGTTACTAACTTTGAGAACCAACGTTTATATAATAAGATATTTTTCATCAATTGTAACTGACACTAATATTTACCATCAATTATCGGAAATGACATAATTATTAGAATTATTTATGGAAACTGACACTAATTTAATCATTGATTATTCGTAACCGATTTTTAAACATATAACATCAGTTTTAACAAATGACACAATATTGGTATCACTTCTAATAATTGACACTACGGTTAACATCACTTATTCACAATTGATATAAATATTTAACATCACTTATTATTACCGTAGCTAATATAACATCATTTATATTAAGTGATTCAAAAATAACATCACTATAAACAATTGATGTATATTAACATCGACTATAATAAGTGATGCAAACATTAGTTCAACCGATGAAAATATTTTGCATCACCATTTCCAGAGTCACTTAGATAAGTGATGTAAAACTCATTTGCATCAATTATAACTGATGCTAATATTCAAAAGAAGCGACACAAAACCCCCTTTTTTTGTAGTGTATGTTTCATATTATAAAGTAAAACTACACAAAATTGTATAAACGATCCCATATTTTCAACATTTTTATTATGAGACCAAGCTAATCTATATATATATATATGTGTGTTTACGTAACTCAAAGCATATGTTAACGTATTATGCATATATATTTTTTTGAACTTTTTTTGACATGAGGTAAATTATTACTTAGGACAACAATATATATAAAAATATCTTAGCCAATGTTGATTTTCTGAAAAACTTAGTTATTTTTTTAACAATTATTTTTTGTTAATTTTCAAATATTATAATTCTTATTATGATATAGAGTAAGATGCATAGATTGTGTTTAATATAAGTTTGTAACTGTTTAAGATAAAGTATGTAAAAATCAAATATGGTTTATTAAGATGGTACAAATAGTTAAATTGTATTAGACATAGATATAGTGAATTTCAAATTCGTTTTTTAAACATCATTAAACTGTATAGATAATCACTCATATTTGATATATTATAAACTGAAATAATTAATAATAATTATAGTTCTGAAACATTGTTAGAAAGAGATCAAAACAAATCCAAACCAAATTCATAAATAACTAAACATGATCATAATGACTTCCTTTATATTGTTAGTTGGAAATCATCATAGTTTTAAACTCTTCAAAATCCACAAAACCATCACCGTCTGCATCAAGAGCTTGAACCATCACAACACATTCTTCCATTGTATGATTTCCTCCTAGACATGTCAACACAACATGAATCTCACTCGCTGATATCTTCCCGTCACCATCCATATCATACAAATTAAAAGCTTGTTTGAGAACAGTTTCTTCATTATCCTTTTCTTGCACCAAACCCGAAGCAAATTCCTGAGCGTCAATTTGACCATCACCATCCATGTCAAGCACTCTAAACATATCTTCAAGTTCTTCAGATGTTACTGAAAGAGTAAAAGAGACGAATTGGTCCCATGAGATTTTCCCATCTTTATTCTTGTCAACTCTCTCAAAGACCTGTGCAATAGACATTGTTGTTGTTTTGATCAAGGAATGATGATGATGTAGATATTATGAGAGGTTTTTAACAAAATAAATAAATTAATAATGATTTGATGGAAAAAATTAAAAACCAAATCTATATTTATAGGAGAAATTTGACTATTGATTAGATTCCTGCTAAGATTTTGTTTTGGAATGGGAAATCTAATTGCGTTATGAATGGGTTTTTTAGACATTTATATCTTTTTTTTTTAATTTTTGTAAATTGCATTTTATCTCTATAATAAATATCATTCTTTTGTCATCAATTCAACATGTTTTATGATAATAAATTCTTTAAATATAATGCTTAGTATAATAGTTTTATCTATAAATGGTAAAGGCATATTGTTAATTATAGAAGGTACTTGTATATATATATATATATATCTTGTTACATAAAGTTTGGTTTCAAAGTTACTAATTAACAAGATTTTGATACTTGTCAATTGTATAAATAAAATGTTGACACATGTCAATTCTAGATTTATTAAAATATTTATATAGAATATGTAAAAGTTATAAACCTATAATAAAAAGCAAAACTACACACATATATATATATATATATATATATATATTAATATATTAAAAAAACATTTAAACTAATTTCTAATTTATTTAGAGAAGCTATTTTTATATTATAAGATTATCTCAAATTTATATGCAAAATCCTACTATATTAATTAAGAAGTACAATGAAACTAACCTTATAAAGTGTAAAAAAATTACATTGGCATGCCATTGATCTTAAGCAAATGTTTAACTTTTCAATAAAGGTAAAAATGTAATTATCTCAATTTTATTAGACATTTTTAATTTAATTTTTGTAAATTGCATTTTATCTCTATAATAAATATCATTTTTTTTGTCATCAACATGCTTTATGATAATCAATTCTTTAAATATAAATAATAAATATAATGCTTTAGTATAATAGTTTTATTTATAAATTCGTTAAATTGTAAAGACATTTTGTTAATTATATAAGGTACTTTGTATATATGTCTTATTATATAAAGTTTGGTTTCAAAGTGGTTGCTATAAAGCTTCAGATGTAAACTCAGGTTTGGGATAGTGGTGCTGTAATAGTGAGAATCAGGCCTTATTATTGGGAGCAAAGTGTCTTCGACGGAGTCCTTTCCCCTTCATTCCGAATTAGAAGCTTTGTTGTGGGTTGTGGAGTTTATTATCTCTGGAGGTCTGACTTGTCAGAGTTTCGAGACGGACTGTGCGGAGCTAATAAAAGTATAAATTATTGATATTTTAACTTTTTAATAATATTGAGTCAAACTCATCCCGTCGTACCATTCATTTTGCAATATAATTTGTCCGTGTTATTTTAAAATTTTAATATGTTTTCTGTATAACACACCAAATTAAAAATGTCTATTAAAGATATTCAACAAGATCATGCGACAGTGACAATTAAAGATATTCAACAAGATCATGTTTAAGTAATATGATTCGCAAAATGATTACATAAGTATTAAACACCATCGCAAATTCGCAATACTTATGTTTAAGTAATATGATTTTGTATAACCGGTCCAAAACATACTTCAACAGTAGTAGTCAACTGTCAACTATGTAGCCTATAGTGTGAAATGTTTTTTGATTTTTTTGAATTAAATTATAACATATACACCTCGAAAGTCATTGCTTCTAGACTATATTATATAAGTCAACATTAAACTTACAACAATTCCAGCAAGTTGAATTTTCTTTATGCCATATTTCTTATAAAATATAGTGCATTTTCATCGTTCGTTAGCAATTAGAAATTATGTGTAACTTTGATACCAAACGTATATTTGATGTTGCTAAAAAGAAAGTATCACAGAAATGACAACTTATAAACATATTAAAAATAAAAAAAGAAAGTTCAATTTAGAATAAGATTTTCAGTGGGAATGGCCGAATGGACCAATTACAGATAATAATAAAAGGGTTATTTTCTTACGTGGATCTCACGAAAAGAAACATTAAAGATGAAACTGTGTCTCTCTTAAACATATTCCACAAACGTTACAAAAATATAGACTATCTACAGTTTGATCAATTTTTGTGGATTTTACAAATTATTAATAAGTCTTTGTTTGAACGTACGGAAAGGAGGGAAAGTGGAAGAACTGGGGCCATGCCAATGGGTTTTTCTGATGAAGTCAGGCCACGCTCCAAAAGTCCAAGATCACTATTAACATATATATACACTGTAGTTGGTAGGTGAACTACGACAAATTCATTCAGCTTTCTTGCGTATTAAAGGGGTCGTAATAGGCCTTTAGGAATGAAGTTACATTTTCGTTGTATTACAATATACAAAAACTATAGAGAATGGAACGAAACAAAATAGAAAGCGAATAAAGCAAAAGCGTGATACATACTCTCAGGAAAATGATAGCCATAACCCATAACCCTATGATCATACCGACTAAGGCCATCCTTAACGGGATAATAATTACCATGTTCTTATCCAATTATATTATTAAAAAACGAAACAGTGTGCTTAGATCAAAAATTTTGATCTTGGGATAGAACTGATCCATAGCCGAGTTCTTCTTTGTTTCCTGTGTTGTGATTGGTTGAAAATTTTTTGAGAGAACGGAAAATATTATTTTCTCTCATTCTTCTTCGAAATCGATTCTAAGAAGACCAAAAATTGGTGACGACGAGCATCGGCGGGGCTCCGTGGTGGTTGCTCGGTTTCGGCGGGTTCCGACGATCCCCATGTGCTTCTCCGCTGCCGCGAATTCGGACCTTCTTCGCTCCCAGCTTGATCGGAATTCGGACCTTCTTCGCTTCCCAGGTTCTTTGAAATTTCTTAGACTTTTGAAAGATGGGAATGTGGGTTTTTTTTAGCATTGTTAATTCAATGATTGATGTCAATTTTGAAATTTTATTTTCTTTTGCTGTTGTTGTTGTTGGTGGTGGTCCAGCAAATAATAGTTTTGATTGATGTCAATAGTTTTGGTTGTTCTTTTGTTTTCAATTGTCTGAGAAATCTATCTGATTGAGTACGTATCTTTGGATCTTTGGATCTCGAAGCATGTGTGTCAACCATTTCGTTTATAGGATTGAGTATGTATGGTCAATCCCTCTCAATTTCGTTTATAGGGTTGAGTATGTATGGTCAATTCAGTTGGTTACTCTTTGAGTGTGGTATTAGTCGAGCTGTTTAGCTGCTCTGCATGTTAAGCAAACTGGAAGGTGCATATATATGTGGGTCTGCCGTGATAAACACAACAAAATCGTAGCTTCCTTCTAACTGCTCTGTGTGTTAGTTTGCCATGGGAGAAGTGCTAGTAGCTTCCTTCTTTTCTTCATATTGATAAGCTTAAAGTTGACTGGGAGGAGCTGATCACTTCAGATTAGTTGTTATTGTTGAACAGAATGAATCTCTGGTTATGTTTTAAGCTATGCGTGTTTGGTGTTTTTTTGGTTTTGTTATCAGTAAGTCGGAGATAACTTGTTTTTTGTAAACAGACATTAGAGTTGAAGGCTGAACTCGAGAGAAAGATGGCTGAAGCACGCAGTGAGTACGAGTGGAGCCTTTAGGAGTTTGATTGCCATGAACAGTCTCTTGGCGAACGCTTACAAGTGTTCACGTCGAGTGAAGAGTGCAGCCACGGATACTGCAGCTGTTAGAGGTAAACAATGACACTCACACTTTGGTGATACATCGGTAGGGATGTGGTCGAAGCAGTTGGAGAGGTTGTTGGAGATGCAGCAGTTTGGTGATACATCGGTAGGGATGTGGTCGAAGCCGACAGTAAGGAGGAAGACAAAGATTGTTTGCACCGTGGGTCCTTCTACCAACACAAGAGAGATGATATGGAAATTGGCTGAAGTTGGGATGAATGTTGCTAGGATGAACATGTCTCATGGTGATTATGCTTCACATAAGAAGGTATTGTATATTGAATTTGGTTCTCATGGTGATCATGCTTCACATAAGAAGGTATTGTATATTGATAATTTTTTAAAAGTTTTTATAATTTGTAAAATATTTATGAATATTATATTATTCTAAGAACACCAAAATTAGTTTCCCCATTTTTTTAACATAAGATCTTAACTACTGATCTTAGATTATTTTCACTATATATTTAATCTAAGAACATAAAAAAAGTTCTCCCATTAGGGATGCCCTAAAAGAAAAGTAAAATATACAACACTTTTTTTTTAATTTACTAATGGACTAGTCCGCCATAATGATTCAAAATTTCTCAAAGTTGTAAGAAAATATGCCTTCACTTAAAAGAATAATGCGCATAATCGTGCAAAAGAAATAAAATAATAATTAGCATGATTTATTTTTCAGATTATATTACGAAAGATGATATTTAAAAAAGAGTTTGTGAGTATGACTTCACCGTAAATCACACGACTGGATGACGCAATGATTATGATAGTACTTCACACGCATCATCACACATGGAATACACATCAACCATTCATCACACTTCTTTGAATTTAATTATGTAAATAAACTATATAAAAAGCTAGTCCATTCCCTCGTCAATGTTCTTTAACTAATTCACAAAATCAAACGAATCCACGATTAAATAATACAAATATATCTTTGTTTTTTCTTTCTAGAACACTCGACATATATAAATACCATCACATACCTTCTTGTTCTCTACACCATTTATATAAACAAACCATCCATAGTAACCAAAACCACACAACAAAACACATGGCTAAGCTCATTTTCTTTCTCGCCGTCCAAATCCTCCTCCTCGTCGTCGTTTCTTCCGCCGGAGACGGTGACGACTTCGCTAGAACCATGGACCGTAAACTTCTCGGTCTCCATAGAAAAGAGAAGCTTACCCATTTCAAAGTCTATTGGCATGACCTCTTAAGCGGTCCAAACCCAACTTCCATCATGATCCAGCCACCGGTAACAAACACTTCCTACTTCGGAGCCATCTCTATGATCGACAACGCTTTGACGGCGAAAGTTCCGATGAACTCCACGGTGTTGGGCCAGGCCCAAGGGTTTTACGCCGGAGCGGCCCAAAAGGAGTTGGGATTTCTGATGGCGATGAACTTTGCTTTCAAGACAGGGAAATATAACGGGAGCACGATCACGATCCTTGGTCGGAACACGGCGATGTCGGAGGTTAGAGAGATGCCAATCGTCGGAGGAAGTGGGCTTTTCCGATTTGCTAGAGGCTATGTTGAGGCTAGGACAAAGTGGATTAATCTCAAGAACGGAGATGCTACTGTAGAATATAGTTGTTACGTGTTGCATTATTGAGGTTAAGGATATTTTTGTCGTTTTGATATATTTAATTTGACTACGCAATAATTAATAAAAACAGATTTCAATCTATCGTGTTTTCTTTAGTTTTTTTTGGCTTTTGGCTTTTATGGTTTTGTGTGTGGTGGACGTTGCGTGGGAGTTGTTTCGTAATTTATTAATAATATATATCTAATTTTATTTTTGAGATTATGAGGATGAGGAGCTTTTGAAAATAATTAATTAGGTGGTTTGAAGTGATAATAAATTTCATTTTAGATATACTGTATGTTGTTTTATGTTTTTGGACCGACATTCTTACGTGGTCAGCACAAGAATTCTAAAGACCATTATAACTTTATGGACACATCATAAATTTGACAACTAAGTGAAGTAAGAATGTATAGTATTTTTGTTGATGACCAAAAAAAAAAAAATGTATTGTATTTGTAATCGTAAAATACTAGTAGGATTTAAGTGCGCATAAATTTTTTATATACTAAGTGAATAGCATATTAGAGGACTATATTGCATATGTTTGACAAGTCGATTACATAGAGATTCTATCTATCAAAATTCTGTGTCACTATAATATCTAGAAAATAAATCGATTGAGTGGGTTCACTTACTAAATGACAAATCTCTGCAAGAAACAACAAGTGGGACGTGTACGAAAAATCTTTGATGCTCAACCAATAAAAGTTTTTGACCATGTGATTTGGTTNTTTTTTTTTTTTTTTTTTTTTTTTGGGTTAGAAATAATAAGATCAGAAAATACAAAGAAAATGCATAATTACGTAACGTCGGGCCTGAAGTAGTACCCGACATTTTCTGACCATTTTTGATGAAAGAACAAAAAGATTTGTTCTTCTGGTTCTCTGGATTTCTTCTGATCGATCTCTCTATTTTCAAGTTTATATCTTCGTGGGTGTTGTTTCGTGCTCTGTCAAGGTTGTGGATGATGGTGAGTATAGTTCGTCTATGATTACTTTTACCACATGATTGAGTCTGAATTTGGAAATATTTTACTTGTTTTGGTTTTCAGGATCAGACGTTTCCAGAGATGATTTGGTTTTGTTGGGAAAAAGATACAGTAAGGTGTGGTGATCTTTTATGTTTGATGCACTGGTAAAGACCACTTCTTAGTGTTCGATTGAGAAACTTATCTTAAGCAATTTGTGGAAACAGCCACTTCAAAGTTTCATGATTTGGAGTCAGCCAGTGAAAATTTTGGATCCCGTGGAAAGGCGTTAGCGTTAGCATCTATCAGATAATCTCGTTACTGGAAATCAGGACAAAAGCTATTGGGAAGTCTAATGGTTATCGAAAGGTATGGGATGACTTTGATGCTACTCAATACTCCTACATAATTTGGGTGTTAAAACAAAAATCTTACTTTCTTTAATTTTAGTACTTTCTGTTATTGGTTTTCAATTTTGTGTCTTGGGTTTCAAAATCGTGTACTTTGCCTATAGTTTTGTGTGCGTACGTGTTCCTTATAGGTTTGGTTTTCCCTTGTGTATTATACGTTTTTGGTTGCTTGCCAATTAACTAGTCTCACGTTCACTCATATGATGAGATAGTCATAACTACAATTGTTATGTATTGGTATTCAATACTCTTTGTCTTGTTTCAATCGAGGTAATCTAAATTACCTCTCTGCTTGTCCCTGTCCCTACTGTCCATGTCCCTTGAATGCATATGGGTTCCTAGTCACCTGAGCAAAGAAATAAATGCCTCGGTACCTCTCAGCTTGTCCCTGTCCCTATCCCTTGAATGTATTCGGGTTCTAGTCACCTGAGCAAAGAAACAAATGCCTCGGTTTCAATCGAGGTAATCTAAATTACCTCTCTGCTTGTCCCTGTCCCTATCGGTTAGATTGTCCCTGTCCCTTGAATGCATATGGGTTCCTAGTCACCTGAGCAAAGAAACAAATGCCTCGGTTTCAGTCGAGGTAATCTAAATTACCTCTCTGCTTGTCCCTGTCCCTATCGGTTAGATTGTCCCTGTCCCTTGAATGTATTCAGGTTCTAGTCACCTGAGCAAAGAAACAAATGCCTCGGTTTCAATCGGGGTAATCTAAATTACCTCTCTGCTTGTCCCTGTCCCTATCGGTTTGATTGTCCCTGACCCTACTGTCACTGTCCCTTGAAAGCATATGGGTTCCTAGTCACCTGAGCAAAGAAACAAATGCCTCGGTTTGGCTGAGGTAACTTAAATTAACTCTCATCTTGTCCCTTGAATGTATTCAGGTTCTAGTCACCTGAGCAAAGAAACAAATGCCTCGGTTTCAATCGGGGTAATCTAAATTACCTCTCTGCTTGTCCCTGTCCCTATCGGTTTGATTGTTCATGTCCCTACTGTCCCTGTCCCTTGAATGCATATTGGTTCCTAGTCACCTGAGCAAAGAAACAAATGCCTCGGTTTCAGTCGAGGTAATCTAAATTACCTCTCTGCTTGTCCCTGTCCCTATCGGTTTGATTGTTCATGTCCCTACTGTCCCTGTCCCTTGAATGCATATTGGTTCCTAGTCACCTGAGCAAAGAAACAAATGCCTCGGTTTGGCTGAGGTAATTAAATTACCTCTCAGCTTGTCCTTGTCCCTTGAATGTATTCAAGTTCCTAGTCACCTAAGCAAAGAAACAAATGCCTCGGTTTGGCTGAGGTAATTAAATTACCTCTCAGCTTGTCCTTGTCCCTTGAATGTATTCAAGTTCCTAGTCACCTAAGCAAAGAAACAAATGCCTCGGTTTGGCTGAGGTAATTTAAATTACCTCTCAGCTTGTCCCTGTCCCTATCCGTATGATTGTCCCTTGAATGTATTCAGGTTCCTAGTCACCTGAGCAAAGAAACAAATGCCTCGGTTTGGCTGAGGTAATTTAAATTACCTCTCAGCTTGTCTCTGTCCCTTGAATGCATACGGGTTTCTCGTCACCTGAGCAAAGAAAACAAATGCCTCGGTTTGGCTTTGTCCCTGTCCCTATCGGTTTGGTTGTCCCTGTCTCTATAATGCATTCAGCTTCCTAGTCACCTGAGCAAAGAAACAAATGCCTCGGTAAGGTTGAGGTAACCTAAATTACCTCGCTGATTGTCCCTGTCCCTAGAATGCATATATTATTCGGGTTGCTAGTCACCTGATGCTAAAAGCAAATGCCTCGGTTGTTGAGGTAATCTAAATGACCTCTCTGATTGTCCCTGGCCGTGATCTCAGCAAATGAAGCAGTCCCAAATCTTTAAACTGCCTGGGTTGCACAAGTATGACATCTATGTAGCATGCATGATCACGCTTACATTTAAATTGAGGTATGTGGATTTCTTGATATTCTACGTCCGAAAATCAGGTATGTGAATTTCTATTTCGTTAATATATGTTTATTACTTGATTCAGTTTTGTTATTTCTAAGGTTAATATTTTCTGTTGTTTATCAAATTCATTACTGTGTGTACCCATTCTCGACAAGTAGCAAACAAACTTACATAGGTTTTCTAACATCGCCTTTTCATCTTTCTTTGCATGCAGTTGTTCTCGGGTTTCTGAAGATCGTCATAAGAGTTTCAGGTTATTCTTTAGCTCCCTTTGCGGTTTGCATGCAGTTCTCGGGGTTTTTGTCTGTTTTCTGTAAGTATAGCATTCTCGACAAGTAGCAAACAAACTTACATAGGTCTTTTAACATCGCATTTTCATCTTTCTTTGCATGTAGTTGTTCTCGGGTTTCTGAAGATTGTCATAAGAGTTTCAGGTTATTCTTTAGCTCCCTTCGCAGTTTGCATGCAGTTCTCAGAGTTTTTGTCTGTTTTCTGTAAGTGTAGCCGTGTTACCATCTAGATGACTATGTGACAGGAATTTTACTTTTGAAGATCGTATAGCTGGTTGGGGTTGTCATTTCTATTTTGATTAATTTATATATGATGTTTACATTGTTAAAAGAGCAAACTATTTTTTCTCTAAATAGTGTGGAATGATTACTACAATGAGTGTTTTGTCTGTGTAGGTTCATATTTGATTCTTAGGGAAGCTTATATCTGAAATCTCTTTTGCATTTGTAAGCTATGGTTGTTGGTTGTCTTGTTATTGTTGTATACTCTTGTTTGTTTGGGTTTCCCCAGTGATGAAATGCCTACAGTTGTTTGTCTTGGTAGGATCTTGTTTCCTGTATACAACTTACATATATTTAATTGTGACAACCAAGCTTGATTAGAATTTATACATGCCGTGTGAGTGTTACTATAGTTTGTTTTTGCATTTGTATACCCTTGTTTGGAAGCTTATATCTGAAATCTCTTTTGCATTTGTAAGCTGTGGTTGTTGGTTGTCTTGTTATTGTTGTATACCCTTGTTTGTTTGGGTTTCCCCAATGATGAAATGTCTACAATTGTTTATTTTGGTAGGATCTTGTTTCCTGTATACAACTTACATATATTTAATTGTTACAACCAAGCTTGATTATTCATTTATTTACATGCCGTGTGAGTGTTACTATAGTTTTTTTTTTGTGTGTTTTCTTTAAGTGTAGTAGTGTTACCGTGTAGGTGACTATGTGATAATTCAGTTTATTGGGGAAGATCGTATAGCTGGTTGTACTTGACATTTTCATTTTGATTAAATTATATTTGGTGTACACATTGTTGAAAAAGCAAACTATGTCTTCGCTGACTAGTGTAGAATGATTAGTACAATAAGTGTTGTCTGTGTTCGTTCATTCATATTTCATTCTTAGAGAAGCTTATGTCTGAAATCTGTCAGGCTTTTCTTGATGTGATCCATTTGTCTTGTGGAAAGATAGGAAGTTGTGTGCAGCGAGAAAGCTATGCTTGTTTGGATTTAGAGTGCATTGTCTCACTGTGATTCTTTATTCCAATTTAAAATATTGGGTTACCCTTTGCAGCATATAATTAATGAAACAATCTTGCTGTGAGTTACTTTCTCGGTTTTTGTCTCTATGGAATTGTATTGTGTGGTCCTTCTCTTTTGCATTATCAGCTGTTTTGGTTGTCTTCTTGTTATTGTTGTATGCCCTTGTTTGTTTGGGATTTTCCAGTGATGAAAATGTCTACAGTTCGGCTGTTTTTGTTCATTTTTCTTATCCTAGTTATGTTTGTTTTAATGATATTGTGTGCTATTATGATCTGATAGATAAATCGAGTTTGATGAAGGATCGTTTATAACTTTAAGAATATAACAACCTCCTCCCCCACCTCTCTCTCTTGCTGTAAGTGTGAACCACTATAAATAACTGATATGCACAAATGAACCCTAGAGCTACTCTCTCAAATTAAAAGGTCAATGCAGTACTTAGGGGTCGAATTCCACAGAGACTCAAGATCACACACAATGGATTATAGAGTTTTATAATTATGCTAAACAAATTGATTTAAATAAAGAAAAGCAATGCAAAATATTAAATAAAAGCTGTTGTAAATTCAGAAGATCAAAAAGCTAGGCCTAGGGAATTTCTCAGGAAATTATGTAATATTAAATCAATCAATAAATTAGGATT